>NC_135952.1:2095000-2700000 GCF_964058835.1 Carex rostrata
ATAAAGTTCAAATAACTGATCCAAACCGTTCATCTTGTTCTCCATATTAATATGTGTTTGAAGACCAAATTTTATATATTTTTTTTAATTTTTTACTATTTTTTTAGATTTATTGAACAACGTTGTTTTTTATGGTCCAGATTTGTTTGAAAAACAATAGTTTTCAATAAATATAAAAAATAGTAATTTTTTTTCAAAAACTGTAAAATTTGATATCCAAGCACATATTAATATGAAGAACAAGATGAATGGTTTGGATTGGTTATTTGAACTTCAAATCTGGTAACTTATAGTCCAATGTACAAAAATACCTATGCATAACAATGTATGGTAGCCTTACTTATATCCACACACACATAGAGAGAGAGAGTTGGGCTACAGTACTTCACGAAGTAAAGCGAGTGTTTTACTTCACGTTTATATCTTCAATTGCAAAGTTCAAAATGTCAATCCGAACTGTTTAAGTTGATCTTCATATTAACTTGTGCTTGGAGATCAAATTTTACAATTTTAAAAAAAATTTACTATTTTTTCGGAATTTTTCAATTCACTGATTTTCATATGAATGCACAGTGTATTGGCAGGATGAATGTTGATATACAACCGGAGCATTTAGTACTCTTGTTGCTGTCAACAGCAGCAGTTTCAATTATTTGCAGTACCTAATGGTCCTCTAACATAGCTTTCATTTTTTAAACATAAATGTACTTCGAATATATATGTACCTTTTCATACATGGCATGCAAAAATATATATATCCTTTCATGCATACACAGACATTTTGTTTGGATAATTAATATTGAGAACTGATTTCACTGGATTGAGAAATTTTACTCACGGCTATTAACTTGTTATTTACATGTATGTAAAATTTATTTACTCATATAATTAAATGAGGAGGGTTCAAATGCACCATCGTCTAGTGCTCTAATTATTCTTTACATCTTTATCTGAACTGCTCAACATAATCTTTATAATAAAATATGCTTGGAGACCAAATTTTAATTTTTTTTGGAATTATTAATTATTATTTTTAGATAGATACAAAAATCACTCTTTTTTCAGGAGATTATGGACCACCCAAAAGGTGATAATGTATCTATCTAAGAAAATAGTAAATAAATTTTAAAAAAAAAAAAAAATTTGATCTCCAAGTATATTTTATTATGCATATCATGTTGAGCGGTTCAAATCAACTGTTTAGACTTTGAAAATAAAAATAAGAATGTAAAACATAATTGAAGCACTAAACCATGATGCATTTAAACCCTCCTCGTAATAAAATTGAATAACAAACTTTTGAAAATATGTACTAGTATGTGGTTCACTTTGATTGTGTAGCTAATCACATCTAGGGGTGCTCAAACGGTTCAATTTGTTCGGTTTTCAATTGAACTAAAAAATTTCAGTTTAAATGATTCAGTTTAAATGGATTGGTTTAGTTTAGACTTTTCAAAATCGACTAAACCGAACCGACCAAATTATATTGGTTCAAGTATAACTTATATTTTGTTTGGTTCAATCATTGCGTCCTTTCTTTTATCTTAGTTTAAATATTTTAGAACATCTACATATTTTGTATGGAATTGAACACCTTGTGTATGAACATGCGTAATTTTCGTTAATAATGACATCAATAGGTTTACTTAATTTTGAACTGAACAAACCGAAATTTATTTCAGTTTTTTTGGTTTGGTTCTTAATTGATTTATAAGTTTTATCGGTTCAGTTCGATTCTTTTTTTAAAACCAAAAAAAAATTAGTTTGATTATTTTAGTTCGGTTTCAACTGAACCGACTATTTGAACACCCCTAATCACATCCTGCAATCTACTATCATAAAATATTTTAGAGTAGAACTAGGGTGTTCTTAAGCTCACCAAAGTGTTTGGTGAGCTTAACTCCAAAACCTATTAAATCGGTTTCAAATGATAAATCCGAACAGTTGGAACCCGCCTATCTTACGAGTGATACTTCTACATGTGAAAAATTTAAACATTCGAATTAATTTAGTATAAAGTCAATCGGTCAAAATTAGAAGGTTAATAAATTAACATTCATTTTTTGAACATTTTTTGACCGCTTGACTTTATACTAAATTAATTCGAATGTTTAAAATTTTCACATGTAGACGCATCCCTCGTAAGGTAGACGGATTTCAACGGTTCGGATTCGTCATTTGAAACCGATTTGATGGGTTTTGAAGTTAAGCTCACTAAATACTTTGGTGAGCTTATAAACACCCTACTTCTACTCAATATTTTAATATAATTTCATAATCCATATACTTTATTTTGTTGATGTTACTTAACAAATCAATAATCATGCATGCTTCGTTATTGTTAGTTTCTACAATAATTTCTTAACAAAGTCCATCTTAATTATTTGTCAATTGCCGAAATAATAACAAACCATTCAACAAATATATTAAGAATATATAATATTAGGGGAGGGTTCAAAATGCCTTCATTTTTTTGCCTCCTTCGTGTCTCTGTTTTTAAAAACTTTAACAATTCAAAATTTAAAATGTAAAATTCAAAATAAAACCGTTGGATATGATCTACATCCTTTTATCTATGCACGTGTAAAAAATTGTGACATTTTCACTTTGTTTTGATTGTCATCAAGAGTTTGTAAAAATATACTAATGTGGATAATTTATGGATATTGATTTTGATTCACATAAAAACAAAATCGAAATGTGATTTTTTTTTCTTTATGAGCACATAGAGAAAATAACATAGATCACATCTAATAGTTTTATTTTGACGTTTATGATTTAAAATTTTGTATGTAATTTTCTCTAGTTCCTTGCACGACCATTTTTTTTTTCTTTTTGACAAGTTTGCTATATATCATTGTATAGCAAAAACGTTTTTTTAAAAATAGAGGTATGGTGGAGGTACAAAAAATGAAGACATTAATTTGAACCCTCATAATATTATAATGTACATTACTAATAAAAAATTACAGTAGTTTATTTTTGTTTCTTTATATAATTCGTTATTAATTACAACACAGCAAATTAAGGACGTTAGAAAGGGTAAGATAATCTTATTAAAATGATTCACTGATTATGTGTAGTATTAAGTCAATATATACGGCGCTTTAAAAATCAACACTCTTGTGAAATCTCTTGCTACTTCATTAAAATAATATTATAGTACCTCATATCATTCTTATGATGTGAAACGGTTAAACAATTTCGTTATTTAATAGTTGAAGTAGAGATATTAATTTTATGCTTCCATCAAAAAACACACAAATGATATGATCTAAATAAGTTTCTTATGAGTGATGATGAAATGAGTACTACTAACTTTTTAGTATATATAAAATATATACTTAGTTACTCTAATGCTACTTTGTCAGATTACAAGTGTATAATTCTACTGTGTAGTAGTGTCGGGTGTCAATCCACAGAGATAGATTTAAATTATTTAACAACGTTAGCACTAGTCTAGATTCTTTGAGTTTGTTTGATATGCGTGTATACTAATTAATTATATATATAAAGGTACAGGGTGATTTTACAGTTTACTATGGCAAATTTATAGATGAAGATGCTAATTGTTGTAAACCAAGTTTAGGGAGCCTTTAGGGTTTTGGATGAATTCATTATAATTAACCCAATACATATTTATGGTACTTATGTCTACCCGTATATGGCACTCATGTCTACCCATATATGGCACTGTCTCTCCGCATACGACCTTCTGTCATTACCGTATTCGGTATAAACCACCCTACAGAGCAGAGCCGCATACTGGTACTATTATTCCCTACGGATGCTTGAATTTGTTTCTATGCGTATTTGAAAGGTTCTCTGACTCTAAGGTTGACTTGTGGGGGACAATTCAGATTATCACATGATATAATGTAATTAAACCACTCACACCAATATAATCAATTATATTCCCCTATTACTCGCTAAGTAATAACCCCAAACCCTATTAATTACAAGTAATAAATAAATTCCTAATTATACTTCGAGATGTTATCTAATCTATATCTTGCCCAGGGAGGCCATTGGGTTCGAACCCTAGCCTTTGAACCGCTGACAAGCCTCGTTAACCGAAGTGTTAATTGTACTTGTATCTCCTCTCACACCGAGGTACAATGACTTAACACCTATTGGTATGTGGAGGACATTGGTCAATATTTAGATAGAATTATGTAATGACATATTTCAATAACATTCTAAGTATAACGAAATCTCAAATAGACATAAACAAAAATATTATAGTAAAGAGTAATTAGAATTCATTACATCCATCCCTAGAGAGGAGGAACTTAATTAGCTACTTAAAGCCATTACAAATTAAAAGAAGTAATAAAAGAAAGACATAATCTAAAACCTACAACACATCTTCCTTAGATGACTTCTTCTTCTTCTTCCACCTTGGACTTCGAGCTCCTCTTCTTCTCCATGACTCCAGAAATTACACGCAATATTTTGCTCTAAACTATGGACTTACACAACTAAAATATGCACACTAATTCCTACTACAAGAGGGGTTTATATAGCCTATCCTAAGGGTGTGGAGTCATGGAGATCATGGGAGAACATGGGTGCCAAATATAGAACTTCATGCTATATTTGAAGCGCTAAAAATAGACTTCAATGCATAGCAAAGTCTGCCACATTTGGAGATTCGTCATTTTAGAAGGTTGCTGTCCAACGGCAGAGATTTCATCCAAACTAGACAGTCCACATATCCAATCTGTGTGCCCTTACGGCATAAGCGTTTATACCGCATGCGGCATACCCAAGACTGTAAGACACTATACTTAGCCGAATTTTAGTGAATTTCGCCATGTTGCATGTTGTGCACTTCGTGTAAGGTGTTTACATACTCTATGTGTTGCCCTGTTTTGATGCTTCCTTTAGAATCGGCCTAAATATGACATTTTTGCTCCGTTTTCGGCCTAAATTCGCAACTTTCTCCAAAACCTGCCAAAATAGCCTAAAAATACGTTTGCGGTGAATAATTCAAAAAAATGGGTAATTTGCATATGCTTTTCCATAATTTTTCGTACTAAAAAGTAGTAATTTTCGCTATATGTTTTGGCGTTATCAGTGGACTTCTCATATAAATTGTGTGGATAATTTTTTTACACATATCATCAGGACTACTATAATAGCATGCATATTTTTTTGGGACCCAACCCTTTATCTGTCCAGAGAAGATCTGAGTCGTTCATTCTATAAATCTCAGCCACTCATCAAAACAGATCTCAATCTCAGCCTTTAATAAATGATTTTGATTTTATATATCAGTTCCATATAGTTAAGCGTGTAAAAATTTAAATTTAATTAAAGGTGTATCCATCACATGAAAAGCCGCATAGTAATTCAACAAAGTTTCCACGCGTTTTCACGAATTCGTATCCTCTGAGATATCTCAAACTTTGCGTGACATAATGGAAAACCTCAACCGTTTAAATACGCTCCACACGAATCTCAAAACACACATAATACTGACCCCCTACAGGACCCCGAATAGGCACCGGATACGCATCACACAAAAGTTGAGGTAACACGCAAAAGTTGGGATATCTCAGAGGCTACGCAGAGGATACATTGCCGGATCTTCTGTGGCTCTGTTTGATGTGGTTATTTGTGTTTCCATCTATTAACACGATTAAATTCATTGATTTTTGTTTCTCTCATTATTGATTAATATATTATGACAAAATCAAATAAATATTAATCACATCTAAAGAAAAATATTTAATCCCGTTGCAACGCACGGACACTTAACTAGTATTATATAATGCTAGACCTTATTTGTATATATTTACACAACAAAATATACATATATTTAAGTATTTTTTATTACACATATACATTTTTCTCAAATGGGATATTTGAGAAAATCAAGAAAAAGAAATTCTGATAATAAATAAGGAAATTAAGTATTATAAGTTTTTACAAAAATAATTTATTTTTGATATCTAATATGACATGACAATTTTAATTTTAATTTCAGAGATTGATGTATTCTGTTTTCTAATAAACAATGGTAAAATTGTGTCCACAAAAAATGTGAAGTGGTTAATCAAAATAAATATGGCAGTGGTGTTACTAAATGATGTTGGTTATGCTATGAAACCAAATATTTTGAAATTTAATGAGATACAGACTTATTTGTCAAAAAAAATTTAGACATTTGGAGGTTGTTTTAGCAATTGTTTTAGCAATTGTTTTAGACATGTGGATTTTCATATAGATTTACTTTATGGGATCGACTAAAAGTCCCCCTACTTCAGTTCCCTATCTGTCCCCCGCACTAAAAGACAAAAAAATAGTTAAAACGTGCTAACTACCACCAAAGAGCAAGATTAATGCTATTTTATTAATAGTCAAAACGTATAGTATTCATATCTACGAATTTATAGTATTCATACTTATTATCAGAACCATTCGTCATATGTAAACACAGGCTGGAGGGGACGAGTAACGACCAGGGGGACTGCTGACGTCTTGTGACAGCCTGGATTGGGGACCGCAATCATCTAAAAGCGACATTTGCCAAGATTGGGGACCACTACAGCGAATCTATATATTATTCATATCTAAATAAAGAAGTATTCATATCTAAACAAATGAAGTATTCATACTGACGATTACGAAGTATTCATACATGTTTGAAATAATTTATACAATTCAAAATTCATTGTCAGATTCATCTTTCTCACCCCACCTCTTCCAAGAAGTATTCATATATAACATGAAGTATGCATATCTAACAAATGAAGTATTCATATCTAACTAATAAAGTATTCATAATATTATAAGAATTGCAACCGAAAATTATATCTGGTTACAATACAAATTTATCAAAATTTAATATTATAAGAATTGTCACCGAAAATTATAAAAAGAACAGGTGGAGGTCGTGAAGAGGCAGAAGCCGTGAATATTTTATTTTTTTGTTGATCGGAAGTGAGAGAAGTCAAGCAGTTAACAGTTAGTTTTAACTAATAATTGTCATTAATTAACTACCATATGTAGTTAATGACACAGGGGGACAGATAGGGGACTGAAATGCGGGGATGAAATCATTACTCTTACTTTATTTGTATCGAAAGCGCATTTTATATACTTGTATCAATTAACAAATGAAATAAAAGATATTGTCACATATTCATAATTTTTCTTTCCAAAACTATTAAGAAGAGAGATATATATGGATCGTTTTTCCTGCTCTCTTTTCTCTCACGTAACTCATTCAGAAACCCTTAGCTGACTACTTTTAGGTAAAATAAGTACTAAAAAAGAATTGTTTATGTGAGTTGTATTTATATTTATACGAAACAGCTTATTAAAAACATGTCATAAATTGAGTTTGATTCGAATAAGATTATCTTATATTTTTCTAAATGGAATTATTCCAATCTGATCCGATCTGATCCAGACCAAAATCTTATTACTTGGATCTGATCCGAATATGTTATGGATCAACTCCATCCAACTCATATAACTTAACTTGTAATTACTATTGATTAATTCTTAATGTGTTATTATTCATTTATAAAACATAATCTCAATATATATATATAAATAATTATTCTCAATTATAATTAATAAAATATGTTTTTATAATTTAATTCAAACAAAATATAACAAAATACAATTAAATATGATGAATGTAATTAAAGAGTTTGAAAACGATATTTAATTACTTGTATTTAGAATTCGATTAATGTAAAAAAAAAAAAAAAATCTTTTTTTTTCATTGAATATTTTTATAAAACTAAAATTGAAAAACAAATATAATTTCATTAGAATAAACTTTTATTATAATTTGCAGAGCTGTGAAAGGATAAATACCATAACAGTAGAGTACATGCATGTATATATAGCATGGAGGCAGTGTTTTAAAATGGGGTTTTGTTCATGCATGCGGAAGGCCACTGCATACCGCATATGCGGTATGCGGACGCATATGCAGATTTTCATGCGGATTTATATATGCGGATCAATTTTAAAATAAAAATTCACGTATATATATATGGCAAAGGCTTCTATGGACATAAGGATCTATTTGTAAAATGAACATATTTTTATTTTCAAAATTCAAACAGTCGATCCGAACCGTTCATCTTATTCTCCATATTAATATGTGCTTGGAGACCAAATTTTACATTTTTCTGATTTTTTTTATTATTTATTAAGATGGGTACAAAAAATATCAAATTCAGACCATTGAATCCGCATGGAAAACCGCATGGCCGCATGAAAAATTCCGCATGACCGCATATTCGGACCGCATATGCGGCCGCTTGGTCAAAACCGCATGGAAAACCGCATGGGCATTCTGAACACGGCTGCCGACCGCATACGCATATGCGGCCGCATTTTAAAACACTGCATGGAGGTATGGGTGGTGACGCTCAATGCCTCAACCCTCAATGCATGCTTGATTAGATTCTCTGCAATTATTTCTGTTCATTAAAATGGACCCCTCATTTCTTGTCGACAGATCCTCAACGGCAGAGATGGACCATCTATATATATATATATATATATATATATATATATATATATCTAAGTAGCCAACTAGCCATGAGTTCTGCATCTACAAGTCACTATCTCTCTGTTTTATGTTTTTTTAACAAATAATTGTGTTCTTAATTATTTGAGGCAGGCTTGCTTCTCTGCAGTGTGTAAAACGGTCCATACTCTGAATTAATATATATTCCTATTTTTGAAAATTCAAACAGTTTCTTTTCATATGAAAATCAAACTCTATATTTTTTAGATTGTTCTACTAATATTTTTAGATAGGTTGAAAATCACTACTTTATTCATAATTTAAATCAAGTGATTTTCCATATATATAATTAAATAGGTTGTACAAATGTTTCAAAAGATGTAAAATTTAGTCTCGAAGTATATTTTCATACGAATAACATGTTGAATGGTTAATTTACAATGATTGTTTGAATTATGAATATGAAAAAAATAAATTTATAGCACGGATTGATCTACGCACCGAACCGAATTAGTTAAAATCAAACGGTTTGGTTTTTCAGTTTAAAGGTTCAGTTCGATTTGCTTTTTGAAATCAAATTATAACTTCGGTTTAGTTCTGTTTGGAAACTTTCAAAACCAAAATAACCGAACCGACCGAACTTTTATATATTATGAATTTTATCTGGACTGCCCGGTTTATTTCTTCATACCCCCCAGTTTATTTCTTAATCAATTTCTTTAAATATTTCGATTTATTTCTTAATATCCTATTTTATTTCTTAATATCCCGGTTTATTTCTTAATATACTTCAGTATATTATAAATAATCATTTGATTTAAATAAAAAAAAACTAATATATTCCGATTTGAACCGAACAAACCGAAATAAAACTTTGGTTCAGTTCGATTCGGTTACAATGCTAAATTAGTTCAGTTCGGTTCTATTTTTAAAACCAAATCATAACTTTGATTTGCCTAATTCGGTTCAGTTTCAACTGAACTGAACCGATGAACACCCCTATCTGCCTATTGCAAAGTATCATAACTATTTTTAAGCCGAGTGGACATAGATAGTTGCTCTCTAGTCTCTATATTAATTTTAAGAGGCCGGCTAGGTTTTTTGCTCTTAATTTTGGCTTATACATATTTATAAGGTCAATTTCCGAATGAACATTGTTATAGATTAGCTAGCCATTTTTAACAAAATTATTTGATAAATAAATGAAGACTAGTGCAACTACGCCTATCTAGCTAGCTAGCTATATATATGTATAGACTGGATTTGGATCCTATACCATTATTCCCGGAAGCCAAACCCTACATCACATGATCTACAGAGGAATGAACTTTGAATCTTTGATGCCACCAACCTTTCAATGGATAAAAATAAAATAAAAATAAAAGAAATTTTATATGACCAATTAAGTACACACTCTACTTGCCGACAGTTATGATCAACGTATATATAATATTTATTAATTGGAGTAGAACTAGGATGTTGTTAAGTTTATCAAGTTTTTTGGTGAACTCATGTTTAAAATCTATCAAATCGGGTTCAAATGACAAATTCGAACCATTAAAACGTGCCTACTTTATGAGTGATGCATCTACATGTGAAAATTTTAAATTACGCTAAAGTACGCTAATTATGCTAATTATACTAAATACGCTAAATTATCCTAAATTAGGCCGATTTTATGTCATCTTTCATAAATTATAAAAAATAGTAAAAAAAATTCCAAAAATAGTAAGAATTAGTATTCTACAAGTTTATTATATAGCAAATTTGCTGAGCTACTTAGATTAAAAAAAAAATAGAAATGAAAATCTTCATCGGAAACTTCAACTGAAGTTTTGAGGCTCTTCTCTTTATTTTTTGAAAATTCTGAATTCTAAAAAAGGCAATGCCGTCACTGACTCATGCATCTTTTCACAAGCTTTCTGAAAAGTGATCATTTAATTTGATGAAATCGGACACTCGAGCGCTGTTTTGTAGCCGTTTGAAGTTTTGTGGTTGTTTTTCGCCTTTCTCAATGAAAATATCGTCTCTTTTAGCGTAATTTAACATAATTTAACATAATTTCAAGTAATTTAGCATATTTTAGTATAAGAGGAGGGTTCAAATGTACCATCATTTTGGTGCTCTAATATGCTCCATGTACTTTATCTCCATTTTCAAAGTTCGAACAGTCGATCCGAACCGTTCAACATGATCTTCATTATAAAATATTCTTGGAGACAAAATTTTATATTTTTTAGAATTTTTTAACTGTTTTTTAAGATAGACACAAAATCAATTTTTTAAGGAGATTCTAGACCATCCGATAAAGTCATATTATACCTATCTAAAAAAATAGTAAAAAAATTATAAAAAATATAAAATTTGGTCTCCAAGCATATTTTAATATGACGATCATGTTGAGCGTTTCGGATCGACTATTCGGACTTTGAAAATGGAGATAAAGTACATGGAGAATATTGGAGCACCAAAATGATGGTACATTTGAACCCTCCTCATATAATTATGCTAATTACATATCAAAAGAAGTAGTCTAACAAATATTAAAAAAAAAAAATTTAATTTTTAATTTTTGATTTCAGCATCTTGTTTTTCATAGTGTCTAAAAGAAAAAAAAAATTGATGACTGGCCATTTAATGGTAAATGGCTGGTTGAGAAAAAAATTGGGTACCAGACATTAAATGACTGGTTTAGGCATTTTTAAAAATGAGAAAATTGTGCCCATGGCACTCCAAAACCTCTAATTTTGAAAAATGTCACTCCAAAGTTTGAGTTCATGCCAATGCCATTATAAACTTATTTTATTCCTAATTTTGCCACAAATACATTATTAGTCTTAAAAATAAAATAAAATAATAACAATGACAAAAATACCCTTCTCAGAAATCATGAACCCTAGCCTCCCCCCTTCGTGATTCCTTTCCCGTGCTTCGCTTAAAACACAATTGGCCAGTCGGATTGGAAAATCGCTCAATTCTCGGATCCGATCGTGAGCTTCCGATGTTTAGATTTTGTAGACCATGGTAGCAACGCAATTTTAATTTTGTAGACCATCGTGAGCTTCTCGGATCCAAACATGACCTAATGAAAAATAGCTTCTTCATAGAATAAAAGTAAAGCTGCATGTCATACAAAAATCAAGAAACCAGTAGCAGGATGCCCTCAGTAAATTGCATTTCATCATACTTCAATACAACTCGACAGCTAATTGAATGAGTTTCAACTAATGCAAGGGACAAGCAAGATTTTCACTCTAGTACCAAGAGTGCTCCAGATGGAACAGATTGAACTTGCAAACCAAAAGGTTAAATGTAGGGGTGCCCGGCCATGGTAGAGAAGAGAGGAGGCAGGGATCCTCTTTCTCGCGTGAAAGAGAAGAGAGGAAGCAGGGATCAGCTGTGGCTCTAACTGTGCATTCATTTTAATTGAGGGGTATAATTGAAAATAGAGAAATATGTATTTCAAAATATAATTTTTCAGATTATTTTTAATAAAAATAGTATTAGAATGACAAAATTGGAAATAAATCAAGTTTATAATGGCATTGGCATGAACTCAAACTTTGGAGTGGCATTTTTTTAAATTAGAGATTTTGGAGTGACATGGACACAATTTTCCCTTTAAAAATATTCAGAAAACGTGAGCATTTTATGTTGAATATTAATAAAAATATCGGGGAAACAAGAAACGAATATGATTCGAGAGACGAAAATTGACAATTCATTAATTTCTTCTTCTTTTTTCATTGCAAACCAGTAATTTTTTATATTATTTTTAAATAAAAACCATTTGTCATTATTTTTTAATAAAAGATGATTTGTCTTGAAATATGTGATTATTTTTGGAAACTTTTACTATTTTTTTGAATATGTATAAAAACAGTGATTTTGTACCTATCTAAAAAATAATAAAAATATTTCAAAAATATAAAATTTTGTCCCAAGTAAATATTAATTTCAAAATTACATTGATCAGTTCACATGAACTATTTAAATTTTCAAAACAAATATAAAAGATGTGAGATACGACATGAAAGAAATAAGACATTTCGAACCATTCTCTTTGTGTAATTTATTCTTAGACAACATTTTGAGAAGATATTTATAAAACAAGTAAAACTAAGATGTTCTTAAGTTCATCAAGTCACTTTGTAAACTCAAGTCTGAAACCTATCGGATATATCGGCTTCAAATGACGAATCTAAACCATTGAAATCTGTCTAACTTACGAGTGATGCATCTACAAGTGAAAATTTTGAAATTTCAAATTAATTTAGTATTTAGTCAAGCGGTCAAAAAATATCAAGAAATGAATGCATTAAAATTAATTTATTAACCTTCAATTTTGACCGCTTGACTTTATACTAAATTAATTCGAAAGTTCAAATTTTTTACATGTAGACGCATCACTTGTAAGATAGGAGGATTTCAACCATTTGAATTCATCGTTTGAAACTGATTTAATAGGATTTAGATTTGAGTTTACAAGCGACTTGATGAACTTAGAAACAACCTAGTTCTACTGAAACACTAAATAAGCCCAGAACATGGGTACTTAAAAGGACCTTCTAAAATAGGTGCATGTAGCTAGACCAGAGAAAATAAGATTCACAAGAGTTTTCTCACCTCTATATATATATACTAAGAACATGTGTAGCC
This sequence comes from Carex rostrata, assembly GCF_964058835.1. Classification (NCBI taxonomy): domain Eukaryota; kingdom Viridiplantae; phylum Streptophyta; class Magnoliopsida; order Poales; family Cyperaceae; genus Carex; species Carex rostrata. The sequence continues at coordinate 2,108,160 of NC_135952.1, forward strand.
TTTCTGCAACTACTATTACAACTTTCTTTAGGCTACTAATTATGAACATCACTTGCTTTGCTGCCCCCAAATCTAGAGAGCGGTCATTTTATACCAAACTCAGCTTAGTCTCAATATTGAATAGTCTCTTTCTTTCTTAATTACGAACATGTGTGACATACTGCATGCACTTTCATATATTATTTCTTCAACAAAAGTTGCATGAACTTGGTCTATAATTAGCAGGGTTCTAATAAATAGCGCTATAGCGTTTTTGAACTATAAAAAATATGATGCTATTGGCGCTCCGTTATGACGTGATAAACGCTATTGATAATTAATTATGGATTTAATGGTGACTGAGAAATATTATACGCTAAAAATTATAGAAATTGTGTTTGAAATCGATTGTTAAAAAAAAAAAGGAAATTACATAGCCGTATAATGTTTTACAAATTTTAAAATTATTGAACTATAATCTTGTGTTTTACAAAAATCGTTCAACTTCTAATTAATTTTTTTTTTAATTAAGGATGCCCCATCATCTTTTATTTTAAAAAAAAACAATTAATAATATATTGTACTTATGTTCACTCAAACCAAACAACACTAAAACTAAGGCAACAAATATATAATATGATGTAAACCTCAGTAAAAGGAAATTAAGTATGTCTTCTGAATTAGATGACTAATTAGAACAAGTTAAGAGTTGGGCTGTTTGTGAAGGATTAATCAATGTAGAGCAATCAATTTTTGAAATAAGGAAAATTTTAGTGACCTCAAAAATTAAGTCACTTAAAGTGAGTATAATAACAATTTTATTCATTGTCAAATTATGAAGAATGCAATTTAATTAGGAGTGCAAACGGATTGGATATTATCCGTCTGTATTCGGATCCATATCCGAAAATTATATACGGATATAATATCTGAATATCCGTACGGATACAGATATAGATATAGTTTTAAATTTTAATTATTTGTATCTAAATAGTAGATAAATATTATATAGTTTAATATATATTTTGATAAAAATAAATATTATATAGTTTAATATATATTTTGATAAAAATTATGTTATTCACAATCATAAAAAACAGATATCTATATCCATATTCGTTTAATATTTTATTTCTATCTGTATTTCTATCTATATCTTAAAAATAAAAGCAAATACAGATGTAATTTTATCATTAAGATATAATAAAAGCGAATACAGATGTAATTTTATCATTATCCGATTCGTTAATTTGCACCCCTGAATTTAATTTTTTGGTGCTCCCTGTCTAGCTAGCACTATAGCATTCATTACACTGGCTGTTGGCTTTTTGGGTTCAATTAAAATTTTATACCTTATACCTGTTTGTCGGTTGAAGCTGCATTTATACCTCACAAAAAGCTACGCTCCTTTATTTGATTTTACTATTCATTCTTATGAGAAGTTTCAGAAATACTTTCAACAATTTAATGTTCTCTTACATAATATGCATTTAGCCCCTCAGGAATAGCCAAAATGTCATGCATGTCCCTTCAAAAAGTAGGGTTAAAAACATAAGCATCTGATTAATTAGTACCTTACAATAATTTATGCGTCTATAATTTTGGTAATTTCAAAAAGAGGAGGGTTCAACTGCCTCCACTATATCTTCATTTTTAAAACGTGAATAATTCAAAATTTAAATCATAAATGTCAAAATAATACTGTTAGATGTAAGCTATGTTATTTTCTCTATATCCTCATAAAAAAATATCACATTTCAATTTTAATTTTATGTGAATTAATAAGTTGAAAAATCAACATCTATAAATTATCCACATTAGTAGATTTCTACGAGCTCTTGATGACAACCAAAACAAAGTTGAAATAACATATTTTTTTACATATGCATAGATAAAATGATGTATATCACATCCATCAGTTTTATTTTGACTTTTAAGTTTTAAATTTTGTGTTATTTATGTTTTAAAAAATAGAGACACAAAAAATCTCTTTTAAAAAAATATGAGCTTTAGTATATGTCTTACCTTTCGCCACATGATTCGAATATTTTTAATTAACAATTGTTTATGTATGATTATATGATAATCAAATTGTATATTGAATCTTTGATGGTCCAGAATGTTATGAAAAACAATGATTTGTACCTATTTAAAAAAAATAGTATTTTTTTCTAGAATAAATAAAATTTTGTCATTAAGCACATTAATATGGAAATCATGTTTAGTAGTTTGAATTAACTATTTGAACTTTAAAAATAAAGATAAGAATGTGTATAATGTGATCGATTGAGGCACGAAGTGGCATTTTAATCCTACTTCTATATATGAAATAATTTATTTATAAATTCATTTTAAATTACCTATATTTAATTCATTTACAAAATCATCATTAGTATTGTCAAGTGGTCCCTCATCTTTAAACTTATTATACAACTTGTTGAATTTTGAAATTAAAAAAAAAAAAAAAAACTTGATGCATGATGAGATTCGAAAGAAAGCATCTCATTCCTCTTTGAAAATACATCCATGCCTTCTATATCATATTATCATGGGATGCTTTCTAAAAGGGATGAAAATTGGCCTTATGTTAGTGATTGAGAATTTTAAGTAGTTATAATTAATTCATTTATTTCGAATTTGAAAACTAATTAACCATTTGAATATAAAAGTTTGAAAAAATGGAACGTTGAATGGAAAATTTGCCATGCCTTTAATCTATAGTTTAAAAAAAAATACATTGATATCTTAAAAGGTTAGTTATCCGAAATTTTCACCAATTGCTTCTTTGGAAATAGTTAATATATAAACTAACTATTAAATATTTCTTTTGTTAAAAAAACTATTTAAAATTTCTTTCTATATTGTGTAAACTATTATTTCACAAGTGGTCAACTTTAGAAAGTTAAAATGTAGATTCATTAACAGGTAACCTTCCATGATATTCAATTATATTGTTTTTAGAAAGTTAAATATTTTTTAATGATTACCCCATATCATGATAACCTTCCATGATACTTTTCAACATGTTAGCATGTAAACAATAAAATTTAAAATGTTATCATGTTTAAAAATTTTTAAAATATACTTTGAGTTTTATGATTTTATAAAAAAAATATTATAAAAATATGCTTAAGCTTTCAAAAATTATAAAATTAAGCTTCAAAAAATTATAATTTTTTTGCATATTCTAAAATATACTCATCTAATCCAATATTTTTCTCAGAAAAATAATATATAAATTGTCTTATTCAATCTTTTATCCTGCCTCAATTATTCCTGACAAGTACAGTGTTAATTCTTGTAATGATGAAGCTACTTGAAAGATGCTGTACTGAGCTCTATGATTCAACTACAGTACCTTTTGGAGGAACCAATAGGAGAGCAGGACTCTGTTATTCAAAATCAAATCGTTCATTTGTGTTGAGATTCGTGCAAGAATAAAAATCAATTGTTAGAGTTTGAATAACAGGGTCCTGCTCTCCTATTTGGAAAGCAGCGGAGTTGGTTCCCCTTTTGGATTGGAAATAGTTGTTTCTGTTAAATTGTATAAATCAAAATTCTAGCAAAGTTTGTGCATGCATGGTTCATTTAGCAGAATTAGATTTTAAAAATATAAGTGATATAAATAGCAGTGGAATTAGAAAATTTAGATTAAACACTGAAACATAAAATGCATAATATGTAATGAGTAGAACTAGGGTGCTCTTAAGCTCACCAAAGTTTTGATGAGCTTAACTCTAAAACACATCAAATTGATTTCAAATGACGAATCCGGACCGTTGAAACCCGCCTACCTTACGTGTGATGCATCTACATGTGAAATTTTTAAATATTCGAATTAATTTAGTATAAAGTCAAGCGGTCAAAATTAGAAGGTTAATAAATTAATTTTAGTGCATTCATTTTTTGAACGTTTTTTGACCACTTGACTTTATACTAAATTAATTCGAATGTTTAAAAATTTCACATGTAGATGCATCACGCGTAAGGTAGGTGGGTTTCAACGGTTCGGATTCGTCATTTGAAATCGATTTGATGAGTTTTAGATTTAAGCTCACCAAAACTTTGGTGAGCTTAAGAGCACCCTAGTTCTACTCAAACAAGCACAACTCAAACATTTTATGAAGAGATTAAACTATATAAAAACTAAAACAAAAAACAAAAATAGAATTAAATTTCAATATACATAGTTAAAAAAATTAAAATGATGAAAGTGAATAAGTAAGTCTAATTTGACTGTAGATCCACTCATAAATATAAAAATGTGTATACATCATCACACAAAAAATCTCTCATGCATTAATTTATTTAATCCTATATTTAATAAAAAATGTTCATCAACATTTAGCTAGCTACTCAATTAATTTATGTAAATAATTAATTAACCTCTGCTTGTTAATCATTTTATAATATATACAAAGACTACATTCCAAAACAGTATAAACAAACACTATTTCTCCCAAACCCAAGGGAAGATGCTTCTTAATCTTAGCTGTTTTATTCTTTTCAGAAAAATAAAAAAGAACTATTATATGGAACTGTTAAGCATTAAATAGCCGTTGTCCCATGACAGAGCTAATTTGGGCATCTTAGGCCCATCTACAGTGTCTAAATGGGCCTTTCACCTTGGCCCACTATGTCCTTTCAAGTTGGTCATACCAAAAAATATTACTTATAATTCTAATTTTCTGTACTTCCAAATATTTTACTATATACTCACACATAAAATATAGTAATATATAGATGCACGGCACGTCGGCACCTATGAAAACACAACATTTTTATAACAGAAAAGGTTTGCATAATGAAAAAAAAAACAAATCATTTATAATTTGAGGAATTAAAATTTACCGATGGTTTTGTGCTCAATCAAGTTCCACATTGTTAACTCCGTTTTCAAAATCCAAAAAGCAGATCCGAACTATTCAACATGGTCTTCATATTAAAATGTGTTAATTTGGAGACTAAAATTTATATTTGTTTGAAATTTTTTTACTATGTTTTTAGATAGATATAAAATTATTGTTTTCAGATAATTTTGGATCATCCAAAATAGTGATTTTGTACTTATCTAAAAAAATAGTAACAAAATTAAAAATATATCAAATTTAGTCTCCAAGATATTTTAATATGAAGATTATATTGAGCAATCTAAACTGCTTAAATTTTTAAGGGAGAATTTCATATATACCACTCAAAAACTGTAAAATTACGTATTTAGCATCCAAATTTTTATAATTACATATTTACCATCTAAAAATCTAATAACTCGCATATTTATCCAATTAATAAAAAAAGATTAATTAAGTTTAAAATTATATAAAATATAATTGATGAGCTATTTAGTCTCTTCTACCCCCTTCCTCTTTTACGCACAAATTTTTCTCCCGTCTTTTTTGACGTAACTTCCCATTTTCGCTTAAACTCTCCTCATCTCGTCTCTCCCACTTAAACTTGGAGAGAGGGGCAGCAGTCTCAGATTTAAGGATTCAAACTCCAATTTTTCCAACAAAATAACTCATACTGAATTCGACGATAATATCGCAACCCGTTATCAAAGTAGTAACTGAGTTTGAGAATCTATTTTTAGATTGTAAATATGTAATTGCAAAAATTTGGATGGTAAATATATAATTTCACAGTTTTTGAGTGGTATATATGAGATTCTCCCAATTTTTAAAATGAAGATAAGAAAATGAAGCATAGTTAGAGCACAATATCAACATGCATTTTAACCCTAGTCAATTATTAATTACAATCTTCAGATAATTAATTGGGGATTGCAAGTGCACTTAGATTTAGATCGAAGAAATTAATTAAGTTCAAAATTGACTGAAGGACACAAAAAACAAGAGCGTCGACTTTTGTTGGGTGACATGAATCCTTTTACCAACGCCAAATGCTGGGGAGCAACGCAACTGCTCCCCGTTCCAAAGAACTGATAAAAAAGGTAGATCATTATTGGGAAATTAAAATCAAAATAAATATATCTGAAATGTTTATGTGCATAGATAACAATGTATAATTGACAAAGTTATCTAGAAACAGACATCTAGAGCGTTTTTATATAGCCATGAGTAGCTAACTAATTTTGATATTTACAACAAATATTGAAGTGTTAAATATAATTTTTTGAGTTGTTAGTGTATGTAACTTTACCTCCAATTTTAAAAATAATAAATTAAGAACTTAATGACAAAAAAAGTCATTAGTAGAGATATTTATCAACTTTTCATTACAAACAATTGTAGATGTAGCGGCAGATTTCTATAAATTTTCATGTTTACTAAAATAAAATACAAATATCATAATTTTTTTAGTGTACGAAAAAAAAAATCACAAGATCACATAAAATAGTTTGAATTTGTTATGCATTTTATGTGCATGAGTTACTAAAGTGATTTTATAATGAGGATGCATAATGGAGGTGTGAATCTATTGTTATTCTCAGCAAAACAATAATATATAGTTTGTGATTCTATTTTTCTCTCTCTCTTCAAAGAGGAGGAAAGAGATAGAGACGAAGAGGATTGCAGTCGATTTCGTTCTGAATAATAGAGGTTTAAAAAATGCTTGTGTTTAGTAAATGTCATCTTAATTTGATCAAACATTGCAAATGTTGTCAATTGATTGAAAGAATATCAAATTAAATATTTAATGTCACTTCATTTCTTGTTTGCATTGTGCATGCACACATACATTTGTTTAAAGTTAGGATTATTGACAATTTGTAAAAACCTTTTTATGCAATTTCATTCTTTTGAGGGTTTATATTTTTTTTCTAAATCATTATGGTTCAAGGTATGAGCCATTCTAATATTTATATTAAATTAATTCTTTTAGTAAATTTATTTGTAACCTAATTATTATTGTACTGAATGCTTGATATACAAAAGACAGACAATAAATTTTTAGTTAATTAATTACAATGATATAAATACTATTTGTTACACAAATAATTAACAGATTGCTCCATATATATTTTTTAAATTAAAACAGATATCGTGAATTATTATTGGAATTAAGGGATCAAATTCATATGATCTGCAGTAACTCAAATTTGAGTTTTTACATAACAAATCCGGACCGTCCGATCCATATTTGGACGAATATGAAAGATTCATGTGCATGATAGCAGATTTGAGCCGGATTGGTTGAAATTCTGATCGGATGGTCGAAATTCCAAATCCAAAATGTGAGGTGGGATTAAGGGTGGAAGAATTTGGTAGTTATATAACATTTCTTCATAATTTATGTTGAGTACATGGAAAATTGGAGACCTCTTACTCTAGCTTTGAGGGAGACAACACCTATTCATAGCATCTAAATTTGAGATCTAGAGCGTTTTCATATAGCCATGCGTAGCTAACTAATTTCGATATTTTATGTAATTTTACCTCCAATTTAAAAAATTATAAATTAAGAACTTAATGACAAAATAAAGTCACCCATACATTTGTTTAACGTTAGGATTATTGACAATTTGTAAAAATATTTTTATGCAATTTCATTCTTTTTATAGCCATTCTAATATTTATATTAAATCAATTCTTTTAGTAAATTTATCCGCAACATAATTAAAATTGTACTGAAAGCTTGATATACAAGACAAAAGATTGACACTTTGCGCGAGAATAAAAAATAACTTTTCGCGACGGAGTACCGTCATAAATGTATTTTTTTCTCTTGCGAAAAGTGCTTACTTTGTTGTTAGACAATAATCTTTAGTTAATTGATTACAAATGATAAAAATACTATTTGTTATACAAATAATACGTTACACTAATAATTAACAGATTGCTCCATATATATTTTTTAAATTAAAACATATATCATTAATTATTATTGGAATTAAGGGAATTCATATCGTCTACAGTAACTCAAATTTTGAGTTTTTACATAATAAATCCGGACCGTCCGATCCATATATGGACGAATATGAAAGATATTCATGTGCATGATAGCAGATTTGAGCCGGATTGGTTGAAATTCTGATCGGATGGTCGAAATTCCAAATCCAAAATCTGAGGTGGGATTAAGGGTGGAAGAATTTGGTAGTTATATAACATTTCTTCATAATTTATGTTGAGTACATGGAAAATTGGAGACCTCTTACTCTAGCTTTGAGGGAGACAACACCTATTCATAGCATCTAACTTTGTCTTTGGGCTCTCCTCTCTCTTGACATCTTTTTGTTTGGGTTCTTGTAGGATGGGTCTGGACTCTGGAGTCCATTTTCTAAAGTTTTTTCTTGGATTGTCATTTATTAGTTTATGTTCTTGTGCTACATCATTAAAATAATGTTGTTAATACACAACCAATTAATATCCTTCTTCTCATGTAGCATTTAATGTGCAACTTTCTGTATGTACTGGATATATCAGAGAGTTGCATTCACACTACTGTTTACTTATCTACTCTCATTACATTTAATTAATGAAATTAAATATAATATAATTGAGAAATATAACTTTTGTATCAACTTAATTTTTTACTTGGAGATCATTAGACTTGCAGTTCCTATTATTACTTTTTCTTCTTTTCATATATTATATGTATTACCCATGACATCCATATATAGGAGGTTGACTTCATTACATGTTACAAAAGTTCACCTTTTTCACTAATGATTTTGTGTTTATAATTGCTTTCTTAATTAGATAAATTGTTCCAATATTCACAATGTCAAATATGTAAAAAAAAAATTAGTAAGGATCAATTCTTTTTGAAAGATTTTTTTATTAGAATATGTAATTAAATGTAAGTACTGAGTGCATATATGCAAAGAAAACAAATATATACATATTTAATTAAGTGTATCTTGACATGAAAAATCAACATTTTTTTATCTGTAATTCTCTCTCTCCTGTCTCTATATATATTATCATTGATTGGTATTGCAGTAGAGAAAAGAATACAGAAAATCAAGAGAAGAGAGCTTGTAGACTATAGAGTATAGATGAGATACATCTCCACATACTTCCATGAAGAATAAGAAAGCTTTTATTCTTCCGAGTCCCAAAGATTACTACACCTCTCCCTATCTTATTCCCACCATCCACTGTTCCCCTCTCTCTCTCTCTTCCCATCACACCCCCATCCCTCTAACTTTCCTTTCCTATTGACCACCTCTTCTTCTTCTTTTCTACACATCTTTTACTTCTCTCTCTCTCTCTCTCTCTTTCTATGTGTTAATAACACAATCCTAAGCTCCAATATATCCATGGCAGATCCATACACTAACTTCTTAAATGGATACTATTTATTCAACAATTACACCCCTTCTTCACAACAGTTCATGATGAACCCTTGCACCACCAACAATAACCATAACCTCTCCATTTTCAACCCACCTCCTTCCCCTCCATTAAGAGAAGTTCTCCCTCTCCTTCCCATGAGAGATCAAGAAGAATCTCAAACCCTTGCTCATGACCATGTCGACAAAAACAGCCATGTCGACAAAGAGAAAGAGTTAGTGACTATAGCACTAAACATAGGTCAACCGCAACCATCCATTGACGAACAAGGCACTGTTAAAGCACATGATACAGTAGATTTATTATCTAAGGTGGAACAGAGGGAAAGAGATAGAGATCAAGAGGAGGAGGTGTGTGTCGGGGTAGAGGGGAATAGCAATTCCAATGATATCCAAGAGAATAGTACAGAGCATAGTGAAGGAATAGAGATAGGGAGGGTTAACAAGGGGCAGTATTGGATTCCTACTCCAGCTCAAATTCTGATTGGCCCCACACAGTTTGCATGCCCGGTTTGTTGCAAAACCTTCAACCGGTACAACAATATGCAGGTGAGCAATATATGTATTTATTAATTAATTAATTAACCCTAATTTTCCCCTTCTATATGTATATATAATATATGTCTTTCTTACATTTTTCATATAGTTCTTATGGAAGTATATATATATGGCTCTAATGCAATATATATATATATAGTTTTACATTGGCATTCTAAACTCATCTGTTAATTTGTTATAATATATGGATTAAAAATCTATCTCTTCCTTCCTTTCTCTGATCTAGATAAGAGCTAATTGTCTCTAGATAACTACAAAGAAATTTAAAATGGAAAGGTTTATTTTAGTCTGCATGCATATATGTTTCGGTATCTTCAATTCTTCCCAATATAATATTGCATGAAACATATATCTTTATAGCAGTTTCAGATCCTTCAACTTTTGTTACTTCAAAGTTTTTCAAGAGAGAAAGGTGATCATTTTTCTATTGAGAAGAAGATACATGAATTGATTTGCCAAATTTAGCTGTGATTCTTTCTCAAAAGGTTTTTTTTTTTAGAAATAAGTTGAGATGACTGACATTTTCAATTAAAATATTTAAGTACTTTTGTCAGAATTTTTTAATTGGATAACTTTTTATGAGGCTGACATGTTTCTAATAACCTCTATATTCTGATAGATCTCCTTGTACTCCATATAGTTCTAGAAATTAATTAAGAACAAAAGAAAAAATAAGATAGAGCATCTTTTCTCTTCTCCTTTAAAAAGGTTTACTTTGTTTTATGGTGCTGTCCCCTATAGATCTAATCTCCTTTGATCAATTGTTGTGTTCTTTTCTCATTTCACTAAAATAGATAGTATATCCTCTTTTGTATCTCTGATTATAATTACTTCAAATTTAAAACATATATTACTCTATATTACTCTCTCTCTCTCTCTTTCTCTCTCTCAACATATATCTCTTTGATCAAATGCAAGAAACCCCTCTGAAACTTGATTACTATTTATTACTTGGGGGTGGGGGTGGTAGGGGTTGGAGAGAGAGAGAGAGCAAACAGCAAAGTTGTTCTCTGTCATATATGCACCTTTTGGATTTTGTGTTTTATGGTGCTTAGAGGTTTTCGTGCTGAAAAGTTCCTTCTGCTATTGAGAAAAAAATACCTTTCAAATAGACTCTTGTCAGTACTGACTGTTCCCAGTGCAAGATCTAGACACATTTACGTTTAGCCTCTCTCTCTCTCTCTCTCTTTTGTTTTCTCCCACGTAGTTGCACTTGGTAACATTTATTTCCTTTTCTAATTTTTAGAACTTTTGTTTTGTTTGCATGCATGTGAGTTCAATAGTAAGAATGTAAGATGAATATATCTTACACAGTTACATTGCATTACACCTCTATCAGCAGGAAATAAGGAAAGAGTAACTGTTGATGAGATATTGCACCATTACTACAGCTCATTTTGTCAATCTACATACATAAACAGTATATCTCCATGTTACAATCATTTCTTCTCCTCTCTCTCTAGAATAGAGATACTGTTGTAGTGTTGGTATATATTAATTATCTTCCTTCATATATGCTTCATGTCATGTGATATGTACTTGAATGGAAATAGCAAGTATTCATTAAAGATTTATATATGTTTTGCTCTTTCTGTGATGCATGACTTGTATTTCATTGGTCCCTTTCTCTTCTCTCTTACCTCTGTTTAGGGATACTGCAATGGGAACCTTTTTCTCATGGCTCCTGTTATTATCTTATTACGTGTTAACTTTTTTAAATGCAATTTTCTTGATTATATATGTATGTTAAAAATGACATCCTTTTTATATGAAAATTACAACAAGAATGTTTCTTTTAAATGTCAAAGGCAAAAGCAAAAGCCTGTTACTTAAAAAAGGAAACAAAATTTCCTGCTCTCTCTGACTCTCTCTCTCTCTATTATCTATCTGACACGACACAAATGGAAAATTGATTATAAGTTTGTAAAAATGCAGCTAAAAAATTAGCCAGTCCCTATATATATATGTTTCCCTTCTGAATTTTATTAAACAAAAGATTGTAATTTTGTGTGTGTTTTCTTTAAAAAAAAACTCATGGTTACTTAATTTCTCAATCATTCTGTTGTTCCTTTGAAAACAATTCGATTAGTTTGATGGAACTAAAACAATTATGTGTTAAATGATTCACGGTGCGCTTACCCCAAAAATATTTCAATGTGTGAAGAATCATTGGACAACAGCTGAGTCTTTGGCTGCTCATTTTTCTTGGGTTTTTTCTTTTGAAAGTTTATGGTGAACTCAGAAATTAAACAAACAAAATTTAGGGTTTGGTTGTGCAATAAAAGGTTTCCTATATTTCTGAACTAAATAATAACGTAGGATACTTATTAACTGGAAATTTAAAGAAAATAGACTGCACTATGTGCGCATTACTTGTAATTAGTTTAATAATTACCGAATTAAATAAATTAATACCAGTGGATGATAAACTCACCAAAATTTGATTGATATTTGTCTTCAAAAATTTCCTCTTTGTTCCTAAATGACCTAAGCATACTAACATGTATGTACATTTTTGTAGATGCACATGTGGGGCCATGGGTCACAATACCGTCGTGGCCCAGAGTCTCTTCGTGGGACCCAACCGACTGCCATGCTACGTCTGCCTTGTTACTGTTGTGCACCGGGCTGCCGAAACCACATTGACCACCCACGGGCCCGTCCACTAAAAGACTTTCGTACTCTGCAAACCCACTACAAGCGTCGGCATGGGATCAAACCGTTTTTGTGCCGAAAATGTGGCAAGGCGTTCGCGGTGCGTGGTGATTGGCGCACTCATGAGAAAAATTGTGGAAAACTCTGGTAAATCTATACTTGAAACACATCTTTTGGACACATGTATGGGTCTTGATAATGATGATCAAATTACTTCAATTTGATAGAACCATAAACAATTAGTATATTCATAGAAAATGAGGTATAGTGAGATTTTAGCTGGATAATTCTACTTTCTATCTTATATATAATGTTTGTAACAAAACTTGATTTCGTTTGCTAATAAAATTTATTACTACATAATTTTGACAGGTACTGCACATGCGGATCCGACTTCAAACACAAGCGTTCGCTCAAAGATCATATCAAGGCATTTGGCAATGGCCATGTGGCGCACGGGATAGATTGCTTTGATGATGTGGAGGAAGACGATAGGGAGCTGTCTTCTGAGGTGGAGCATAGCTTTGGCAATGGCGGTGGGTGTTGATCGTTAACCGTGAATCAGTGAATTAATACCGTAGAGATATGTAAAAGAGGAGATTTGTTTCTAGTGACATGCATGGTTGATCAAGAGCTTGAATTACTACTGCTTAATTATGTTTTGTTGAAGAACTTGTAGTTTATGTCATCAACTAGTATGTATAATCTCCACCGCAATATATATAGCTAGATCGATGTGCTTTTGGATATATGTTATTAGCCATGTCTTGAGTATATATATATATGCTGTGATGCTACTCTGGATTATTACATATATTTTAAGTGTAGCATCTCTAGGGACTTCATATATAATTGCTTAATTTCTTTTGTTACTGATCAATTTTTTTTTTCCTTATAATACAAGCAGAAATCCTTCGTCAGATCAGGTTGGTACAGTTTTTTCTTTTAAACCTTCGCAGAAGCTGTGAAGTTATGAGAAGTTGGTACACTTTCATTGACGGTTTCTTTGAAAAGAATCGTTAATAATAATATTTCAACTTATTTATCAGTTTGTCATCAAGGATTAACACTGCGTTTGTTAACAAGAACCGTCATTAATTGATGCTATTGGTTTTCTAATGTACTTAATATTGTACCAAACTATATATATGCTTAATATTGCACTAAGGGAATTTTAGATTTTGAATGTTGTTCTTATAAGTATTACAACAAAGTAAGCACTTTTTGCGAGAGAAAAAATGAATTTATGACGAAACTCCGTCGTTAATAGAAAAAACACATTTATAACGGTACTCCGTCGCAAAATGTCACTTTTTATCCTCGCAAAAAGTGTCTGTCTATTGATTTTTAATATTCTAATGATCATGAATTGCAAATATTTAAAAATTGGCTTGCCCCGATGGATTACTTGTTAACACAAGAAATGTTGATGTTTTGAAAATCAAGTCCTGCCATTAATTCTTTGTCAAAGGAAGAAGGAAAAGATAACGAATTGGGGAATTTTACTTGTCAATAATTTCTTGGAAAAATGACAATTGTTTGTTCGAAGTTAGCATATATTATTTCTATATTCTACTATACTTATCCCTGCATTAAGGTAAAATTATTATAGTACATCTGTCTTTTTGGTACTCTTTTTTTGTCAATATGTCCAAATTAATAAAATTATAATTTTTACCTGTAAATATGTGTTTTTTTTTTTCACTTATGCTTATTATGTACGATTTTTCACAACTTCAAGTTTGACTTGATATATAGATCCATTAAGATGGCCACTAAAAATACGTCTTAAAAAATTGGGTAGTATTCATTAAAATATCAAATTAATGTATCACAATAAGATGTACAATAGAATGAAAGAATTTCTAATTAGATAATTATTGAAGCATCTACTTGTTGGACTAATTTCCCCAAAATATATCACAACTTCGAAAGGGAGCTTTTTTTTTTTTAATTTGTGTGAATATACTTAAAAATTGAAACGCAACAAAATGTTGATTTCCTAAAATTAATTTGACATTTCTCTTCAAGGGTTACTCTGTCACATTTGCTTAGTTACTTCCATTATCTTTACGGTGCCAACTTAATGATGTAGTGCATGTTTGGTTGTGGTGGTGTGGAGTAAATTCATTACTTATCTTTAAACTGTCGAATAATAAATAAGTGGAGCAAAAGTTAATCTAAAATAAGTTATTCTAGCTCCCTCTTCAAGCGGAGTAACTTACTCCCCATTTACTCCGACTATGGATTCCGTCGTCAAAATAAGATCGATTCATTTTTTCTCTCTCTTCATTATTAAACAAGAGTAATTTAATCTGAAGTAAGTAAGCAATTTAATCTGAACTAACTTTACCCTAGTTACACTTACTCCGTTCCGTATGTAGCACCCACTTTTATAGGTAGAGATTCACTATCCAATATCTTACTCATCCGAACATATTAATTTAAGTCATGAATTAAACTATCAAACAAAATACAAACTATGAGTAAGATGAAGTAATTTAATTCTCATTACGTATCCACATCCAATCATGACCTGAACGTAGAAATGTTTCCAATATAACAATGAAATGATATATAGATATTTAATTTTGCTAGTCCTGTCTCAATCGTGAAATGTTTTGCTAGTCATGAATTAAAGAAGTTATTTTACCTGGATGAAATGTTTTGCTTGACACTTTGACAGGATTTGTTTATCTTAAATTTCCAGAGCTCTAATTAGAGGCAGCATGAATTTGCTTTATGCTAATGTGGCTTATACTTGCATAGTCACATCCCATCCATTTTTCAGAAATTAAGGAATATATAACATGCACTACATTATTAAATGGAGAGGAAGGAACTTCCTTTTAATGGAGAGGATACCTTTCAATAATCAAAAGAAATGATGGCCAAAATCTAAGGTCTCTGTTGTCACCAATGACCCCTTTTGAACCTGACCTGCACCTGGTGTACCTTCTATTTCAGATATAGTGTGGTAAAATATGTAGAGAATCACTGTTTCAAATTGTGACAACCCGCTACACAATGTTACACACAAAATTCATTGCAATTTAAAATTAGCAAAGCATCCAGGTTCCTCCTATGAATCCATGTCTTCCACTAATTAATGCGATGATTAAAGACAAAAAAAGGTGTCAAATTAAAGCTTCCTTTATATCCTTTCTCTTTTTATTTTACACTTTACCACTGAGCTTTTAATTAGCACTAATTAGTTTGGCATGTATGTACGCCTTGCATTAGGAGACACATTTTATATTAGATGAAAGACAATTAATTAAATTATTGGTTCAAATTAAAAACGACAATATAATTATTAGATAAAAAATGTTCCAATAAATAAACTAAACTTCCTTAGTACTTAAACAAGTGATATCATCATGCTTTAAATGTTATATTATAAGTAGCTAAAAAGCTTATATTTGCATATAATTTGCTAGAAATATTACAAATAGGTTAGATAAGAGAGAGTGGCCAGGCAAAAATAATGCATTACCATTAGGGTACCGCCACTACAACAAAGTAGACACTTTTTGCGAGGGAAAAAACGCATTTATGACGGTCGTCCGTCGTAAAAAGAAAAAGTTGAACAATGAAAGTAATCCGTCACAAAATGTCATTTTTTATCCTCGCGAAATGTGTCTCATTCTTGTTGTGCGCTTTTTGGTATATAAAATCGTACTAGGATTTTACTTTCGGTATATTGGTCAACTCTAGTTAATTTGGTTATTAGAAAAAAATTAAAAGCAAACCACTAAAAGGCCTTGTTGAACACCGTAAATTAAAATAACCTATACATTAATGCTGTTAGGTGATAGATTTTTTGTTTATTTATACCTACATATTTAACTTTAACTGACTACTAATTCTAACTGGTTGGTTTCCTAGGACAATGGTATCTACTTGTGACCATATACATAGACATTCAGGTATACACTTGGAATTTGTATCCTCTGCATGCATTAACTCGCCATACGATAATAGATCTGGACCATCCGATTGAGATCTGCACTAATATTAAAGGGTCCTGTGTATTATAAGCAGGAGCCAAATTGACTATGATTATGATCAGACAACTGACATGCATTAAACTCAAAAGGTTCTCTTTTGAGTTAATGCAGAAGATATATATACACATTCATATGCTTGTGTATATCACAAGTAAGAAAATGAACCATTTGCTTTTACAACTGACCAATTAATTAGAATATTAAATACTCTTAAACCAGCTATCATTTTTATTATTAATAAAGAATAAAACAGGTACTTTATAAAATTAAAATTAGTTTTAGTAAAGAAAGTTAATAAATTTATGATTTTTTTAAAATTTAAAAAGGTAAATATAATATTATGAACTTTAGAGAGAGAAAAATAAGTAATTTTGAAATTTATAGAAGTATACCTGAAATTCTCTCTTATTAATTTAAATTACTGCTTGGCAATATATTAGCATGATATATTGACATTTGAGTGGTCAATCCCTTAAAAATTGTGTATACTTGTAGAATGCATGGCATGGCAAGTTGGCAACAAAGTCTTCTTTAATTACTGATAAGTCAGGCTATTTCCTGAAACAGCCTTTTGTTTTATTTTGTCTTTTTGCAACATGAAAAGCAGCTACATGAAGTTTACAAAACATTTAATGTATGAACTGACATTCACCTTTCCTAGTACTCTGATTATTACTCTGATACATTAATCGAGAAACTGAAAGCACGAAAGTACCAAATCTATTATAATCTTTTATCTATGAGTACGGGTTGGGTGATACGTAAAGCATAAGCCAGTGTTTTTTCATCACGGGCCAGACCTGATCCGGACCGACTCTTGTTAGACCCCAAATCAGATCGGATTAACTCTAGGGTTGAATCTAGCAAGAGTTTGGTTCAGTTTTTTTCACTAGACTCTTCCAAATCCAACCCGCTCAAACCCAAGATCTGTCTAACCCCGATTTGGACCTAACTTGGACCCAGATCGGACCTAATCAAAACAGCCTAAAATGTGCAGTTTCGGACCAACCAGTGCCAATTTTGGACCAAGGGTCTGGCACGAGTTTGGTCCAACTCTCTCCCAAATGGGACCCGCTGAACCCGAGGTCGACCGTGAGAACCGTGGCCTGGCCGGGTCCAGACCGACCCTACCCAATCCAACCCGTTTTCAAATGACTAGCATAAGGTCATCCGTGCTACGGTTTCAAAATTCTATCTTATAAACTTCAATTTTTGATTTAAGTAGCTCAATAAATTGATTATATAATAAATTTGTAGAATACTAATTTTTACTATTTTTGAAATTAATTTTATTACTATTTTTTATGATTTATGAAAGATGACAAAAAAGCCCTAAAATATTGACAATTTTCTTTTAATTTTAAGTCATTTTTGCCATATTTCATAAATCATAAAAAATAGTAAAAAAATTCAAAAATAATAAAAATTAATATTTTATAAATTAATCATATAACTAATTTACTAAGCTACTTAAATCGAAGTTTGAAGTTTATTTTATAGGTTTTTAAGACGTAGCACGAATGACCTTATGGTATCCATAGCATCCAAGTCTTACTCTTTATATCTCCATTCCATTATTAAGCACGTTGGGTGACCGATCCGCCAACGGCTACGATTGAAAAAAATATTTTGGATTTAATCTCAACCGTCCAATTACATAATCTGTCTTATTTTGATTAAATGCATCTGAATAATGTGTAGAAGTCTATATTTAACTAAAAACATACTCGCCACACGTACTGCCACATGATGCATTACAATTAAAATTAAATAAACTCTGAAATTAAGCAAATATAATTTGTTTTCTTATTTCTTTCTCTTCAATTTAGTGATATAATTATGTTTCCTTATTTCATTCCTTATTGCTCTTCTATGTTTCTATAGCTATTGCCGTGACAATTCTAGGAATTTTATCAAATTTGTTTCTATACATGACAGGAAGAATGGAAAGGGAAAAAAAATTAGAAAAGTCATCAAAAATATGAAATCATTGGTACTTAAAATACCAATGTATTTTTAATTTCAAGTTTCTTCGTTTAGTTTGCTTACAACATGGGTATTATATCTAATCAATTGTATCACTTATTCTATTTTGTACAAATTAATTTAAAATTAGAAAGCTATTATTTGAAATCATTGGTACTTAAAATACATAATCACTACATCATCAAATTATTATAAGGGATCACGATTCAAAGTGATTAAAAATACATAATCATATAATTCTATTGAAAGATTATGTCCCTTAATTTTTGAATAATTATTAATTTTATTGAATGTTTTATTTTCATAATTTTTTTCTCTTACTGTATATCCTGTTGCAATGCACGGGCACGATACTAGTATTATAATATATAGGTACATATTACAATGTAATGTGTACGTATGTAGTTACGTACTGATACTGATTCTTGTGCATATATAGTTTTAACTTTTAGTGGCTCATAGAACAGAGCAAAGCAATTTTACATAAATAATATATACAGTGTTCTTCTCTCTATTTCTTCCGATTTTTTATTAGTTGAAAAAAGAAAAAAATATTGAAAAAAATATATATATTCTTATGAAAGAAATGCCTATCCTGTCAACTGCAATGGTTGATGGAATAGGCATTATGTAGCGATTTGAAATTGGAACGGGTCTGAAATTGCCTACCCATCAACTATTGCAGAAACAAGATTTCTGTAGCGGACGGGATAGAATGTCTATCCCATCTGCTATATAGTGTTTGCTATAAAAATTAAGATTGAAACGAGATTTCTGTAGCAGACGGGATAGACTTTCCCGTCCTAGCAAGATTTCACAGAAATGTACTATTTTTTCGATATTTTTTTTTTTGCTTTTTTCTATTAATAAAAAATTAATATAAACACAGTAGGCTAGCTAACAAAAGGAACAAAAGTTACTGAAATCCCCAAAAGGTTTTAAAATACTTCTCTCTATATATAGAGAATAAATGACTTGATGTAGACAATGATTTGTCTATATAAATAGACCCAGAAATTAACCCTCACTGAACAATCTCTTATTCTCTTTGGACGCCATTAAAATGAAATTTTACAAAATTGTCCTTCATTTACAAAATTGAAACAAAATATATATCCTTTTTCTCAAAAAATTTCAACAAAATACTCTTCTCTCTTTTTAATTTATTTGACCACATTACATGAAAACAGCACAATTAATCTGTGAAATAAAAATTTGCACTATCATAAAGGACATTAACTATATATAGTTTCTTAGGTGTCGTTAATATTATTTTCATGATATAAAAACAAATTTTATTTGTAATGGACATCAAAAGTATATTAAATAAATGAAACACATACATCATTTTTTTTCACAAACTCGCAATATATAAGAAAATAATTAAATAAATATACCAACAAAAAGGTGATTTTTTTTATTAGCAACGATAGTATTCGTGACGGTATACCGACAATATCCCTCACTGATATTGTCACATTCTTGTAGTTTTTAAGTATCACAAGAACTTTTTGATATTGATCAATCAATTAGTTGGTTTCATTAATTTTTATTTGAATTTTAGAAAGGTATTTTTTCTAGTAGTTGATATATCTAATGGAATGATATATAAAGAGTGAGTCTATGGTACTATGCATATCACGGGTTGTTACCGTGCTACGGCTCTATATTTGAGTTTTCAAATCCTAACGGTCGATCTGAACCATTCATCTTGTTCTCCATATTAATATGTGTTTGGAGACCAAATTTTACATTTTTTTGAAATTTTTTTACTATTTTTTTAGATATTTAGAAAATCACTTGATTTGAAAATTCTGGACCATCCAAAAACAGTGATTTAAACAATGATTTTCAATAAATCAAAAAAATAATAAAAAAATTTCAAAAAAATGTAAAATTTGGTCTCCAAACACATATTAATATGGAGAACAAGATGAACGGTTCAGATCGACCGTTAGGATTTGAAAACTCAAATATAGAGCCGTAGCACGGTAACAACCCGTGATATGCATAGTATCATAGACTCACTCATATATAAATACATACAAACCCCTCATTCAACTTCACACTATATATAGTACTGGTTGATTTTGCATTAAACAACTTTTTATAAATATTTTGTACTAGTTGATTTTGCATTAATTATGTGGGGCAATATAGAAAATGTGTGTGTGTGTGTTTTTCAAAATATTTTTTGGGAAGTGCATAGAATAGATAGAATCATTACTGAATGTTGTTAATGTATTAAATATATTCTATGATGAGTCACATTAATATACATCCTTTGACACTTTACCAGATCAGAGCACAGAGAACAGTAGCATAGCAGTGGCTGGCAGGAAACAAGACTAGACCAAAAGTACAGTCTAACTTGCACCAAATGCGGTTGCATATGGAGGGCCTTTTTATAAAGAAAACTTTTAACAAATGAGAGAAAAAAAAAATTGCCTTTTGTTTTGTACATATATGATGTTTCAGTTGGCAGTGCTTTGGGTTTGGTAAAATTTAAGAATGTAAGCAGAGAGAGAGAGAGAGAGAGGAAGAGATAATGTTTCATGGATGGGACATGTGCCGTGAGATATTCAAATCAAATGATTACTAGCTAGCTTCCTGTTAAATGGGAAATTTTTTATCCGTAGACTGATACATAGATAGATAGAGATAATTTTTATATTAAATTTCTGATAAAATATAAAAAGTTTTTCAAAAAATAGATGAAAAAAAATCTTATTATATATAGATATTAAGATACTTTATTTATTTTTGTAAAAGTTTGTATACTTTATTAAAAATTTATAGGAAAAAAATACAAGGTGGTTTAGATCAGTATTATTTCTACCGATCTAAACTTTTTTATTTTTAGAATTGGTACAAATCCTACTGATCTTTCTACTAATAAAAAATGTGATGTACTCTTTCTGTTTATCTCTCTTTCTTTTTCTTAATTTCTACAGATAAAAAATTTCTTGTTTATTGGGGGAGAGAAATATAATTGTTTTAAATAAGAAAATAAATTATTAGATCAGTGTTGCAGGCAACGGTATGCGCTCATTGGACTGTCAAAGGGAACTAATTTTGAGAATAATTTTGCATTTTATTAAAGTTATGTGCATATACTTTTAATTATTAAAAATAATTAATTTAACTTATTGAATTTCAAATAAATTTATTTTAACTTAATTTCAATGTTAGTTATTAAAATTTTATGAAATTATAATTTACAAAAACTAAAATAAAACAAGACAAACTATAGTACATATAACGAATAAATACAAAAAAAATTAATGTTTAACTAATTAACAATATAAACAGAAAATACAATTCGTAACAATTTGGTTACTGCCAATGACTAATTGTTTACGACTGGTTTTAACAACATTGTTGGAAACAAATTGATTGTTTCTTTTTAACTATACATAATACGTTATTTTCCAAATCAGAAAAAAAAATATTATGCAACACATAATCTGAATTTTTTTTCGAAATTATTACTACTTTTTTACATGCCACATTTTTTACTTTTTTTTTTTTTTTTTTTGCATAATTCTGTCTTTAATTTTGTTATATGGGTCAATAACCGACTTTTTATACATAGCATATAATGGGTAAGGCTACGGTGCTATGGGTTGATAGAGGACTACGGTGCTACGGCTCAATATTTGAGTTTTCAAAATCCTAACGGTTGATCCGAACCGTTCATCTTGTTCTCCATATTAATATGTGTTTGGAGACCAAATTTTACATTTTTTGAAAAAAATTTACTATTTTTTTAGATAGGTAGAAGATCAGTTGATCTAAAAAATTCTGCACCATTCAGATATTTAATTTTCGACCTATCTAAAAAAATAGTAAATTTTTTTAAAAAAATATAAAATTTGGTCTCCAAACACATATTAATATGGAGAACAAGATGAATAGTTCTGATCAACCGTTAGAATTTTAAAACTCGAATATTAAGCCGTAACACGGTAACCCTCTATGCAACCCATAGCACTGTAGCCTTACCCGAATATAATTACTTTTGTTATATTTTATTTATGTTATATTTCTTTGATGTGGAAACAAATATATACCCTTTTCAGAGCTTTGGGAATTGAAACAGAGTCAAATCTAAATATACAAAAATAGAGATGAATGGAAAAAAAGTCAAGGGAGATGGTTTGAAAGGTCATATCAATCAGAAAATTGCAGAGTTCTCCATCTCTTCAAATCCTCTGAAATTTAATTGAAGAAAATTCTATAGAATGATTTGATATATTAATTAAAGTGGTACAAAGTTGAATCTTGCATGGTTGACAGTAGACAAGACAAGATCAACCCATTAATATAATTTAATGTGGAGCCTGAATTAGAATATATTTTCTATTGGCAAATCCCAATGTGTACGGAATCATTAATTGTCTCTGATAGATTTTGTTCATATTCTCTTTTTTTATTTATTATTATAATATGCTATACAGTTCAAATTTAAGAGGAGTATTATTCTCTTCTGTCCTGAGAAATTGAGAATTAAATTCTAAGAAGATTCAAATGCATCTTTAATTAGTTTTCTTTATCATTTTTTTAAACAAGATTCCTAAAAAAATTATGTCAAACAAATTATTGGACGCGATTTATATAATTTTTTCTATATGCACATATAAAATTATTATTTTATGATTTTATTTTACGTGAAGCAATAAGTTGAATAACCAATGTTCAAAATTATTAACATCAGTGTATTTTCATTGACATTCATATCTTATATTGGTCATTAAAACTTACTAAAATCATATTTATTAATAAAAAAATATCAATATTTTAAAATATTATTTGAATTATAAAATAATAAAGTATTTTAGAATTATTAATTTTAGACCTCATCAAATTATTTTTTAATCCGAAATACTATATAATAATTCCCTTATTTTAATAAATGGATAAATTATGGTTGCCTTACATAATTTTGCATATACATAAGACATAACTATGCAACATGCACATAGAAGTTTGGATCCATATACATAACTGATTTCTCCATTACACATAAAAATGGAGAGAAACCCACAAAAGAGAAAAAGGAGAAAAGAGGGGAGAAGAGGTTATTGTGACAAAAGAACATTTCTATGCCTCTCTTTTACAAGTTTTTCCTTTTTTCTTTATACTCAGGTCCACTTGGGGAAATAAAGGTAATATTTGACACCTAAGATAATCATCAAAATTACGTATCAAATCTGAGGATAATGCTCTGTTACATGACACATGACATCCATTGAAATTGCTATATGCTAATTCTTTGATTTTGACCAACATTTGTAGGTGCACATCTAGTTGCACAGATTTTTTTTTTTTTTAGAAATATATTAAATATTTTTTGAAGAATGAAATAGATCTCATGGTATATTGATTCGGTTCTTTTGCTATTTATGAAGAATTAATGGAATCGAATTATTATTTCGATTTTTTAGCATCAATGCATAAAGTTTTGGTTCTTTTAAATTTCAAAGTTTTGTGTCCAAACTTGAATATCTATTCGAATGCATAGAGAAATCAAATCATTAATTTAATTCCCTTAAAATACTTGCAGAAAGTGAATCATTATTCAGTCCTTCTATGCCATCGAAAAAATTACTATCGATCTATATCTTTTCCGAGAAAATATTTATTATATTCAAAAATAAAATCTTAATTACCACAAGAATCTTCCACTATTTACAAGGATCAAAATACTTAACAATTAATATCAGTATCGTTCCGGATACTTCCGTCGATATATAATTATACAATGAGGAGGAATCAAATGACACCCTTTTTTGGTGACATCGAATAACATCGTGCATTTTCAAAGTTTTCAAAGTCCAAACAGTCGATCCAAACCGTTGAACATAATGGATATGTTAAAATGTGCTTGCAGATCAAATTTTGTATTTTTTGGATTTTTTTTAATGTTTATTAAGTATTTAACAACATCGCTATATTCAGACCGTTGAATTTTTGTACCCATCTTAATAAATAGTAAAAAAATTCAGAAAAATGTACAATTTGATCTGCAAGCACATTTTAACATATCCATTAAGTTCAACAGTTTGGATCGATTATTTGGACTTTAAAAATGAACGGTGTCATCCAATATTACCAAAAAAGGGTGTCATCCGATCCCTCCTCTTATACAATACACATATTGGTGATAGTGCATAAAAAATGCGTTTTCTATGGTTAAAAGTTAAACCAAAAAAAGTTCACACACATCTTGTGTTAGAAGACACATATCATGCATGCATAGGTGTAGCCCACAAAAAAAAAAGCGTTTTCTATGGTTAAAAATTTAACCAAAGAAAGTTGACACACATCTTGTGTTGTAGGATACATATCATATACATATGGGTGATAGTGCAAAAAAACAAAAAAAAAAAGCTGCGTTTTCTATGGTTAAAAATTAAACCAAAGAAAGTTGACACACATCTTGTGTTGTAGAAGATGCATATCATACATGCATGATATATTGCATGGGTAAAAAAACAAAAAAAAAAACAAAAATTCTATGGTTAAACATTACATCTTGTGAAAAATAAAAAGAGGAAATTAAGGGGTTATTATTTGGTGAAAATTAAACCAAATAAGGTTGAGACGACACATCTTGAAAATGCGCGCGTTTGCTATGGTTAAAAATTATATAGCTTTTGGTAGTTTATCAATTAGGCCATGTGAAAAAAAATATATAAAGAGAGGAAAAAGGAAGTCTCTGGGGTCTATTAGGCAAGGTCTCTTCTACGAAAGGAAACGTGATCTTTAAAGCGAAAAGCATATCGATCCTGCATCTTCAAAAAGACTACTACACCTACCTACAAATTACAGAACAAATTAAAGCACCCCATGCTACTATACACAATAATTATTCTAAGGTTTGGATTAGATCAGCTCAATGTAACATATATATATATATATATATATATAGACACACACATGTCGCCTCAATATGAAATGGTACAATCATCTCTGAGATTCCATGCACAATCGGAAGTAGGGATCTCAATACGTGACGTTCCGTGCTGTGATTTGAATCATGTACATGTCGTCGGAGGCAGAGTCAGATTTTCAAACTATGAAAGTTAAATTTGAATGGAATAGTCAATCATATAAAAATTTCAAGCTAAAAATAGAGATCAATTGTACAATAACTTAATATTTTACTCTAGATTATATAAAAAATTATATATAAATACAAAAGAAAATTAAAAAAATAGAGATCAATTGATCCCATTCAATTCATATCTCTCCACCTCTATGCGTCGTGTCTCTTCAAGAATAAGTCAAATTTATACATGTTATGTCGTGATTAAATTTGGAAGGATGGCCACGACACGTGACTAAGGCACACCGTGCATGACCACACGTGACATGTTCAAATAAGATTGGTCACGTTTAACTATTTTTTTTCCATAATTTAGGTTAGTTTATTCAATATTCACCATATGAAGATCTAATGGTCCTAATTACATGTGAATCGCACGATCATGTGCCGTGTTGTGTTCGAGTGATGTATCGTGTAATGTCAAATTTTCAAAAGATAGTCACATCACGCGAATGATCACAGCACGAGACACGCAAATCACAGGCTCATAGCACATGACCAACACAAGTGTCATGACAGATCCGCGGCCGGTTATGTTGTGACTTTTTTAGTTCCTAATCGGAAGTGTGTTCGTACAATAAATTATATATCATTTTAATTTGGACTTTAAAGTATGATATAACGTATTATTACAACCTCAATTAATTTTAAATTTAATACTCGACTATAATTACTCATCATGTTTTACCTTTTATGAAGATTTGTAATTTGTTCGAATATTTTGACTAAGATAATTATAATAATTAGTGATTATTTTTCTTTGTTAAAATATAATTTTTAACTAATAATTTTGTTATCAAAATATTAAGTTTTATCTTAATTAATTCTTAAAGTACTTGCTACTCCCTCTAACATGTCCATTACCTATGAACACACCTATATATACCACCATAATTAACCACATGTTGCATGTCTGTGAATTATTGTTATGGTTCTAGATAGGGGTGGCAACGAGCTGACTCGGTTTGAGCTAGGTCCTAGCTCGGCTTGTTAATTCTGGACTGAGCTACAACCGAGCAGACTGGACCTAGGGCATCCGAGCTAAAACCTAAGCTTAAATTTGTGACAAGCCAGCCTGAGCTGGCTCGCTAGGTCTGGCTGGATCTTGTTTTAAGAATAAAATAAATTATACAAACTTTATGGATCGAGCTGAATTGAGCTAGACCGAGCTAAACAGTATAAAATGCACACAAATTCATACAAATTTACAAATTAATCCCTAGCTGAGCTAGCGAGCAAACTAGGCCCTAGCTTGAACTCGTTAATTTTGAATCGAGCTAGTGGCGAGCTAGCTCGTTAATAGCTCGGTCCAATGACAAGCAAACTATTAACAAGCGAGTCAGGTGCGAGTCACGATCGAGCCACGAGCTCCGAGCTTTTTTGCCACCCCTAGTTCTACATAATAAAAATAAATAAAAAAAGAGATATATGGTTGTCTCATATCTTGTCAAGCTGGTTTGTTCAATGGAGATATCTTGTCAATATGTCACTTAGATCAGCGTATATTACATAACAAAAAAAAAAAAAAAATGATTTGCCCATATCCTGTCAAAGTTCTTTATTTTGTTGTCGAAATATCTTGTCAAAATGTTAATTAATTAGATCTCATATATTACCTAACGAGTGAGATGACACCGCATTATCTTTGCATTTTTGTGAATCATAATTGCACCAAGCTAACCTTATTTTGGATTTCTTCACCGTTTATACTGTCAATCAGTCATCTCACTAAAGGCTACCCTTTAGAGGCGGTATTTTTTATTTTTAGAAATACTATCAAAATTATATAGGCTTCTAGATGAATTAAATGAGTATTTTGATCCAGTAGAAAGAACCAAAAAAAAAATTGTCCCTTCTAAAGGAATTGTTTTCTGTGAAAGAAAAAGGTACTATTTTTTTTTTTTCAGTTCCTTTAGAACCTTATATAATTTTAATATTATTTCTATAAATAAAAAGTTATGTTCTAAAGGCACCAAAGTGATATACGATGATTTAAAAAAAAAAGAATCAAAGACAGTTTTTTATTTGTTGGATTCCATAGTCAATATTTCTCTCTTCCTAAAGAGATTACCTAGTGTGGGCAATACAAAGGCCATGCTCTACTATATAGATTGCTAAATTTGTGAACAAATGAACTGCTCTTTCAAAATCACAGTCTGGGTAAGAATCAAACTCTTTTTACCCATTACAACTCATCAATGACTTTAAGTAGAGAATTGATGATGACATCTTAGAATATATAAAATTAAAAGATAGCAACCACCACCAAGCCATGTTTTAATTTTTAACATAAACATTTATTTTCCTTTTCCAGGTATCAGATAACATTATTGATCCTCACTTAGTCAAGGATTTCTTTATTGATCAGATAATTTGGAAACACAACCAATTCAATTAGATGCTCATTTAGTTGTGTTTGCCCTTTTATGTTAGCAATAAAAAAAAAGTGAATAAGGGTCTCATGTTTTTCTCTCTTTTATAATTAGCATGGGCAGTAAGAGAAGCCATGATTGAAACTTCCACTGGATAAGTGAAAGGTGAGAGACAGCATAATGTTCTAAGCATTGAGAGACATCATGCAAGTACTGTTTATTAAAAGCCCAGACAAGGCCCAATGAGAAATTTACACTTGTTATAAATGACAGAGGGCATTTTGTCAACATGCCATTAATTAAAATCAAGCTTTTGTACCAGCTAAACACAGCTCATCACCTATGATTCTACTGGCAAAACCTAATCTGCAACAAAACAAAAACAATGTATACCAGTTTAAATTTATGTAAAGAAAAGAAATTATTTATAAAGCTAACTGGTAAAAAGAGCTAGCAAGGATACTTGGTTGTTGGTATCCATAAATTTAGTTTAGTTTTGTCAAATATATCCCTTTCCTCAAAATTATCTTATAATATACACAAGAGTACAACATGAATCTTTCAGTAGATTCTTAATAAAATAATATACTAGGGTTTGGTGTCATGTCATACTAACAGTATGTTCTTTTTCATAAAAATATATCATACGACTATATAATACACTACATTCATTAACTATTTCGATTGAACTTGAACTGGCTCCAAATCCAAATGCAATAGAAAACTAGATTTCATTTTTAAGATCCAAATGCATGTCCAGTAAACAAACGGGTACAATTTCAATATCCACATGACGATTCATTTGTGAAACCTCAAATAATATGGACATGCTGACATGGATATTCATTGAGTGCCCGAATCACAAGGGGTTTTGACACACTTATATTCACTAATTATTCTTTGTAGAGAAAGATACCAACCTGTGTAGTGCTTCACAAGGGGCAGTTTGGACATTTCACAAAGACATGTCCTCTGGCAGGCTGATCTCTAAGAAATACAAGCTGCAGAATTCAAATTTTGCACATTTATTAACATCAAAGATAAAACTGAAATTCTTGATTAAAAATGAAAATTTAACTATTGTGATTTCTGATCAATGGACAAGGACGTTAACATTTCTTTGAACTAAAAGAGAAGACTAACACACAAGAGAAACAAGAAATATTTTTTTATTTTCTTTTTTTGTGGTTTATTTTCCCAAAAGTTGCATGTGGCATGTTCAACTTGTACTGTGATTCCATAAAAAATAAAATTCTTATATAGATTTTAAGAAAGATATTCAAAGTATCTTGGCAGGGGTACATCTAGGTCAAATACAAATTAGCAATTTTATCCTTTACATTTTATAATTTTTAATAGTGTTTACATAGTTCAGCACCCTCTCATAAAATGCTAAATGTGTAGCTGTAGCTTAGTGGTTAGAACTCTATCTTGTGGCCGTAGATACTTGGTTTCAAGTCCCAGCAACCACACATTATACATTTTACGTTTCAGCCCCCCAAAATCTAAATTTTCTAGTTTCAACCCTGTATTGGGGTCAATTATACAGAGAACGAGATTACCTGGCTGACATGAAGGCCATGCCAAAAAATACAGCTTTCACAGCTTGTTTTTGACCAGCATAGTCAAATGCAAGAGGTAGCATTTCATGCAATGTCAAAAATGCCATTACACCACCAACTATTCACCAACAAAAAAAAGTTAAAATTCAAAAATCACACAGGTCATACAATACAGTTTCAGTTCATAAATTTACACAATAAAATCATGCAGGTCATACAATACACTATATGCGACATTCTGTATACCTGCAGTAGTTACCGACAATATTTCAGTTATATGCAAGAGCATTTAACAATACAGATTCTTGAAACCACCATTTCATTAATTTTGCTTGATTTTTAATTCAAATTTAGCTCATTATGTTAAACATAAGCAAGTAGTGAAATTTTTTATAGATGAAGTCACATAAAATATGACATCAGCTGAAGGTCGGGGCTAGATATGCCAAACTTTTGTATGATATATACAATATGTTAAAGCATTGGTATTATGTGGTAGAATCATACTGGGTGTTATATACAAAAGCACTTCATATTAATATCCCATGCCACATGTTAACAAAGAAAGTTGCATACCTGCTCCCAGTAAACCTTCAAGGATTTCTGGATTTAGACTGCTTGGAAACAAGTATGCTGCAAATTTTAATTAAAAGCAGAAGAAATTGAGAACAAAATTTACACAAAAATATGATGATATACAGTGACATATTTAAAAAGACCGAAAAGAGAAAAAAAAAAGTACCAACAATTATGACTCCCAGTGGCTCCGCCAAACCTGAAAGGGTTGCCAATTTGAAGGCTTGCCATTTGCTTTTGAATAAGAGCATAGAAAAAAAAAATATTAGAGATAGAACAAAAGAAGTAAACTTATTAAATAAAGCAAACTCATGGTTGTTAGGTACCTGTTTGTAGCAAAGTAAACTGGAAGAGCCACAGCAACACCCTGAAAAGAGGAAATTTGGAGCAAAACAAATATAAATCCTTTGAATTTAATAGTAGAACTAAAATAAACACCAAATAAACCTTATAGTTACAGCAAAACAAATATTTACTTACCTCAGGAATGTTGTGCAAGGCTATTGCAAGTGCTAAATTGACACCAACACGAAGCCCCTACATGTTTTCAATATGAACTTTTATATAGTAATAGCAAAGCAGTACAACACAAAAATTTCTAGGCTTTTTCCAGTAAGACTAGGACCACAAAGGCCGTGCATAATAAACATTAAATGTCTTCTTTTTCTTATAAGATCAGTTCCAGTAATGACTAGAATACACCATTTTCATCATTGCCAGAATAACTTGTCACTGTACCAGTTAAAGTGGTCCTAGTAAGGACCAGTCAGGATGTACTGGTACAAATGGAGCATGGAAGTCTTGCTCTATATCATAAGATTGGAAATAGAGTTTCTCAATTATTAAAATATAAAAAAGGAAAATCTTCATGTATGCCCCTACATCACAGCAAAATATCACATATGCCCTTGAAAGCACTCAATGCATAGTTGCCCTAGAAAAAAAATTATAATTTATAATGTCTTTAACAGCATCTTCAATGCTATCCAAATTGCTCTACTTTCTCCTTGCTTATTTAGATATAAACGCAGCGACATATGAGATCCTTTTAGTGATCAAATTATTATGTTGCTCTTCTTTATTTCTAAGAGTAACATGTGACATTTCTTGTGTAATTCCATTCAAGATATTTCTCGCTGAACTAATTATGACATTGTAACATTTTACTTGGGTGAACCAAAATAACACTAAAATAATTTACCTTGATGGAACCAAGAAAAACGGCCATTCCTTCAGGAAAGTTGTGCAAACTAATGCCTATGACATAAAAAAGATAAATATATCACATGGGCAACGATCCAAAACACTACAAATTTATATGGCGCTAGTCTACATGATGCTTATTTACTCACCTTATTTCATAAAGGCTACAGCCACAAAAAGATCTTATGATAAATTGCAAACAATCTCATAATATATATAGTTGTATACCCCAAAAGCGCAAGAGATATATATACATTGCATTATGCTGGTATTGCAGTATTGAACTTTTTTTTAGATAACAAGTATACAGATGAAGTTTTCACTTTATCAGAAACATTATTACACATTTGTCCCTGATAAACTTTCAAATGCAATTTCTACCACCGCAACATAAGGAATGTTACACATACCCATTTTAATAAATTTTTGTTTGTGAATCCACTGGTTGCAAAAGAAAAACGACCACTTCCTGTGTTTGCCATTGGAAAATCGTTATATATCATGTATACGCCTTGAAAACAAGAAATAGAATTAACACCAAGAAAACATGGAAACATCACTGATAAACCTAATAAGTAAAATGGAATTTTTTTATTGTTTTACACGAGTATATATCATATTTCTTGTTTATGAGGGTATGCATGATATTTGATAATCATAGGGGCATATTTGAAATACCTTCCTTTCTACAAATGGATGAAAAAGAAAATAGGAAACACATAAAAAACTAACCAACAGCAGTGATGATGCCACTAAAGAAGACCTGGCGGCGGTGTTTCTTCATCATATCTTTTCCAGATCCTTCATCCTCTGTCTCATGTTTCTTTCGTTTTTCAATCCAAAATTAATAATCAAATAAACAGAATTGAAGTGAAACACAAAGAGACACCAACATGCATATTTGGCGATACTAGTAGGTTTTCAGAATATATTTACCACTTTTGCAAATTGAACCAATATTATCATAGGCCACAAAAAAAAAAAAACCAATATTTTTGTTGTACATTTGCATAGAAAAAATAACATAGGTTATAGTGGAATTTATTCAAAAAAGTCAAATTTGCCCTTCAGGATCAAATAAGCCATCTTCCCATAATACAACTTAAATAAAAACAAAGAAAATTCATACATTAGGTTTTTAGTTCATATTATACCCTTCTTGTTGAGAGAGATAAAAAGTATCAGAGGCCACTTTGAAAAAAAAAAAAGGTTTACCAACTAAACATTAGTTTACAATTAAGTGGATGTCAGAAACGTGTTTTACAAATATAGCAAATTTTTCACAAGACCCTTGACAGAAAAAAAAAGGTGTTAAACAAACTGACCATTTTTTTGTCGGTCTCAGACTGTGGCACCACCGTTGGTTCAGGGATAAAATTGACAACGAAAGCAAAGAACAGTACCCCTGCAAAAAACTAAATCAAGAGCATATAAACCAATAATTATAGTCATATGTAGGCATTTATTAAATGGTACGAACCAGCACAGCAACTACAATGAGGGAATTATTATGTGCTTCTTCTGGTAAGAGATTTTGACGAAAGACTCAATTACCAAAAGAAGTGGTACCTGACTGGTATGAGAAGTGGGAGCACTTTTAGAGGGTATGCAAGGAATTTGGAGTTTTATCAGGATCTATATGCAAAAACAAAGATATATGGAAAGTTTTTCTCTCTTACCCAAAGATTCCCTTTTAAAAAACCAATGGAATTGATCGCATTATGTGCCAAATCTAGGAAGGATATGCTCAACATAAGCCCTGCTGCAAAGCCCTACAATACATACAAAATTAAAATTTACATAACAAGAAAGGAACAGAAAAAAAAATTCACAAATTCAAGGGCCATCTGTCTACCTTGAAATGCAATATATCAGATAAGCCCCTAACTTGTCAAAATATAAAATATTCCAAAGTAAACCGCGAGAAAACAAACAATTCTTTACAACTATACAGTATCATATTCATATATACCACACCCCCTTTGCTGTTCAAATCATAAAACGCACAAAGGGTACTTCTACAGTATTTATCTCAACAAAAATTAGGCCAAGGAAAAGGGAAATTTTTGCAATTTTGAATAAATTAAGAGTAATGAAAAGGAATACTTTCTATATTTCAAATTTGCAAACCCTGACATTCTGGTATGTACAACTTCGCATTATTAACCATTTATTGCTTATAATTATTTAAATGAAAGAAGATAATGTTAAAGTACCTGAAGAAGGCCAAGCATTTTAAGGTTTGGCGCTTTATTAACTATCACAAATAATGCACCTGCACCCATGTAAAATACAATAAAAGGTTAAAGTTTTATAAACCCTAGAACGCACACAGGTAGATAAAAAGTGATGGAATTGTTTTATTTCTGGCACTTCCAAGAATCAAGGAAATTATAGCAACTATGGATCACATATTTAATATCATACCAACTTCAAAATTCTGAACTCAATCAACGTTAACAAAATAAATTATGTACCAGGTCACCAGAATCAGTATGATACAATACAACCATTGTACCAGTCAATTTGTGACAGAACAAATATAAAATAAAAACTTAATTTGGGTGGGGGGTTTGAAAAGTGCTCTAAAATAGCAAGGAAATGAATCAGAAAATTTTCAAATTGTAAAATTTTGTCCATTTATGTATTTTCATACAGGAAAATAAGTTAATTGGGAAGTTTTAAACAGTTTCTGTCAAAAGTCAAAAGGTCTCTGAATTTGAGCCTAATTTATTTTCCAAAGTAATTAAGCCCTAAAAATATTACTAATCCAATTTAGGCCTCAAATAGCAAACAACTTACGCTCTAAACCTAACCAGCATTAAAAATTCTACAAAATTGACGATTAAGAATCTGAAACGAATACCTAGAGATGTGCTTAGTCCACCCACAAGAGAAAGCGCAAGCGCTACTAACACTTGAGAATCCATCTCTGGGAAGAGAAACAGAGAGAGAGAGAAGGGGGTAGGTTTTGAAAGATTGCTTTGATCTCTCCTCTGACCTCTCTTCACTACTGATGCACTGTTACCGAGACCAAGTAGGGAATCATCAAGCGTCGAACGGATTCACACATGTAAGGTAACTCAAATTTTGTTTTTAGATCCACACCGTCCGATCAGATCATAGTCTGGATCGAACGGTCTTTATCTAAATTCAAAGATTAAGTTACCCTTGAGTACTGGACTCAATCAAGTAGGAATTCAATCACTTGTGGTAACAGAAATTTTGATTTTAGATCCAGACGGTTCGATCTGATTTGGCACAACTATTGAAGGGAATCCGTGCATTCCACCTCCGACTGGATCTAAACACAAATATTTTATTACCGCAGAGAATTGGACTCAAAAAATTGAAACGGACGGCCCCGATTTAATATCAGCCGGTGCCTGTTCGGGACGATGGAGGGGTATTATTTGTGCTTTGAGATTCGTTCCAAGTTAAAAATGCCAATCTTGAACCGTCCTATTTAATTGTACTCAATCAGTTAACCTGAGGGGATATGAATTCATCATCCAGTAACTCGTTAGTTGTGGGCTTCTTTTTTTTAACAAATGGGCCGGCCCAATAATATTAGACTAATAGCCGACGTTCTAATTTTTTTTTAAACAAAGGGACCCTGCTTTTCCAAAGAATCGCAGCAGATTTATTTCCGTGCTCTGGTAACTAGAAATTGAAAAGTACCTTGCACTTAATTATTTTAGGGCTATTTTTATGGCATTTTCTGAATGAAAATTTCAATCTTTTTGAGTTCATGATTTTGCAATGACCTGTGATGAATCTTATATGAATTTCACATACTAATGAATCTTTTTGAGTTCATGTACCGGATTTCCTCTAGAGAAGTGTTGGTTATTTAAAACAAATTAAATTTAGCTGCAACTGCACTCAACAGGGGTATATCAGCAATTTTAGAAATCTCTAATTAGTGTAAAAGTATAAATTAAGGTGTAGCATACAATATATATATAGAGAGAGAGGGAGAGGGAGAGGGAGAGAGAGATGGGCTAACTTGCTTTGAAAATTAAAGAGGATGTTTTACTTTCTGCTTATATTTTTATTTTCAAAGTTTAAATAGTCGATTCAAACCTTCTAACATAATTTTCATATTAAAATATAACTGGAGACCAAATTTTACATTTTTTGAAATATTTTTTACTGTTTTTCAGAATTTTTGAAAATCACAATTTTTCATTAAAACTTTTCTAAAGACTAGAAGTACGGAATAAAAAAACCCACAAAAGAAATTAAAAAGAAACTCCAATGAAAGCTTGATTTTAACATCTCCTTACACTTCATGAACAATTCCCTTTAAAATATTAGCTGCATTTCCTTTAGATTTGCTTTTATCCGCCTTTGAAAGAGCTAAAGGTACATCTATCTGTTTGTATTTTATTAAGCAAAAAAATAAGCAGACAAGAAAATTAAAGGGGAGTATAAATTAGATAAGAAATGGAAGAGAAACTAAAGAAGACAATACAACATATAGGTAATAATGTGTAGCCCTTGTGTAGGAATGAGAAATTTTTTAATGGTATTTATATTAGATAGGAATGCATCTTTCTAATGTTCACAAACATTCCACAGGACACTACAAGATAATAGAATTTACTTTGTTTCCTTTTTTCTTTAGATGCTATATTAATATTTGTTGAGATGTGCACTTCCTACACAGATGGAGTTGAATTGTTACATAGACCTGTCACAAACACTGGTACCAGCAAATCCTTCAAGTCCTACGTAGAGCTATCGATCGATCAAGTCAGCCTCTGCTTGACCATGTGATACTGGTGGTAGAATTAACTAAATGTTTTCTTTACCCATACATTCATATTTAAAATCGTTTTAAAATTAGGAAATTATAGAGAATTTTGTTTATGTCATAAAGGAAAAAAAAAATCAAGAATCATGAACACCGATGGAGGAATACCGAAACAATTGAGTACTTAATTAATGTCTGAACGAATATGATTTATATTTTATTGTACTTTTAGGAAAAAAGATGACCAATTTTGAAGGTGGTAGCACTGTTCTTATAGCGACTTTTACAGCATATTTGAATATTCTGCTTCATGTTGAGTACAATAAGAATCATATTTCATAAGCCAAAGCTGAGGCTAAATTTGACCGAAAAAGAGCACATGATTAGTTGATGAACAACTTAAACAACCAATATAGTTGTGATATCATATGTTTGAGGCTGCATGCTTTTCAAAGACTGTTTTATTCTCAAAGGCATGTGTTGGCTTAATTAGAGACAATCAATACAGTTGTGTCGAGGAACAAGTGGCCAAATTTTTGCATGTTTTATCTCATAATGTAAGGAACCGTACAATTAGGTTTTTGTTAATATTTAAATGACATATCTTTAATTAAAAAGTAGTGAACTCCTCAGGTACTTTGGAGTATTGTATTTTGTTAATGCAATATGGATGTCAGTTACTGGTATTATGTATGGATGCTAGATAATGCTTACTCCTTGAGTGCTTTTGATGGTATTATTTGTTATTTATTTCAGTTTGGCATTGATTTTCCATAATGAACTCAGGGCTAAAATCAAGCATACTGGTAAAAATACTAGTACATACTGGGAATACCAGTAGGGGCCAGCAGCCACTAAAATGACCCTCTTTGATTTAGTCATGATATTGATAAATATTTGTCTTTTTCCCTTTTAAGTTTTGAACTTTTGTAGTCTCTTTTATGTTTCTTTTCTTTATGTATGTATTCTATATTTGTTTTTCTTTCTTTTTCATTCATATCTTTTTGTAGTCCTATTATCAGATCTGTATCTACGCAGTGCTTTAACTATTGTAGCTCGATCCGGCCGTTCTGAGGAAGTTCATATTACACTCTTTGGAAAAGATATATATATATATATATATATATATATAGAGTTAGGCTGGGGTGCTATGGATAGAATAGTGGCCTCTATGCTACGGCTCAATATTCAAGTTTTCAAAATTCAAACGGTCGATCCGAACCGTTCATCTTATTCTCCATATTAATATCTGCTTGGAGACCAAATTTTACATTTTTCTGAATTTTTTTACTATTTATTAAGTATTTTACAAAATTGTTGATCCAACGGTGGCTGCACAAAACAGTAAAACCGTTGGATTAGCGATTTTCAAAGTGGCTTAATAAATAGTAAAAAAATTCAGAAAATTATAAAATTTGGTCTCCAAGCAGATATTAATATGGAGAATAAGATGAACGGTTCGGATCGACCGTTTGGATTTTGAAAACTCGAATATTGAGCCGTAGCATAGAGGCCACTATGCTATCCATAGCACCCCAGCCTAACTCTATATATATATATATAAATTATTTTCTGAAACAAGTAAATAATGAAACTATGAAATTATGAATTATCTCCGACTCCATGTACTCTAATACCTATAGAGTGTTCACAAATTATGTAGAAAAAAAAAGTGGAGTATAGTTCGGAAATATTTTTTAAGTACTTTGAAAATATTCTTGTTATTTGGATATCATTTTTCCTTTGTTGTTTTTTCTTTCGAGCCATGAGTTCCTTGAAACATAATAGCTCTGGTCATTCAGAGCTAATAAACATAATTAGACAAATAATACTGGAGTTATAATTATTTCCTGTAAAATAATGAAAGCAAATTATGAATGCAATGGAGGAGAAGAAGCAAGAGATCTGAGCAAGACAGTTAATTAAGGATAATATCATATATAGTTATGTCATAGTTTTCGGTACAAAGACTGGTATGGTGAGTGATACAAGTTCCAAATCTACTTGTATCCGATCAGATGATAGACATGAAAAAACAAATCTTATTATGTTGTCCCAAGATACCGAGTTCGCATCATACCTTGAAGGTTTTCACAGTTCTTACTGGTACTGGTACTCAACTTCGTACATAGGTGTATTAGAAAAAAGAAAGAAAAAGAAGTGAAATAAAAATGGTTTGCATGTTGTTTCACGAATAATTTGGTGGGCTTAAATTAATGATTCGGTGTTATTCATGTATAATTTAAAAATAATTGTATTTTATAATATAAATAGTATTTGAAAATATACAAATCCTTACTTTTATGCACATAACCACTAAATATATTTTCAGTTTGAGCCATTATTTTGTGTTACGATTTAAATTCAAGAAAATAAGTGGAAAAAAAAACATTACAAATATGAGATAATTAACAAAACACTTATAACAGTACAAATTTCATAATAAAATAATTAAATTTAACATCCCACAACAATGCGTGGACACCTTCCAAGTTATTGCAAAAGTTAGCATATATGATAACTAATCCCTTCCTGGAAGTACGAGGTGATGGTAGACGGTTTCAATTATATTAAGGAACTTATTTCCTAAATACTTAAATTTTTAATTAATAATTAACTCTATCAAACATATAATTAAATAGGACATTTCTAAATTAATTGTCTCTAATATCTTAAAAGTCAGCAAGAATTGAGTTTGAAAAAATATTGTTTCATATAAGAATTATTGGATTTTGATATTTCATATAAATGAACCTGCTCACAACATATATATTCAATTGTTATTACATTTATATTGTTCATCAATAAGAATAACCATGATGTTTTGGTGACTACAAATGCTTTTACTATGCTTTTCTATAAACATTGCATGACCTCAACTTATAAAAGTTATGATCACCTCTGGAGGTCATACTTCTCCAATAACTTATTTATTCTTATCATTATTATTCTATCAAAAGGGTGTTCAGGCCCAAAAAAGAGGGCCTCCCGACAGCATCTTGGGATCTTCTTGGCCCAAAATTCATTTCATTCTAGTCCGTCTTTTTTTCCGGCTAAAACAACTATACAAATATTACAAAAAAATGGTCTCCTTTGAAAATGTACAACTATACAAATATTACAAACAACTCATAGACCAAATTTTACAAAAAAAGAAGAAGATTATTATTATTATTTTCAAATAAATAAAAAAATCACTAATTTTGGATGGTCCAAAATTTATAGATCAAGTGATTTTCTACATATCTAAAAGAATAGTAGAAAAGTCTAAAATATGTAAAATTTGATCTTCATGTTTATATGAAAATTAAGTTTTTACTTTCCTTTCACCTCATTTATTTGGTGAGGAGAAGAATACTGATCATTGTGCAATGGGTTTACTTCTTGTATCTATGAGTTGAAAAATGAACTGCTGTACTGTTTGTTTCTCCACGAACTGCATCAAATCCCGCAAAAATCGACCCAAGAGCTCACTTGCGAGTCCGCATCGTCTGCATTAACTCAAAAGAGCATCTTTTGAGTTAATACATATCGGCCGTCCGATTGTAAACGGAGCCCATCCGGTAACATAGGGTCTTTAATATTAATGCAGATCTAACTCGCACGAATGTTGAAGCTAGTCAGACGGTCCAGATGCATTAACTCAAAAGATGAGTTAATGCAGACGATACGATCAATGGATGGTCGCACTCGTTCCTGACCGTTGGATCGATCAATGTTTCCGCTGAAATTAATACTGACATTTTAGTTTATAGAATTTCTATTGCGATTACTATACACCTAAACTTGCAATATTGGAAATCGGGGAATAATAGGAGCAGCTACATAGACTACTTATAATTAGTTTCACAGTAAATCACGAGTTGTTTTCTGCGACAATTGGAAGAAGCAAGCCAAATCCGAATTCGTCCTCTGAGATATCTCAAACTTTGAGTGTTTTTCTGGAAAATCATAACCGTTCAAATACGTTCTGCCACGAATCTCAAATTATAAATAATACTGCCCCTGCATTCGAGTATGCATCCCCTGAGATATCTCATATTTTGCGAGACCTACGTGTCCGGTGCCTATTCGGGGAATTCCCTGATAACCTCTTTGAACGGTTGAGATTTTCCAAAAAGTCAAGCATATCTTAGAGGATGCGAATTCCATGCACTCGCCACTAGTGTTTGGTAAATGCCCCCGGGGGCTCAACCCGGACTGGTCCGCTTGTGCCTGTGCCCGGACCGGACCGTGTCCGTGCCACGGGTATCACGGGTACACGGGTACACGGGCACGGGTATTAAACGGGCCGGATCCGGTTTTTTGAAAAAAAAAATCCATGAGAACTCGAACCCCCATACCCTTGAACTCATACCCGTGAGTCCGTGCCCGTGAACCCGTGCCCGTGTACCCATGCCTGTGTACCCGTACCCGTTTTTTTTTCAAATTTCCATTTTTTTGAAAATTCCCTCCAAACCAATACATTTTCACATAAAAAATAATATTTTAAACTAATTATATTAGACATGCATAAATTTATTTTATATAAAGTGACTAAAATATATAATTTAAATGACAATTTCATTTGCAATTTAATAGATATATGATAATTTCATATATTTTAATGAAATTACTTTCAAAACGTCATATTGATAAGAATATCAATTTTTATTTGATCCATCTCATAAATTAATTTCATATATATATATTTTTATTTTTAAAGACTAAAAGCAATAAAAAAATTAAACGTCATATTGGTTTTCAAAGAAAAAAACAGAAAAAAAATAGAAAAAAAAAACCGGACCGGACCAGACCGCCCAGCCCCCTGTACCCGGACCGTCCTGCCCTCGAACCCGTGACGGGCACGGGTATTAAACGGGCAGGGCAGGATTTTTGAAAAAAAAACCCGTGATGCCCAGCCCGTTGTACCCGTGTGCCCGTGAAGCTTGTGACCGTGGCTACCTGTGTCCGTGCCCGGATTTTGCCCAGACCGTTTACCAAACACTACTCGCCACATCCTTCAGGTTGTCCTTTGAAATGAAGATTTTGTGTGGACTGAGCTGTGTTTTCTCGCGTGTTGCGGAAGCTATTTTTCTCTTTTTAAGATCATATTTTACTGTTCCTAATCGAACGGTTCACAAACTTTCTGAGAAGGGGGTTGGTAAACGGTCTACGTACATCTTCTTGTGTTTCAATCTTTTAGGAAATGGAACAGTAAATGGGACAGAGTAATTCCCTTGAAGAGAAATGTCAAATTTTAGGAAATCAACATTTTCTTGTGTTTCAATCTTTAAGACTCTGCTTCAGAAGGGGGTAAGTGGAGGGGAAGGAGAAATTAGTGTGCGAAGAGGGAATTTCACAGACTACATCTAACCAAATGAGTTTACCTGCTTCAGAAGAGGTGAAATAGAGGTGAAATGGAGAGGGAGCGGAGGACAGCGATACTGTACGATTTTTCACAACTTCAAGCATATTTACAATTCATGATCATTATAATATTAAGAACAACCTTCAAATTTAAAATTCCCTTAATGCAATATTAAGCATATATAGTTTGGTACAATATTAAGAACATTAGAAAAACCTAACAGTATTACTAGTTAAAAATCACATCAACTCTAACCAACAGCATCAAATTTTGACGGTTCTTGTTAACAAACGCAGTGTTAATCCCTGATGACAAACTGATAAATAAGTTGAAGTTATTACTAACTAAAGAAACTGTCAATGAAAGTGTACCAATCTCTCACGACTTTGTAGCTTGTGCGAAGGTTTTCAAAAAAAAAAGAAAGAAAGAAAAGAAACTGTACCAACCTGATCTGATGAAGGATTTCCGTTTGTATTACAGGGCAAAAAAATATGATCAGTAACAAAAGAAATTAAGCAATTATATATGAAGTCCCTACAGATGCTAGAGTAGCATCACAGCATATATATATATAAATATATATATATAGGACTTGGCTACGGTGCTATGGGTAGCTAAGAGGCCTCCCGTGCTACGGCTCAATATTCAACTTTTCGAAATCCTAACGGTCGATCCGAACCGTTCATCTTGTTCTCCATATCAATATGTGGTTGGAGACCAAATTTTGCATTTTTTGGAAATTTTTTACTATTTTTTTAGATTTATTGAAAATCACTGTTTTTTAGACAAATCTGGACCATAAAAAAGCAGCGATATTCAATAAATCTAAAAAAATAGTAAAAAATTTCCAAAAAATGTAAAATTTAGTCTCCAAACACATATTAATATGGAGAATAAGATGAACGGTTCGGATCGACCGTTAGGATTTCGAAAAGTCGAATATTGAGCCGTAGCACGGGAGGCCTCTTAGCTACCCATAGCATATTAGCCAAATCCTATATATATATATATATATACAAAAGACATGGCTAATAACATATATCCATAAATACATCTGGCTATATATATTGCGGTTGAAAACAATATTATGCATACTAGTTGATAACATAAACTACCAAGTTCTTCAACAAAACATAATTAAGCAGTCTTCTCAAAAACATAATTAAGCAGTAGTAATTCAAGCTCTTGATCAACCATGCAACTCCAAACAAATCACCTCTTCTACATATCTCTACGGTATTAATTAATTCACTGATTCACGCTTAGTTAACGATCAACAGCCGCTGCCATTGCCAAAGCTATGGTCCACCTCCGAAGACAGCTTCCTCTTGTCTTCCTCCACATCATCAAAGGAATCTATCCCGTCTGCCAGATGGCCATTGCCAAATGCCTTGATGTGATCTTTGAGCGAACGTTTGTGTTTGAAGTCGGATCCGCATGTGCAGTACCTGTCAAAATTATGTAGTAATAAATTTCGTTAGCAAACAAAATCAAGTTTTGTTGTGAACATGATTTATAAGATAGAATCATCCAGCTAAAATCTCACTATACCTTATTTTCTATGAATATACTAATTGTTTACGGTTCTATCAAACTGAAGTAATTTGATCATCATTATCAAGACCCATACATGTGTCCAAAAGAAGTGTTTCAAGTATAGATTTACCAGAGTTTTCCACAATTTTTCTCATGAGTGCGCCAATCACCACGTACTGCAAATGCCTTGCCACATTTTCGGCACAAAAACGGTTTGATCCCATGCCGGCGCTTGTAGTGGGTTTGCAGAGTACGAAAGTCTTTTAGCGGACGGGACCGTGGGTGGTCAATGTGGTTTCGGCAACCCTGTGCACAACAGTAACAAGGCAGACGTAGCATGGCAGTCGGTTGGGTCCACGAAGAGACTCTGGGCCACGACGGTATTGTGACCCATGGCCCCACATGTGCATCTACAAAAATGTACATACATGTTAGTATGCTTAGGTACATTTAGGAACAAAGAGGAAATTTTTGGACTCAAATATCAATCAAATTTTGGTGAGTTTATCATCCACTGGTATTTATTTAATTCGGAAATTATAAAACTAATTACACGTAATGCGCACATATACATATATATATAGTGCAGTCTATTTTCTTTAAATTTTCACTTAATAAGTATCCTACGTTATTATTTAGTTCAGAAATATAGGAAACCTTTTATTGCACAACCAAACCCTAAATTTTGTTTGTTTAATTTCTGAGTTCACCATAAACTTTCAAAAAGAAAAACCCAAGAAATTAAAAGCACCGTGAATCATTCAACACATATATGTTTAGTTC
This sequence comes from Carex rostrata, assembly GCF_964058835.1. Taxonomy (NCBI): domain Eukaryota; kingdom Viridiplantae; phylum Streptophyta; class Magnoliopsida; order Poales; family Cyperaceae; genus Carex; species Carex rostrata. The sequence goes on from NC_135952.1 coordinate 2,151,856, forward strand.
CATCAAACTAATCGAATTGTTTTCAAAGGAACAACAGAATGACTGAGAAAGTATCAAAGTAACCATGAGTTATTTTAAACACACACACACACAAAATTACAATCTTTTGTTTAATGAAATCCAGAAGGAAACATATATATATATATATACAATAAAACTTCGCGATGTAGTTTTGTCATGTATCTTAGCTGCATTTTTACAAACTTATAATCAATATTCCATTTGTGTTGTGTCAGATAGATAACTAGACAGATAATAGAGAGAGAGAGAGAGAGAGAGTCAGAGAGAGCAGGAAATTTGGTTTCCTTTTTTAAGTAACAGGCTTTTGCTTTTTTCTTTCACATTTAAAAGAAACATTCTTCTTGTAATTTTCATATAAAAAGGACGACGTCATTTTTAACATACATATATAATCAAGAAAATTGCATTTAAAAAAGTTAACACGTAATAAGATAAATAACAGGAGCCATGAGAAAAAGTTTCCATTGCAGTATCCGTAAGCAGAGGTAAGAAAAGAGAAAGGCAGCAATGAAATACAAGTCATGCATCACAGAAAGAGCAAAACATATATAAATGTTTAATGAATACTTGATATTTCCATTCAAGTACATATCACATGACATGAAGCATATATGAAGGAAGATAATTAATATATAACAACACTACGACAGTCTCTCTATTGTAGAGAGAGAGAGGAGAAAGAAATGATTGTAACATGGAGATATGCTGTTTATGTATGTAGATTGACCAAATGAGCTGTAGTAATGGTGCAATACCTCATCAACAGTTTCTCTTTCCTTATTTCATGCTGATAGGTGTGTAATGTAATGTAACTGTGTAAGAAATATTCATCTCACAATCTTACTATTGAATGCGGGGTGATGGGTATTTTAAGCCAGAATGCGGCTTGAGACAGGGATGTGCACTATCTCCCTATCTATTTATTCTTGGGATGGATTTACTATCTAGAGGTCTGAATTTTTTGGTGAAGGAAAAGAGGTTGAAAGGGGTCTGTTTAGCCCCCACAGCAAGCCCTCTAACTAATTGTTTGTATGCAGATGACTTGCTACTTTTTGGAGCTGCAACAGTGCAAGAGGCATCAACCATCATGTCAGTACTCGAGGTTTTCTCAACTGTGTCAGGTCAGAAGGTAGGGCCGGATAAGAGCTCGGTCCGGTTTAGCAAACCGACATTACAAGATGAGGTTAGAGATGTCTCCAGGGTGCTTATGGTCCCTCAGAATACAGAGAAGGAAAGCTATCTAGGTGCCCCAATCAACCTTTGCAAATCTTCATATGACTTTTTAATCCAAAAGGTCAATGCGAGGTTACAGAACTGGAAAGGTCGTTTTTTATCCCCAGCAGGTCGCTTAGTTCTCATCCGATCAGTTCTAACGGCAATTCCGATTTACCACATGGCTACGGCAAAGCTCCCGGTACAGGTTGTTAAAGATTTGAATGACAAAATTAGAAGGTTTTTTTGGGGAAAGAAAGATGAAGGGAGATATATGGCATATGTGGTTTGGGAAAAAATTTCAAGGCCAATAGAGATGGGAGGGCTGGGGATACGAGATCTGAGTGCAATGAACGATGCAATGATCATGAAATTTCTGTGGAAATTAGCTGCTGGATCAAAGGCCGTGTGGGTGCAAGTAATGCAAGCAAAGTATTTACCGCAAAGTGAGCTATGGCACACTAAGCGTACATACAAATGTTCGGTGCTCTGGAAGAGTATTATGAAGGTGAGGGAGAGCCTCCTACCCCTGCTATCATGGAGGGTTGGGGATGGAACCATTTGTAAAGTTTTTGCACAACCATGGTTTCAAGGAGCAACAGAAAGTCTGGCACATTCAGTAGCACAGCGCAACATGGTTCTATTTGACCTAGTGGATTCAGAATCAGGTAATTGGAACATCTCGGCTTTGATTGAATTCTTTGGGTATGAAAATTGTGTTAGAATTATGGCAGAAGTGCAGCCACCTGTTGTGGGAAGAAGGCAAGATAGGCTAGTGTTCATAAAAACAGTGAATGGATTTTTTTCTGTTAAGAAAGCCTATGCACCTCTTAAAAATTGGGACCAATATAGAAGTCAGGAGCAAAAAGAGTTATGGCAGAAAGTGTGGAGGAGGGGAAATATTGTGCCTAGGGTACGATTGTTCATTTGGAAACTCTTACACAGGACCCGTTGTGTGCAACCTGTGGTGATGCTAGTGAGGATGTGATGCATCTGCTATTCGAATGTGCTTTCTCAAGGGCATGTTGGATAGCAGGTCCGCTAGCTATTAGATCTGATGCGCTCGGTCAGAACTTACAAGAAACTGTAGTGTTAGTGAATGAGAGAATGATAGAGGAGGAATGGTCAATCTTCGCAAATACAATGTGGGCTCTGTGGAGAAGTAGAAATGAGCGGGCATATTCAGGTGTCACTCCGAGTTTTGGGAAATTCAAAAAATATTTTTCTGATATTTCGGTGGAGGCACTGATGGCTGGCTCTACTAAATGTTTGGCTTTGCCACGGCAGTTGAGTTCTAGTGAAAATGAAGGCTTAGAGGATGTGAATGGCTATAAATGTTACATTGATGGCTCATGGATACAACAGTGGCAAGGTGGCATTGGTTTTGTGCTAATACATGGTTCAAACCTATTGGCGTACTACTCTGCACACATGATAGCTTGCTGCGCTTTTCAAACTGAAGCTGTGGCTCTTCTGGAGGCTATCAAGTACGTTAAAGGGAGAGGACTGAGTGAGTGCACTTTCTATTCAGACAACAAGGCATTGGTAGAATTGGTCACTTCTCTCCAACCGCCAACAGAGGCTGATTGGAGGGCGTATAAGGAGTGCTATGAGAGTTGGAAGTTGATCAAGCAAAACTCTATCTCTGAAGTGTTCTCATATTTGTGAGAAATGGTGTATCAGTCTCATTCTGGTATGACACATGGCATGATGCACCATTAAGGCGATTTAAAGATGGACAGCAAAGACCACCCTTCCAAAGAATATCATTGTGTGATGCAGCTCCCATAATCTCAAACCTAGCCCCTGACATCACATTTTCACTGCAACTCACACAGTCCCGAGATGAACTGAAATGGATGTGGACAAAAACAGGAAAGTATTCGGCTGGTTCTTTCTATAGAGTAATGCAAATAGGAGGAACTATTGGCTGGGGGTACAAGGAAATCTGGGGCATCCCCGCACCATCAAAGGTCAGAATATTTACCTATCTTTTGCTACAAGGAAGGATACTGACACATGAGGTGATGCTAAGGAGACATATGAGATGCGAATTAAGGTGTATTATGTGTAACAACTGCGATATGGAAACAACACAACACCTCTTCTTTTCATGTCAGTACGCTTCACAAGTTTGGGACCGAATGGAACTGCATATGAGGTTCAAACTCATGATCAAAGAAGACACAGTGGAACAAACATGGGAAAGCTCAAGAGAGAGATGTAATAGAAACAGAAACATAAAAGATTGGGCATCAAAATTCATGTGTGTCCTCTGGTTTATATGGAGACAGAGAAATGAAAATTTTTTCCAAGATAGAATGATACCTCCAAGACAGTTAGCTGATAGGGTAGTTGAAGAAAGTGCAATGTGGTTGCAGTACTGTGGAAGTGCAGCTAAGAAAAAAGGAATAGGCTAAACAGGAAAAGTGGTTTAGAGAGGGTTGTTATCTTACTGGTACACTATAACCAGAAAGAAGAATGTAGAAGTATGTTAATTATAATAGTTGTAACTTTACTTAGTAGCTTCTACTAAGATTTTCAAAAAAAAAAAAAAGAAGTGTTCTCATATTCTAAGAAGCCAAAATGACGTGGCTGATTGCTTAGCAAAGAAGGGAAGGGAGCATGGGTGGAAATATATGGGATACACCTTCCCTATGTTCTGATCAACAAGGACTGGTTCAATGATAGAACTGGAGCTAGAGAATGCAGTTTTATAACTCATGGTTTTGGTGTTTCTTTTGTTTAGGAAGCATTAAGCCTGATATTATGTAATGCATGTGGTTTTTTGTACCTGCCTACGGGCTTTAAATCAAAAAAAAAAAAAAAAAAAAGAACTCACACGCATGCAAACAAAACAAAAATTCTAAAAATTAGAAATGGAAATAAATGTTACCAAGTGCAACTACGTGGGAGAAAACAAGAGAGAGAGAGAGGGTAAACGTAAATTTGTCTAGATCTTGCACTGGGAACAGTCAGTACTGACAAGAGTCTATTTGAAAGGTATTTTTTTCTCATTAGCAGAAAGAAATTTTCAGCACGAAAACCTCTGAGCACCATAAAACACAAAATCCAAAAGGTTCATATATGACAGAGAACAACTTTGCTGTTTGCTCTCTCTCTCTTTCTCTAACCCCTACCACCCTCACCCCCAAATAATAAAGAGGAATCAAGTTTCAGAGGGTTTTCTTGCATTTGATCAGAGAGAGATATGGTGAGAGAGAGAGTAATATATGTTTTTGTAATGTTTCAACCCAAATTGCTATTCGGGTTCATTGAACTTTGTATCTTTAATATGTAGACTCTTTGCATGAGAGAGAATTAAATCTAATACAAATCCTAAAAATCTAATAAATTGGTATAGAGCCATCTCGCCGCCGGTAGTCCGATCAACAGTTCCAGGGTTCAGATCTGTTCCGCTGCCGTTAGGTTTTCAATTTCGCTACTCCATTCCTCGCGTGATTAAAAAACTGAGTGCCGCTTCTGGGTTTTCCTGTACACCGCGTGGTGAGCCGCAATAAGTCCTTTTCTTGGTGCGCGACTCTGATTTGTGAGCCGCGACTCAGTTTTTTGGTGGACCTTGGTGAACCGCGCATACACCCATATTCAATTTATGATTATCCTCCCAAACTAAACTTTCTGGTTATTGTCAAGTTTGACTTTGGCACATTTGTCAATTTTTTGTTATCATCGGAATCAATTTGTGAAGTTTCAATTTTTATTGATTATTGATTTGGAATTTCATGTTGGAAGCTTATTGTTATACATAAACAGTTCAATTCAATGTGCCACTATTGATTTACCTATGCCAAAATGACCATCATGCAAAATTCATCAATTCTTAGGGAGCAGATGCAATACCTGACTCCATTAGCGTATTTATGCAAAGCTTCTCTCAAAAGCGGTTGATGAACTTGTGAGATAGCAGTAAGAAAAACTTCGAGCCGATGTAGAGGTTGAAGCGTCGGCGGCCTTCTTAGTGGTAGGATAAAGCCTTCCAAAGCTACAAGACTGCCCTTGTGAGATCGTGTTCACAATTTCTTAATGATCTCATATCTCTATTCTTTAATGGGGAGAAATAGAGATGACAGCTAGAAAATTGACTAGATGACGGCTAGAAAATTCTGCAACTTTTCGTATATACTTGTGCTTTGGGGACCAACCTATTTATAAAGATATAGAGTCGGCATATTGCCAAACCCTAACTCTAACCCTAAATCAATTTTCTGCCACATGCCAACTTAAAAAAACGTGCAACTGCATCAAAATCCGTGCAGCAGCTGAAAATTTGGTTTCCTTAATTGCAAATTTTAGAATCAGTCCATCAATGATTTGATTTTTTGCCTAAATTGTTCTACACATTTGTGGACCACATCCTAATGAATATATTGATTGTCTATTTCCTTATTGGATCACTTTAATTGACAATCATATATGACAGTAAACAATGCATAATTAGATTACATATATGCTCAATGTTGGCATTAAATCCAACAAGGTTGGCAATAAATCCAACATTTCAAACTTGAATTTGTGGTGTTTTGGTGATTGAGTAATTTTGATAATTTCGAGAATTGGTGAATTGGGTGTTCGAGAAATTGAATAGATATGTTGGCAAAGTATGATATTGAGAAGTATAATGGGAAGACGAGTTTTGCATTATGACAAGTACGTATGGTGGCAATTTTGTTGAGCCAAGGTGTTAATTAAGGATGTCATTTTTTTATCGAGATAATTTGATTGATGCGTTGATGGATAGCAAGTGGAGAAATATAGATAATTTGATTGAGGCATATATCCGATTTGTCGAAAAATTTGATTTCTTTGGGGTCTCTTGAGAAAAAGGAGTGCAGGTTCCAAAGTGAAGGTGGAGTTCTTAGGGTTTCTAAAGGGGCTCTCACAATCATAAAGACGAAGAGAATTGAAACTTTTATTTTCTACAAGGTTCCACAGTCACGGGCTCGGCTATCATTGCGTGTTCGGGTACTATCTTGGACGCGGATGCTACAAAGTTATGGCATATGAGACTGGGGCATATGAGTGAGCGAGAAATAATAATTTTGAGCAAGAGAGGCTTGTTGTGTGGCCAATGTACGGGCAACTTGGAGTTTTGTGGGCATTGTGTATTTGGCATGGTGATTTGGAAGAACAAATTTACATGAGTTAGCCGGAGAATTTTGAAGTTGCGAGAAAGAAGGATCGTGTGTGTCTTTTGAAAAAGTATTTTTATGGCCTTAAGCAATCACCGTGACAATGGTACAAGAAGTTTGACTCATTCATGATGAGTATTAATTTTCATCGTTTCAATTATGATAGTTGTGTCTATTTCAAGAAGTTGGATGGTGGAGATTTCATTTACTTGTTGCTTTATGTGGATGACATGTTGATTGCATCCTTAAACTTGAAAGAAGTTAGGAGGTTGAAAAAGCAACTAAGTTCAGCATTTGAGATCAAAGGTTTAGGGCCCGCCAAAAGGATTCTCGGGATGAAGATCATAAGGGATAGGTCCAAAAGAAAGTTGTTTCTTTCACAAAAGAGTTTTGCCGAAAAAATGTTATGACGTTTTAGCATGGAGAAAGTGAAGGTTATTTCAACACCTCTGGCGGTGCATTTCGAGCTTTCGGACGCTTTAAGCCCAAAATCCGATGTTGAGAAGAAATATATGGAAAAGGTTCCATATTCAAGTGCAGTCGAGAGTCTCATGTACTTGATGGTATGTACTCGACCCGACATTGCTCAAGCCGTTAGTGTGGTAAGTAGATATCTCTTTTGTCCAGGGAAAGGACATTGGGAAGCCGTGAAGTGGATCTCCCGCTATTTGAGAGGTACTATTGATACTTGTTTGGAGTTTGGTAATAGCAAGGCACTAACGGGTTTTATGAATGCGGATTTTGTAGGTGATTTAGACAAGAGGTGTTCTTTGACGGGTTATATTTTTATCTTTGGAGATTGTGCAATTAGTTGAAAGTCTACATTTCAAGCCACCATTACACTCTCAAGTACTGAGGCCGAATATATGGCAATTATTGAGGCTATTAAGGTGGCTATTTGGCTCAAGGCGTTTGTTGGTGAGATGTCTTCTTTCAAGGGTCCTATTACGGTGTTTTGTGACAACCAAAGTGCGATTCATTTGACCAAGGACCGCATGTATCATAAGAAGATGAAGCACATTGACATTAGGTACCATTTTGTTCGAGATGTGATTTCAAAAGGCAAGGTTGCCGTTAAGAAGATTGGTACCGAGTCAAATCCGGCCAATATGCTCACAAAGCCTTTTCCAATTGCAAAGTTCAAGCTTTGTGTTAGTTTGTTTCTAGCTAGTTTGAGCTAGTTTTGTTTCTAGCATTGCTAGTGTATCTTTATGTTTACCTTTGTTTAGGTTATATTTGCTTTATGTTTTAGTTTGTTTTAGATGCAATTTGGTTCAAGGTAGAGATTGTTATGTTTTGATCCAAATATTCGGATCCGTTGGACTTTGTATCTTTAATATGCAAACTCTTTGCATGAGAGAAAATTAAGTCTAATACAAATCATTTTTGAGTGGTCTCTCTTTGTCTCTTACTCTCTTCCTCTTCTCAAACCCTAAAAACCTAACAGTTTTAAATTTGAACTAATTACAATCAGAGATACATAAAGAGCATATACTATCTATTTTAGTGAAATGAGAAAAGAACACAACAATTGATCAAAGGAGATTAGATCTATAGGGGACAGCACCATAAAACAAAGTAAACCTTTTTAAAGGAGAAAAGAAAAGATGCTCTATTTTATTTTTTCTTTTGTTCTTAATTAATTTCTAGAACTATATGTATGGAGTACAAGGAGATCTAACAGAATATAGAGGTTATTAGAAACATGTCAGCCTCCTAAAAAGTTATTCAATATAAAATTTCTGACAAAAGTACTTAAATATTTTAATTGAAAATGTCAGTCATCTCAACTTGTTTCTAAAAAAAAAAAAAACTTTTGAGAAAGAATCACAGCTAAATTTGGCAAATCAATTCATGTATCTTCTTCTCAATAGAAAAGTGATCACCTTTCTCTCTTGAAAAACTTTGAAGTGACAAAAGTTGAAGGATCTGAAACTGCTAGAAAGATATATGTTTCATGCAATATTATATTGGGAAGAATTGAAGATATCGAAATATATATGCATGCAGACTAAAATAAACCTTTCCATTTTAAATTTCTTTGTAGTTATCTAGAGACAATTAGCTCTTATCTAGATCAGAGAAAGGAAGGAAGAGATAGATTTTTTATCCATATATTATAACAAATTAACAGATGAGTTTAGAATGCCAATGTCAAACTATATATTGCATTAGAGCCATATATATATACACACTTCCATAAGAACTATATGAAAAATGTAAGAAAGACATATATATACATATAGAAGGAGAAAATTAGGGTTAATTTATTAATTAATAAATACATATATTGCTCACCTGCATATTGTTGTACCGGTTGAAGGTTTTGCAACAAACCGGGCATGCAAACTGTGTGGGGCCAATCAGAATTTGAGCTTGAGTAGGAATCCAATACTGTCCCTTGTTAACCCTCCCTATCTCTATTCCTTCACTATGCTCTGTACTATTCTCTTGGATATCATTGGAATTGCTATTTCCCTCTACCCCGACACACACCTCCTCCTCTTGATCTCTATCTCTTTCCCTCTGTTCCACCTTTGATAATAAATCTAATGTATTATGTGCTTTAACGGTGCCTTGTTCATCAATGGATGGTTGCGGTTGACCTATGTTTAGTGCTATAGTCACTAACTCTTTCTCTTTGTCGACATGGCTGTTTATGTCGACATGGTCATGAGCAAGGGTTTGAGATTCTTCTTGATCTCTCATGGGGAGGAGAGGGAGAACTTCTCTTAATGGAGGGGAAGGAGGTGGGTTGAAAATGGAGAGGTTATTGTTGGTGGTGCAAGGGTTCATCATGAACTGTTGTGAAGAAGGGGTGTAATTGTTGAACAAATAGTATCCATTTAAGAAGTTAGTGTATGGATCTGCCATGGATATATTGGAGCTTAGGATTATATATGTTATTAACACATAGAAAGAGAGAGAGAAAGAGAAGTAAAAGATGTGTAGAAAAGAAGAAGATGAAGCTAGAAAGGGCGTGTGATGGGAAGAGAGAGAGAGAGAGAGAGAGAGGACGGGGGGGGGGGGGGGGGGGGGGGGGGGGGGGGGACAGTGGATATGGTGGGAATAAGATAGGGAGAGGTGTAGTAATCTTCGGGACTCGGAAGAATAAATTATTCTTCATGGAAGTATGTGGAGGTGTATGTCATCTATATACTCTATAAGCTCTCTTCTCTTGATTTTCTGTATCCTCTTCTCTACTGCAATACCAATCAATGATAATATATATATAGAGAGAGAGAGAGAGATTATAGATAAAAAATGCTGATTTTTCATGTCAAGATACACTTAATTAAATATGTATATATTTGTTTTCTTTGCATGCACTCAGTACTCACACAATTCCACTTACATTTAATTACATATATATTCTAATCAAAATCTTTCAAAAGGAATTGATCATTACTAAAAAAAAATTATCTAAGAAAGCAATTATAAACACAAATCCATTAGTGAAAAAGGTGAACTTTGTAACATGTAATGATGAAGTCAACCTCCTATATATGGATGGCATGGGTAATATAATACATGAAAAGAAGAAAAGATAGTAATAGGAACTGCAAGTCTAATGATCTCCAAGTAAAAATTAAGTTGATATATACAGAAGTTATATTTCTCAATTATATTATATTTAATTTCATTAATTAAATGTAATGAGAGTAGATAAGTAAAAAGTGTGAAAGCAACTCTCTGATATATCCAGTACATACAGAAAGTTGCACATTAAATGCTACATGAAAAGAAGGATATTGGTTGTGTATTAACAATATTTATTTAATGATGTAGCACAAGAACATAAACTAATAAATGACAATCCAAGAAAAAACTTTAGAAATGGACTCTAGAGTCCAGACCCATCCTACAAGAACCCAAACAAAAAGATGTCAAGAGAGAGGAGAGCCCAAAGACAAAGTTAGATGCTATGAATAGGTGTTGTCTCTCCCTCAAAGCTAGAGTAAGAGGTCTCCAATTTTCCATGTACTCAACATAAATTATGAAGAAATGTTATATAATTACCAAATTCTTCCACCCTTAATCCCACCTCAGATTTTGGATTTGGAATTTCGACCATCCGATCAGAATTTCAACCAATCCGGCTCAAATCTGCTATCATGCACATGAATATTTCATATTCGTCCAAATATGAATTGGACGGTCCGGATTTATTTTGTAAAAACTCAAATTTGAGTTACTCCAGAGATCATATGAATTTGATCCCTTAATTCCAATAATAATTCACGATATATGTTTTTATTTAAAAAATATGGACCAATCTTTTAATTATTAGTGTAACGTATTATTTGTATAACAAATAGTATTTTTATCATTTGTAATCAATTTACTAAAAATTATTGTCTGTCTTGTATCAAGCATTCAGTACAATTTTAATTAGGTTGCGGGTAAATTTACTAAAAGAATTGATTTAATATAAATATTAGAATGGCTCATACCTTGAACCATAATGATTTAGAAAAATATATATATATAACCCTCAAAAGAATGAAATTGCATAAAAAAAATATATATATAACCATAATGATTTAAACAAATGTATGGGTGACTTAATTTGCTTTGTCATTAAGTTCTTAATTTATAATATTTTAAATTGGAGGTAAAATTACATAAAATATCGAAATTAGTTAGCTACTCATGGCTATATAAAAACGCTCTAGATCTCTCTTTCTAGATAACTTTGTCAATTATACATTGTTATCTATGCAGATAAACATTTCAGATATATTTATTTTATTTTTAATTTCCCAATAATGATCTACCTTTTTTAGTTCTTTGGAACGGGAAGCGGTTGCGTTGCTCCCCAGCATTTGGCTTTGGTACAAGGATTCATGTCACCCAACAAAGACGCTCTTGTTTTTTGTGTGCTTCAGTCAATTTTGAACTTAATTACTTTCTTCTAAATCTAAGTGCACTTGCAATGCATAATTAATTATCTGAAGATTGTAATTAATAATTGACTAGGGTTAAAATGGACTAGTTTTGTGCTCCAACCATGCTCTACTTTTTTTTTTATCTCTATTTTAAAAGTCTGAACAGTCAATCTGAACTGCTCAATATAATCTTCATGTTAAAATATGCTTCGAGACTAAGTTTGATATTTTTTGGAATTTCTTTACTTTTTTTAGATAGGTACAAAATCAATGTTTTCAATGATCTAGAATCATCTGAAAACAATAATTTTATACCTATCTAAAAACATAGTAAAAAAATATTCAAATAAATTAAAATTCAGTCTTCATACACATTTTAATATGAAGATCATGTTGAACGATTTTGAAAACGGAGATAAAAATGTGGAGCTTGATTGAGCACAATGATAGAGTCGGGTGTCCTAGAACAGACTATTGTTTGTATTTCTTGTTCATATGATTGATTGACGGGAGTCAATTTGTTGCCTAGAAGTTGCATTACTTGTGGTTTAGCTAAGTATTTAGTAGTCTAAAAAAAGTTTAAAGACGAGGGACCACTTGATGACAATACTAATGATGATTTTGTAAATGAATTAAATATCGGTAATTTTAAAAAAAATTATAAATAAATTATTTCATATATAGAAGTAGGATTAAAATGCTCCATTGCTTCATGCTTCAATAATATTACACATCTTTATCTCCATTTTTAAAGACCAAACAGCCGATCCAAACTACTAAACATCATCTCAATATATATATATAGAGTAAGGTTTGGGTGCTATGGATAGCATAGAGGCCTCTATGCTACGGCTCCATATTTGAGTTTTCAAAATCCAAATGGTCGATCCGAACCGTTCATCTTATTCTCCATATTAATATCTTCTTGGAGACCAAATTTTATAATTTTCTGAATTTTTTTACTATTTATTAAGCCACTTTGAAAATCGCTAATCCAACGGTTTTACTGTTTTGTGCAGCCACCGTTGGATCAACAATTTTGTAAAATACTTAATAAATAGTAAAAAAATTCAGAAAAATGTAAAATTTGGTCTCCAAGCAGATATTAATATGGAGAATAAGATGAACGGTTCGGATCGACCGTTTGGATTTTGAAAACTCGAATATTGAGCCGTAGCATAGAGGCCTCTATGCTATCCATAGCACCCAAGCCTTACTCTATATATATATATATATATATATATATATATATATATATATATATATATATATATATATATATATATATATATATATATTAATGTGCTTGGTGACAAAATTGTATATATTTTGGAAAGATATGCTAATTTTTTAAGATAGGTACAAATCATTATTTTTCAGAAAATTCTGAACCATCAAAGATTCAATATACAATAAACAATTGTTAATTCAAAATATTCGAATCATGTTGTGAAAGGTAAGACATATTCTAAAGCTCGATCATATTTTTTTAAAATTACCAAAATTATAGAGGCATAAATTATTGTAGGTACTAATTAATCAGATGCTTATGTTTTTAACCCAAGTTTTGAAGGGACATATATGCATGACATTTTGGCTATTCCTGCGGGGCTAAATGCTTATATGTAAGAGAACATTAAATTGTTGAAAGAATTTCTGAAACTTCTCATAAGAATGAATAGTAAAATCAAATAAAGGAGCGTAGCTTTTTGCAGCTTCAACCGACAAACAGATATAAGGTATAAAATTTTAATTGAACCCGAAAAGCACAGCCAGTGTAATGAATGCCATAGTGCTAGCTAGACAGGGAGCACCAAAAATTAATGTCATCCATATATGGATACGGATACAGATAGAAATAAAATATTAAATGAATATGGATACAGATATCTATTTTTTATAATTGTGAATGACATAACTTTTATCATAATATATATTCAACTATATAGTATAAATCTCTATTCAGATACAGATAATTAAAATTTAAAACTATATCCTTATCTGTATCCGTACAGATATTCAGATATTAGATATCTGTATCTAATTTTTGAATATGGATCTGAATACAGACGGATACTATCCGATCCGTTTGCACCCCCTAATTAAATTGCATTCTTCATAATTTGACAATGAATAAATTCGTTATTATACTCACTTTAACTAACCTAAAATTTTCCTTATTTCAAAAATTGATTGCTCTACATTGTTAATCCCTCACAAACAGCCCAACTCTTAACATGTTCTAAGAGGTTGGGTACTCTACTTACATAAGCATATGAGGGTATATGTTTATAAGTCATTTTTTCGTTTTCAAAACCCAAAAAGTCGATCTGAACCGTTAGATGTGATCTCTATATTGAAATGTGCTTAGAGACCAAATTTTACATTTTTCTGATTTTTTTTTACTATTTATTAAGCTACTTTAAAAATCGCTAATCCAACGGTGGCTTAACAAAACAGTAAAATCAAAAGCCACCGTTGGATCAACGATTTTCAAAGTGACTTAATATATAGTAAAAAAGAATCAGAAAAATGTAAAATTTGGTCTGCAAGCACATTTCAATATAGAGATCACATCTAACAGTTCAGATCGACTTTTTGGATTTTGAAAACGAAAAAATGACTTATAAGCATATACATATGCTTATGTAAGTAGAGTAGCCAACCCCCCCCCCCCCCCCCCTCCCCTCTCTCTCTCTCTCTCTCTCTCTCTCTATATATATATATATCTCTCTCTGAGATGGGCTATGGTGCATTGCAATGCATAGGCCATGGTGTGCATTGGACCATAAATCACCGATTCAAAGTCCAAATGACCGATCCAAACCGTTCATCTTGTTCTCCATATTAATATGTGCTTGGAGACCAAATTTTATATTTTTTGGAATTTTTTTACTATTTATTAAGCCACTTTGAAAATCGTTGATCCAACGGTGACTGTTTGGAACAGTAAAATCAGAAGCCACCGTTGGATCAACGATTTTCAAAGTGGCTTAATAAATAGTAAAAAAATTCCAAAAAATATAAAATTTGGTCTCCAAGCACATATTAATATGGAGAACAAGATGAACGGTTTGGATCGGTCATTTGGACTTTCAATCGGTGATTTATGGTCCAATGCACACCATGGCCTATGCATTGCAATGCACCATAGCCCATCTCTCTCTCTCTATATATATATATATATATATATATATATATATATTTGTTGCCTTAGTTTTAATGTTGTTTGGTTTGAGTGAACATAAGTACAATATATTATTAATTATTTTTTAATAAAAGATGATGGGGGCTCCTTAATTAAAACAAATTAATTAGAAGTTGAACGATTGTGTAAAATACATAATTATAGTTCAATAATTTTAAAATTTGTAAAACATAATACGACGTATAATATCCTTTTGTTTTTTAACAATCGATTTCAAATACAATTTGTATAATTTTTAGCTTATATTATTTCTAGGTCACCATTAAATCCATAATTAATTATCAATGATTTAAGTAGCGTTTATTGCGTCATAATTCTTATGGTACAAAAACGCTATAGCACTATTTAAAACCCTATTAATTATAAACCAAGTTCATGCAACTTTTGTTGAAGAAATAATATATGAAAGTGCATGCAGTATGTCACACATGTTTGTAATTAAGAAAGAAAGAGACTATTCAATATTGAGACTAAGCTGAGTTTGCTATAAAATGGCCGCTCTCTAGATTTGGGGTAGCAAAGCAAGTGATGTTCATAATTAGTAGTCTAAAAAAAGTTGTAATAGTAGTTGCAACTTGCAAATAGGCTACACATGTCCTTAGTATATAAAGGTCAGAAAACTCTTGTGAATCTTATTTTCTCTGGTCTACATGCACCTATTTTAGTAGGTCCTTTTAAGTACCCATCTTATGGGCTTATTTAGTGTTTTATAAATATCTTTCCAATATTTTGTCCTAGAAGAAATTACAAAGATTTTCGTTTTGAAAGTTTAAGTAGTTGATCTAACCTAATAAATATGATTTTGAAATTAATATTTATTTGGGGACAAAATTTTAAAATTTTTAATTATTTTTTTAAATAAGTACAAAATCACTATTTTTATACATATCAAAGAAAATAATAAAAATTTCCAAAAAAAAAAATTTTTGATATCCAAGCACATTTTCATATGGAGATCATGTTTGATAGGTTCGAATTGACTATTCAGACTTTGAAAACAGATATAAATGATGTGAGGTACAACGAGACATGGAAACACATGAAAGATATGATGCATTTGAAAAAAAATTACTATTTTTTTAAATAAGTACAAAATCACTATTTTGTACATATCTAAAAAAAATAGTAAAAAATTTCAAAAAAAAATTATAAAATTTGGCATCCAAGCACATTTTCATATTGAGATCACATTGATAGGTTCGAATCGACTATTTAGACTTTGAAAACATATATAAATTATGTGAGGAACGATGAGACATGAAAGATATGATGCATTTGAACTCTCCTCTTGCATAAATTGTTGATAAAGTTTTAAAAACATAGTAGTTCGAAAGCCAGATAGAGATTCCTTGTATGGTAGAAGGATTTAGGGGAAATGGGGATCAATTGTTCTCCATTTAAAAAAAAAAATTGTATCTTTCATATATAATTTAGAGTGAAATGGCATCATATTTTAAAGTTGATCTCCATTTTTTATAGAAAAACTTTATATGATTGACCCTCATATATTTTTGACCTCTATAGTTCGAAAGTTTAGCTCTGCCCTTGTTTGTATATATATATATATATAGTTGAGAGGTTCGATTTCATCTTTATTGGAGAAAATATTTAAAAAGTATCATTTTGGATCTTAAAATATCATCTGTTTACTATTTCGATACTTTGAAAATTGTAGTTTTCTTCACAAAGAACAAAGTTCACACAGTTTTCTTTTACCTTTCACAGATTCACACTAATAGACATTTATGGGCCACCCCAAGATTTATTTACCTTTTACGCTGTAAATTGATTAAAATCACAGCATGGATCTAGTCAAATGAAACTTATTTCATTGTTAATTTGTTACGCTGCGGAAATATTTTCTATTACAAGTTACCATTATATTAACAATTTTGATCTCTGATATAAATTTGGTTCATGCATTATTAAAGATTGATGGTTGAAGCCATTAGTTGCATTATTTGAGATTCAAACCTAAATAGTTTGTGAATCATTTCGAGTGAATTATACTCAGTTTGAGTTTGAATAAGATTATTCTAACCGAACTAATTTGATTTATTTCAAAACGAACTAATTTTGAATCAAATTAATTGCGAACTTTTTTCGAATCAAACGCAAATCAAATTATATTATGTTAGCATTAGCTTTATTCGTACCGTACCACAACTTAACATGTTAAAATTTACGAATAACGGATAAATAGAAAATAAATATAAAATAAACTTGATATCTAATACAATCTAAGTAATAAATATAGCAAACAAAATTATATATTACTTCGGTTTAAACAAATTATATACATCATATTATCAAATACTATAAATTATTACTTTTAGTAGTCCCATTATTTTTAGTAGAATATAAATTATTAATTAAATAAAACTATAAAGCGTTACATAAATTAAATTTCGTAGTGAAAATAGATGTTATCATATATTTTTACGTTTGACAATTATCAAATAAGACGGCATATTCAAAATAGTTGTTACTCATATTCTTAATTAATGATTAACTAATAACAAAAAAGAGTGAGTCTATAGTATTATTCAAAGCACGATGTGGTCCGTAATACGAATCATTATTTTTATTGTCAAAATTTTAAGAGTCAATTCAAATTGTTCAACATGATATTCATATGAATATGTATGTGCAACCGAATTTTATATTTTTTGCTATTTTTTAATATTTTTTAAGATTGATAAAAAAATTATTGTTTTTGAATGGTCTAGAATTTTCAGATCAAGTGATTTTCCACCTATCTTAAAGAATAGTAAAAATATTCAAAATAAATATAAAATTCAGTTAGAAAGAGCATATTTATATGGAGATCATATTGAACAGTTCGGATCGATTGTCAGAATTTTAAAATAAAAATGTTAATACATATTACGGACAAACCTATGATATACATAGTACAATAGACTCACTCTAAGAAAAAAAATTCATACCTATATCCTTATCCAATCAATTAACAGAAAAAAATGTACTCATATCCGTCCCATCGTATCAAATACAATACATAGGGATGAACAATTTTCATTGACATTTCTAATGAACACTAATTAAAATTATTTAGTTGACTTGGCACAAGTATATGTACGATAGGACCGCTCTCTTAATTAAGGGTTAAGATCCCTTCATAACATCTTATTTTGAATTTTTTTTTTTTACAACACATTCTCTGGAATTTTTTTTATAAATATGTGGTTTTCCATATAAATTGGTTCTGTATTCAATGTCGTTAAATAAGGACTGTTACAATTTTCATGTCATTTGATAATGGGTGAAACTTACATCAAATTTTCTTATTTTTATTTATCTGATATATATATAGAGAGAGGGGTTGGCTAATATCAAAACGTTTGCACCACGGCTCCCGTGCAATCAAGGCGTTTTTCAATTTTTAAAGTCTAAATGATCGATCCAAACAATTAGATGTGATCCTTATATTAAAATATGCTTGGAGACCAAATTTTACATTTTTTTTAGAATTTTTATACTATTTATTAAGCCACTTTGAAAATCGCTGATCTAACAGTGCCTTCTAGTTATACTGTTTAGTTAAGCCACCATTCGATTAGCAGTTTTCAAAGTGACTTAATTAATAGTAAAAAAATTCCAAAAAATGAAAAATTTGGTCTCCAAGCACATTTCAATATGGAGATCATGTTGAGCTGTTCGGATCGATTGTTTGAATTTTCAAAATGAAAATATAGTACCATGGAACAAAAACTTATTTTACTCCATGGCTCATTTTAGCCCATCTCTCTCTCTCTCTCTCTGTACAGAGAGAGAGAGAGAGAGAGAGAGAGAGATCCACTTACAACATTTTACAACAATTTGATTTTTGCGATTTTCAAAGTCCAAACAGTTGATCCAAACCGTTCAACATGATATCTATATTGAAATGTACTTGGAGATCAAATTTTACATTTTTATTGAATTTTTTTTACTATTTATTAAGTATTTTACAAAACTGTTATTTTTCAGTGGTCTAGAATTGTCTAAAAACAATAGTTTTATAAATTACCTAATAAATAGTAAAAAAAATCCAAAAAACTGTAAAATTTGATTTTCAAGCACATTTTAATATAGAGATTATGTTGAACGGTTTGGATCAACTGTTTAGACTTTGAATATCACAAAACCAAATTGTTGTAAGATGTTGTAACTTTCAAATGTTGTATGTGGATATATATATATATATATTTATATATATGAGGAGGGATCCAATTACACCCTTTTTGGTGACACCGAATTACACTCTATATTTTCAAAGTTCAAACAGTCGATCCAAACCGTTCAACATGATAGATATGTTAAAATGTGCTTGCAGATAAAATTTTACATTTTTTTGAATTTTTTTTACTATTTATTAAGATGGGTACAAAAATTCAATGGTCTAAATATAGCGATTTTGTTAAATACTTAATAAATAGTAAAAAAATTCCAAAAAATATAAAATTTGATCTCCAAGCATATTTTAATATACCCATTATATTGAACGGTTTGGATCGACTATTTGAACTTTTAAAACTTTAAAAATAGAGAGTGTAATTCGGTGTCACCAAAAAAGGGTGTAATTGGATCCCTCCTATATATATATATATATATATAGAGAGAGAGAGAGAGAGAGAGAGGTGGGGGGTTGGCTAATATCAAAACGTTTGTTCCTAGACTGCGAAATGAACGTTTCGATTTTTACATTTTCAAAGTCTAAACAGTTGATCCAAACCGTTCAACATTCAATCTATATTAAATGTGCTTGTAGATCAAATTTTATTTTTTTGGATTTTTTTTACTATTTATTAAATTAATTTTAAAATCACAGTTTTCAATGATTCAAAAAAAATTTATTGTTTATTAAAATCAGCGATTTTAAAACTAGCTGAATAAATAGTAAAAAGTTTCCAAAAAATGTACAATTTAGTCTCCAAGCACATTTTAATATAAATATCACATCTAACGGTTCGGATCGACCGTTTGAACTTTGAAAATTGAAAAACCAGTTGGTTATACCATGGCTCTGGAACAAACATTTTGATATTAGCCAACCTCTATATAATATTATAAATATTATATTTTTTTTATCAGATTTCAGAATTATAAATAAATTTTATAATTTAAAAAAAATTCAAATTAATTTGTTGTTAATAAATCTCGACCCCACAATACGTACGTTGATCAGAACTGTCAGCAAGTAGAGTGTGTTGGGTTGGTCGATCATATAAAAGTTCTTTTCGTTTTATTTTATTTTTATCCATTGAAAGGTTGGTGGCATCAAAGATTCAAAGTTCAATCCTCTCTGTAGACTGTAGATCATGTCATGTAGGGTTTGGCTTCCGGGAATAATGGTATAGAATCCAAATCCAATATATATATATATAGCCAGCTAGGTTGCAACTTCAAGGTGTACTTGCACTAAGTCTTCATTTATTTATCAAATAATTGTGTTAAAAATGGCTAGCTAATCTATATATCTATATATCTATATATAACTTGGCTTGTGTTCATTCGGAAATTGACCTTATAAATATGTGTAAGCCAATTAAATAAAGAGTAAAAAACCTAGCCGGCCTCTTAAAATTAATACAGAGACTAGAGAGCAACTATCTATGTTCACTCGGCTTAAAGGTAGTTATGATACTTTGCAATAGGCAGATGTAGGGGTGTCAATGAGCTGGTTCCGTTTGAGCTAGGTCCTAACTCAGCTTGTTAATTCTGGACCGAGTTACAGCTGAGCGAGCTTGACTTAGGGCTTCTGAGTTAAAATCTTAATTAGCTTGAAATCATGACAAGCCAGCCCAAACTAGCTCGCGAGCTAACAAGCTGGCTCACTGGGTTTGGTTGGATCTTGTTTTAAGAAGAAAATAAAATTTTCAAACTTTTTGGATCGAGCTGAACCGAGCTAGACAGTATAAAATGCACACAAATTCATACAAATTCACAAATTAATGCCAATCAAGCTAGCTCGCAAGCTGACGAGCAAGCTAGACCCCAACTTGAACTCGTTAATTCTGGACCGAGCTAGTGGCAAGATGGCTCGTTACAGCTCGGTCCAATAACGAACTAGATGTTAGCGAGCGAGTCAGGTGCGAGTCACGATCGAGCCAAGAGCTGTAGCTTTTTTGCCACCCCTAGGCAGATGTGCAGATCGGTCCGTGTTATAAATTTATTTTTTATTTTCAAAATTCAAACAATTGTAATAAACCATTCAACATAATATTTGTATGAAAATATACTTCGAGACTAAATTTTACATCTTTTGAAACATTTGTACAACTTTATATATATGGAAAATCACCTGATCTAAATTATAAATCATCAGAAGTAGTGATATTCAATTCATCTAAAAATATTAGTAGAAAAATCTAAAAAATATAGAATTTGTTTTTCATGTATATTTTCATATGAAAATTAACTGTTTAAATTTAAAAAAATAGAAATATATATTAATTCATATTACAGACCGTTCTACACATTGCAGTGAACCAAGCATGACTCATGTAAGAACATAATTACTTGTCAGAAACAAAATAAAACAGAGAGATGATGACTTGTAGAATGTAGATGCAAAACTCAAAGTTACTTAGAGATTGATAGATGGTCCATCTCTGCCGTTGATGAGGATCGATCTGTCAACAAGAAATGAGTGGTCCATTTTAATCAACAGAAATTATTGCAGAGAACCTAATCAAGCATGCATTCAGTGCCACCACCCCATACCTCCATGCTTTATATGTGATCTACTGTTATCCGAAATTTTTATTAATACCCAAAAATTCTATCAAATTTCTCAATCTACCCAAATTTGCGCAGAATCTCAAAAATTGCCCCTTCCAGTTACTAAATAACCGGACTCTATCCTTCTTTCCGATGATTTACTCACCGAATTTAGAAAAGATTTCCAGTTATCAAATAACCGGAAAGTTGACTATGATTTAGTCACTGGACTTAGTAACTTTTGTTTGTTTGGTTTTTCTTTTTTTACAAAACAGAAATTTTTAAATTTTTTTTATTTTTTGTATTGAAATATTAGAAATGTTGAATATATTTCTTTTTGTATTGAAATATATTTTGTATTGAAATATTAGAAATGTTGACTATATTTAGAAAAGATTTCCGGTTATTAAATAACCAAAAAGTTGCCTATGATTTAGTCACTGGACTTAGTAACTTTTGTTTGTTTGGTTTTTGTATTTACCTAGAAGTGACTTTTGAACCTAGATCAATAACTCAAAATCTAAGTATTTTTTTTTTCCAATAACACATAAATAAATATATTAATTTTTCTTATAGCCGTGAAAAATCCGGCCTGAAAAATGTTGATCCGGATTATTTGTTGCAGTATTTCTAATAAATCAAATTATATTGTATTCCATCTATTTTCAAAGAAATATATTCAACATTTCTAATATTTCAATACAAAAAAAAATTATTTTGTAAAAAAAACAAACAAAAGTTACCAAGTCCGGTGACTAAATCATAGGCAACTTTTTGGTTATTTAATAACCGGAAATCTTTTCTAAATCCGGTGACTAAATCACCGGAAAGAAGGATAGAATCCAGTTATTTAGTAACCGGAAGGGGTAATTTTCGAGATTCTGCGCAAATTTGGGTAGATTGAATAATTTCATAGAATTTTTGGGTATTAATAAAAATTTCGGTACTGTTATGGTATTTATCCTTTGACAGCTCTGCAAATTATAAAGGATTTAATGAAATTTATTATGAATTAGAATTGTTTTTCAAGTTGCGATTCATAAAAATGTTCAATGAAAAAAATGTTTTTCTTTTTTAAGAATCAATATTTATGAATTTTTTTTTTTTTGGCATTCATCGAATTCTGAATACAAGTAAATATCATTTTCAAAGTCTTTAAATTTTACATTCATCAAATTTCATAGTATTTTGTTAATTAATTTGAAATTAAATTATATAAAAGATATTATGAAAATAATTAGTATAAATAACACATTAAGAATTAATCAATAAGCAATCACATTTTAAGTTATATGAGTTGGACGGAGTTGTACGTTTCATATAAATGTAAATACAACTCAACGATAATTCTTTTTAGTATCTTTTATTACCTAAAATAGTTAGCTAAGAGTCTTTGATGTAGATTATTACAATACAAGTAATAAATCCTAGTTGATACTCAATTCGGTTGCAAGTGTACAACCTTGTCAAGTAGTACTTAGGGATCGTTTTCACAGGGACAAGTTGGAATATTAACTCTAACCTAACAATTTAATTTAGTAAAAGAAAGTAAAAATGTTTTGTATTTGTTCAAGTGGTTTGTTTTCGATTAAAATGAATTAAACTAAACTCAAAATTAGGTTTTTAACAAGAATGAGAAATTAAGGTTTCTTATGGTTCCTATCCACTAGTGTTACGACTAATTGGTTTGTAAATTTTGTTTTTATATTTATGAAGGCACAGTTGGGTGTTGTAGGTAAAAAGTGATATCTCTATATTAATACCATCTTTCAATTAGAATAAACGTCACATCTCGGTACTTGGCTACTCTAATCTAAAGTCATTAAGTTCTTACTGTCCCAATTGATCTAGAAAACTATCTTTCACCTCTCGGTACTTGGCACAATTTTCTAAACTATTAGGTAAGCCCGTATAAGACAAGCGTCACCTCTCGGTACTTAGCCTATCAAATACCCTATTCCTTATGGTCTGGACCTAATATTCAATTTCTCAATTGCAAATACCAAATCCTAAGGTTTCATGCGATTTCGATTAAGTCTTCACAATCAATTAAAATAAAGAATAGATCATAACAAAGAACAATAATATATAAGCTAAAACCAACTAAATCATAACAAAAGTTTCAAGTACAGCCCTAATCAACCCTAGAAAAGCCTTTAGCCAATCATGGCTAAAGCACAAATGAAATCAAAAGAATAAAAGAGTTTCCAAAGGAAAGAAAATAATAAAACCGGTTGATCAATGGTGTTCTCTCCTTCCTTCTTCTCTCTTCCTTGCTTTTCCTTGTTTTTCCTTGTTTTTCCTTGTTCAAAACTAGAAATTCTGCCTAAAAAACGTACTCAATCTGTTATACAGGTTCCTATTTATACCCCCTCTAAAACCTAGAAATAACCAACCAAAAATAGCAAATTCGGGCTCTGAACCGACCTAATTGCGGGCCGCAATACATTCATTGCGGGCCGCAATGAATGTAGGCAGTTAACAGACTGCGCAGAAAAATCTGGAGAGGTCATTGCGGGCCGCAATAAAGGTCCTTGCGGGCCGCAATAAAGGTCCTTGCGGGCCGCAATAAAGGTCTTTGCGGGCCGAAATAAAAGTTCGGGAAATGGTGTCTAGAAGCTGGCTCTGTCTGATAATGTTGCGGCCCGCAATAACTTCATTTTGGTTCGCAATAAATGTGAAAGCTGCTCCAAATTTCGTGTTGACTTGCTACAGATCACCCGTTTTGCTCCGTTAAGCTCCAAGCACTTGATTACCTGCAAAATAAACATAACTAAGGCAGTAACTTGAACTTTTGGACATTTCTAACCTAATCAAACCTAATTTCAACCAAAACTTGGCTTAATTTACATAACAAACCCTAGGTTTCAATAGATACAATTTCGGCTTATCAGTCTTCCAAGGAGTTACTCGAGCAGGAGAACTAGAAATTCATGATAAAATTGCTAAAATTAAAATAATCTTTTTTGAATCAATGCCGGGCAGAAGCTGCCAGGTAAAATTAAAATAATCAATATGTTGTTTGTGAAATTGAATCCAAGATCTCCACAATTACTAATTAAACTCCAACCATTAGACTACAAATAGACATGTAATCATTTATGAAGGGGGTTATACTGTATAAAATGTTTTAAAAAAAATAAAATTCAATTACATTTCAACAGACAACTAAAATTTTAAAATTATAGATTGCCTTAGCACTAATATAGATGAATGTAGATCTGCTCATGTACTTGAGAGGAAGAAAAGAGAGCAGAGGAAAAATATATCGATTCTGATCGCACTTATACTTCTCTTCTTAATTGTTTTAGAAAGAAAAATTGTTTATATGTAACAGTATTTTGTATTTCATTTATCAATTGATACAACCACAATTTCAATACAAACAAATTATATATCTGAAAAAACAAAATAAAAAAATGTTAACAAGTAATAAAAAACAATAGAAGGAAACTTAACGAAATCCAACTATCTAAAACAATATTCCTAATTCATTTTCCACATTTGTAAGAAATACTTGGACAAATAAGTCTATATCTCACTAAATTTCAAAATATTTGATTCTATTTCATAATTAACAGAGACTACTAATGTAACTGTAATATTTATCATTGTTAACCACTTCATATTTTTTTAGAAAACAATTTTGAAAAACATTTTACCATTGTTAATTAGAAATTGGGATACATTTATTCCTTAAATAAAAATAAAAGTTATTACGTTATATTAGAAATCGAAAATAAATTCTTTTTGTAAATCCTCATAATACTTAATTTTTTTATTTTGTAACACTTGTTATTTTTTATCATAATTTTTTTATTGATTTTTTCAAATATCTCATTTTAAAAAAAATGTTGATGTGATGCGTGTGTATTGTGTTGGTAAATAAATACTAATAGCTAGGGTCTAGCATTATATAATATTATATGTGTAAAAAAAATTATCCCTAAGAAAATTTATATGAGAAATCCACTCATAAAAAACTTATTTAGATCACATCATTTGTGTGTTTTTTGAAGAAGCATATATTTTTATCTTTAGCAACCGTACTTAAATAAGGAAATTGTTTAACCGTCTCACATCATAAAATATGATATTGATCATAATGGGGTACAGTATTCTAAATAGGGCACTATAGCACCGCTCCAGCATCTTTATAGTATTTTTGGACCAGAAAAACATGACGCTATTAACGTTATAGCACGCTATAGAGCGCTATAGCGGCGCTTAAATGTACATCATAATTTTATATATTCTTATATATTTGTTGAATGGTTTGTGAAAGAAATTATTGTAGAAACTAACCATATTAAAAAAAAAATGTTTCAATTTCTTTTATGATGCTTTTGTTAGTTTATAGGAATAACATAGATCTGTAATGGTTCCTTTAGTTAGAATTTGGTCAACTAATTTAGTATGTAGATTATCTTAATTATTAACTAAAATTTGTATTTCAAATATTTAATAGTCGGTTTTAACAATTGTTCAAGTACAATTTTTATATTGAAAAGAAAAATAACTCATAAGATCAACAAGCAAAGGCATTAAGTGACTTCAATAACAAAGCATGATTAATTATTGGTCTGTTAATTAAGTAACATCAACAAAATAAATTATATGAATTATGAAATTATATTAAATATATTATGACGGTAGAGTGTAAGATGTGATTAGCTACACAATCAACTACATGGGCTACCAATGTAATTGGTTTTATTACAAATTCTTTTCAGTTACTACTCTAAAAGTTCAAAATTTTGACATTACCATCGTTTAGTCTGCGCACCATTTTGATAGTTTTTTTTTCCTGTTATGTTTTCTTTCTACACATAACAATAGAACTTTGATGCGCATACCTAGTCTGTGTACGCTCCAAAAATAATGCACAGACCTAGTCTATCCATGTGTTAAGATCTGAATTTCCAAACTATCGGTAATAAGGTCAGGATTTTGAAAGTTTAGGGTGGTAACTAAAAAAATTTCGGGATTTCATTTGCATGATTATTTAATTATATGATTTACACTTGATGCAAAATAAATTTTACATCCATGTGAAAACAAAGAAATACTAGCCGTCAGTAAATTTCTCAATAATCCAGTGAAATTAGTTCTTAATATTAATTATCCAAAGAAATTAATGTTGGTGTATGAAAGGATATATATATATATATATATATGTATGTATGTTTAAAAAACGAAAGCTGTGTTAGAGAGTTAATCTCAAATAATTGAAACAATTAATCACGTGACAGTTAGAGGACCATTTAGGCACTCAAATAATTAATCAAACAGTTAATTTCCTGTTGATGACAGCAGCAAGAGTACTATATATATATATACTTTTCTTAACTATCGCCTACTGGTTTTTCTATAAAATTAATAATAATAATAATAATAATAATAATAATAATATATAAATTGCGTTGTGCATTTTGTTCATTTTCAAAAAAGTATGAGCATAATTTATTGTTGTGTAATGTAATAAATTAACCAAGGATGCAAGTAAAATATATATATAATGTTATATATACATGTTCACCAGAATAATATGAAAAGAAAAGAAAGACACTAATGACTTTTGTCTAAAATCTGAGGTGGCAAGGGGTTTGATGAACATCAGACTAAATTCATCTAATTAATGTATAATTTTTTTATTTTTCATGAATCTTAACATGAATCTCACAGTTTAGACTAGACATCATATTAAATTTGATCTGATGTTCATATATCGATTACACCCTGTTAGCCTAAAATATTTGTTGTCCAATCAAATTCTATAAGTACTAATTATTTAAAGAAAATGACACAAGCGAGACAACACGGATCGTGTTCGCTCAATATGAATACTAATTTGATACGGTTAAGTTTCACTTTCGTTTCACCTAATTTATCTGACGGCCAAAACAGTACAGCTCAATATGAAACATGTTTACTTCTTACATCTATAGCTATGTTGCAGGGATACGGATACAATACAGATACAATGATACGACAATTTTCAAAAATCTAAGATACAATATGTCTATTATATATATTGTTTTTTATTATTTTATATATTGTATTTAGATAATCATAACTAAAATCAAATTTGTATATAACAATAAAGGCTTAATCTAAGTATAGATTAAATATAATAGTTACTAGCACATATCACATATGATACTCTAGTGTGGTGGTAAAGATTTTGTTTCTTAATTGGAACTTTTCATGTTCAATTCACACCAACAGTACAAAAAAACTCATTTTTCACTGGTGTATGCGTGGTTCACGGGTGCGGGCTTCGTTCACGGGGGCGGCTCACTGTGTTGTTCGGGCGTATCCAGGCATGTCCAGCTGTATTCAGACGTATCGCTGACTTCGAACGGAGTATCGATCGGCGACCGTATCGGTTGAGTAAAGATAAACTTGCAGTCATAAGTGGTTGCATTCGAAATCAGCAATAATGGGTGCTGCTTCATAGAATACTCATAATTAGTTTCACAGTACTAAATCACGGGTTGCTTTCTGCAACGGTTGGAAGAAGCCACATCCATCCGAATTCGCATCCTCTATGTTGTCCTTTTAATTGAAGATTTCTTGTGGACTGAGCTGTGTTTTCCCTTGTATTGCGGAAGCTATTTTTCTCATTTTGTAGATTATATTTTACTAGGGTTTTAAATTGCTAGCTCTAGACACGCAATAGCTGCACTATAACTTTTTCGTACCTAAAAATCTATATCGCTATTTACCGCTTTCCTTTTATGGAACAAATTATACTTATTGCATTTAGAATTAAGCTAGCTATTGTTTTGTACTATGAAATAATATCTATATTTTTAAAGTACAAATAGTTAATTTGAACCGTTCAATATGATCTCTATATGAAAATGTATTTGTAGATTAGATTTTACATTTTTAGAATTATTACTATTTTTTTTAGATAGGTACAAAATAATGTAATTTAATAATTTTAGACATTTAAAAGTAATGATTATTTACCCATCTAAATGTAGTAAAAAAGTTAAAAAAATGTAAATTTAGTCTGTAAGTATTGAATAGTTCAGATTAATTGTTAGGACTTTAAAAATAAAAATATTAATTAATACACAGTACGGACCAATCTACACTATGCATATTACCATGGCCTCTGACATTTCTATTCCATAAATGTCATAAACTGTATATACATATATGTGAGGGAGAACAAATGTTACAGAACAAATTAAATTGATCTTATTGAAGAGAAGAAAAGAAATATCTGATCAACTTAGGAGATGTACATCTAACCTAGCTATACATGATGCATATATGCATGTGCATATATATATATAATGCATGAGACCCATAAGTCAATAGTCATGTGTACAATTTTCATAAATGTAATTGTTATCTCTCTTTGTCGATCACAACTCACAAATGAAAGGGCAAAATAACCTAACTGGTTGTTCATTAGTGTAAGGCAAGCTATATAATGACAATATATATGATAGAGAGAGAAGTTGAGATTTTGGTCCCTTTCTCTCTAACAGTGACGCACTGAGAGCAACTACAAATTATTTCGGTCTCAGATATATATATATATATATGCATTTATGGAAGTTGTCATATATGATATGAAATAAATTATTCAGACTTGAGATCTTTATATGTTTCAGCTAGCTTGTGACAAACATAGCTGCCAGAAATTAAAAAGAATATGCATGCATGCATGTTGCAAAATAAAAATTTGATACCCGATCGATCGACATGGTCACATGCATGATTCATATTGACACCTGAGTCTCATTTTCTCCTATGATGTCAATGATATATATATCAGATCAATTACAGGAGGTGGAGGGGACCAATATGGATCTGAACATAGGTGAAAGTGGATTGGGACCCATCTTTGACCCATACGAGGAAGGTTTCTGGAGACATCTTGAATGAAGATAATTAAAGACGATGTGGACTGAGATTTGCTTGATTACTTATATCTCTTAGTGCTTTTAGTTAGATTTTGGTTATATGTTAGTAAAATGTGTATTTTGTGCAGCTTTAACTTGATATGATGTTGTTTTAATTGTATTTTTTGAAAGAAGTGGCTTAGCCACCGATTTTCATAGAACCGAAAATCATACAATAACCAGTTTGTACCAATCAGGCAAGAGCAAAACATCAACAAAAATGTTGTTTTAATTGTAACTAACTTATATATATATTGTTGGCTGAGTTATACTTAGTCGGTATGGATTCTAATAGAAATAGGTGGATTTATTTCCACTACTTTTCAAAAAGTATAGTAATAAGATTTATTAATTATTTGTTTTTATGTTCTTTTCAAATAAATAGACGAATTAAAACGAACTTTTATAAAAGTTTATTTTCTGAACTTATTCGAATTATTCACAAATTTAATATGTGATGCTCGAATTATTTTCATTTTTAGTATCGAAGTACCAAAAATTAGTTTTTTTTTCATAATTAATTATATAAGATATACCAAATATTCTTCTACCAAATTTCCACAAAAAAATAAAGTTATATAAAGAGAATTAGGAACACACAAATTTATTAAAGGAGTTCAGAATTTGCTATTTAATTCGGATGCCCACTGAATTGAAAAGATCTCTACCTACAGTATATAAACTCTCAATCTGCACTAGAATTGAAAATTTGACTTTGTAATTAAGCTCCATAGCTAATTAAGAGGAGATCTAATGGATTGCAAGGGTCTTAGGAAAATGTAATTTAGCATGCAATATCTATCAGAATGGGACAGTACCTTTCTGTCGTTATATCGTAGATAGTCATTTTTTATCTTCGCAAATATTTGTTCTACTCTTGTAAATAATGTTTTGAACTAATTCAAACGTTCAAGAAGAAACTTTATTTATAGAAAAATTAGGAGGGGTTAAATAGAATTCAGATCACTTCCGGTATCGCACGTTCAATTACTAAATCTAGACTGTACTTCCACAATAGATATCAGACTGAATTTGACTCAGCTAAGAGTAAATCTGGATCATAAAGTTATGGGCCCCACTTATGCGGGACTTGAGACGATACGAACTCGGATAATATATCTACCAATTCATGAAATCAACCGTTGAAATCTATAATTTTCATATCAAGTGATTTTCTACCTATCTAAAAAAATAGTAAAAAAATTCTAAAAAATGTAAAATTTGATTTGCAAGTACATATTCATATGGAGATCATGTTGACCGGCTTGGATCAACCGTTAGGATTTTGAAAACTCAAATATTGAGCCGTTGCACGGAGGCTCTCTATACTAGCGTAGCATATTAGCATTTTCCTTATATAAGTTATGGAGTCAGTATGGAAATTAAGAGGTGTTTCAGTGGACATCGACCAAAATTTGATCTGATGTTCATTTAGTTATTTGATATACGTTAAGATTCACTCATCCGTTTAGATTCATAAGACATATTTTAAAATAAATTTTCCACATAAATATTCAAACAAATCAGATGACACCATCCGAACATCAGACAAAAATTTGAGTCACATTTCTTTTTTCTTTTTCTTTTTCTTTTTCTTTTTCTTTTTTTACTTAGGACTCCATAAATTATTTATGACTCTTTGAATGAGAAATATGATTTTTATTTTTTATTTATAATACTATAAAGAATAATTATATTCATCCTCACACTCCTATTTCCTCCTTTATCTCCACAGTTACAATTTAGGAAGGTTGTATTATGATTCCCGCTAAGTATTTAAACAATTCTAAAATTATAGAGTCCACGTTAAATAAGGTGATAATTATTTAAAAGTTGTACTATGGTCCCCACTAATTATTTAACACTTCTAAAATTAGAGGTTATACTATGATCCCCACTAATTATTTATCCATACAAAAAAATATTTATCATGAAAATGTATACAAGGTGATTATTAAAGTACTTTTTATATAGGTATAAATACTTGTAATACTTGATATTAATATTTTCATATGTCAGTCAGTGTCATATGTAAAAAATATTTTCAAGTATAGGTATAGATACTTGCACAACGAGGTATAAATACGTGTGTGATGACGATTCTGAAAGTATGTTATCATGGATCTCATTTGAAAAAGAAAATTATATAGAAGATGTTCGTGGTTTTAGATTTATAAAATTCCTCATAGATCAGAAATGTAGACGAGATTGAATGAAGAAAAAAAACAACCTCTATAAATGTGTATGGTCTCCCATGTAATTTGAGATTTGATTGGAGAGACAATTATTAATGTAAAAAAAATTCACCTTATAGGTATAAATACTTCCGTTCTTAGGTATAAATACTTTTGTGCATTGAGATTAATACTTTAGCAAAAAAAATCAGTGCTGGAACTTTTGTGATCCCCAAAGCAATTATAGAAGTTAAGTGTGAGAATAAATAGCGGGATAGAATTGCGGGGACAATTATCATGATTCTATTATAAAATATGGTTATTGTGAAGAGAAGTTGAAACTCAGCGTTGGATGCATGCTACAATTTTTGGTATGGGCCGAATAGTATGAGACAAAATTAATTAGATGGAATCAAAGAGAAGTGAAGCCCAAGCCCAATTCCAAGCATAAGCCCAAAATTAATTTGTACTAAGGCTCCCCTGATTTTGAATTTGCTGGAGATCGAAGGTTGTCAGTGCCATATACTTTTGAACACCTTTCTCGCCATTTTCTTCTTTTAATATGCAAGTAATTTTCTTTTTGTTTCTTCGCTCGATTCAATTTAATAATATATTTATAATATAACACTCAGCACTCGATTTCGTTTATGGTTACAGCGTTTTATTAATTAAGCTTATATTATATCTCAGTACGCTAATCTTGTTTAGAGCAAACACATAGTTCCATAATTTTAACATACTGATTGAATCAAAAGAAATAAAAATTAATATTGACAGCTGCAGATCCAGACTGGAGTCTGCTGATTCAATATGTGGCCCCAATTATACTTTTTTTTTTCTTTTTTCTACTTGAAATTCGTGTCATACAATGATTTTAATCCGATTAAATTGTCAGAGATTCTGCTCCTCTGAAATATCTCAAAATGTGAGCCTTTATTTTTTAATTCATAAATGTTTATGACAAAAAAAAAATATTGTGGGACCGCAGATTCAATATGCGGACCCCAGTTTGGGCTCTCGAATCAACTGTGCGGACTCTAGTCTGGGTCCGCAGATCAAATGTGCGGTCCTCATTAAATAGATCCGCGTATTGACTCTGACGTGAGTAATTTTGGAATTCTGAGCAAAGTAATTTTATATGAAGGATAACCATTCACATTGTTTATTAAAATTATCTACCATCGAGATATCTCAACTTTTGTGGAATAAGTTTGAAAAGGCTGGTAGAGTGGTAGGTGACACATTTAGGCCGGGTTACTTTGCTTTTTAGAATGCATAGGGATATAAAAGTAATTCTTTGTAGTGGGGTAGATGGAAATGAATTCAGATCCACTCCGGTACCGTAATGGGGAATCTTTTAAAATTAATTGATCTCAACTGTTCTTTCTAATTTGACACGAATCTCAAAGCCGAATAATAGTGCCTCTGCGTTTGCCCGAAACTCAAAACAGCTGGCAGTTAATCTTAAACCGTAAAGCAAGGGGAATCTTTCACGGTACCTGGGGATACTTTTCCAGGTGGAAATTGGGTGAATAAAACAAATTCGCACCCTCTGAGATATCTCAAACTTTGGAGTGTTTTTCTGGAAAAACTCAACCATTCAAATACGTTCTGCACGAATCTCATAGTACAAATAATACTGCCCCCGCGCTCTCTCCGAATACACGTTGGCCACCCAAAAGTTGAGATATCTCATATTTTGCGTGACATTTTGGAAAATCTCAACCGTTGAAATACGTTCTCCACGAATCTCAAAGCTTAAATAATAGTGGTCTCCCAAGTCAACTCTCAAGTCCGCTCGCCCCACTCACTTCACTCACTCAAGTCTCTCAAGTCTCTCAAGTCGCGCGCCGCTCTCTGACTCTCTCAGATCTCAGATCTCAGATCTCAGATCCGCCCCTCTCTCTTCCCTCTACGCTGGCACGGAAGCAAGGTCAGAATTTAGAAATCAATTATTTAATTTATGGTGTATCAATTAATTTCTGTTTTGGTATTGGTATTGGTATTGGTATTGGTATTCAATTAAATTCTGATTTGGCATTGGTATTTGATATAAATTTATGGTGTATTCAATTTAGAAACCTAATTTACCTGAATTCCTAATTGAATGATTTGTTAACTGGCATAGTTTTTGACTGAGGCTATGGTACTTTGCAATGCGTGGATCGTTCCGTGCATTGGATTCATATATCCGTCTTCAATGTTCAAATAGTCGATCCGAATGGCTCAATATTATTATCATATGAAAATATACTTGGAGACCAAATTTTATACTTTTTAGAATATTTTTACTATTTTTTGAGGTAGGTAGAAAATCACTACTTTTGGATGGTCCAGAATTTTTAGATCATGTGATTTTCTAATTGTCTCAAAAAATAGTAAAAAAAAATATTTTTATTTAGTCTCCAAGTATATTTTTATATGATAATAATGTTGACTAGTTTGGATTAACTATTTGGACTTTGAAAACAGAGATATGAGTCCAATGCATATGAAACAATCCGCGTATTGCAAAGTACCATAGCCTCGTTGATGTAAGCTGCCGGAACATCAAATTTAGGTTTTTTTTGTGTGCGCTGGTGCAGGTACCAGTATTCACGGGTATTAGTTTTAGAGGGTAATTATGTCATCTGGTTGGGTTTAAACGCATGAATGAATTCGTGCAGATAAATGAGGTTTTAAAAACTATGTGATGTAATTACAAGTTTACAACTTTTGGTTATGCAATGGGCAGCCTTGCCTTTTATCCAAAAAAAAAAAAAAAAAAATTTACTTGAATTCCTTGAACCCGATTCCTGCATCTGCCCCTGCTATGTACACTTTCCTATTCCCCAACTCTAATCCGGCCTGTAGTGGGATTCCAACCTAGTCTATAATAAGCTAGGTAAGAAATTTTCATTTACTTTTGTTGGAAGTTGAAGGAAAGTGCATAATTCTGTTGCAACCGATATATCAAATTTATACTTGTCAGGTTTCTGTATAGTCAAATATCCATAGTTCAGACAGCACTCATTAAAGCAAGCAGAAGTACTATCCTAGACAAATTCACTCAAGTGCTTTAATTTTTATTTTAATTTTTTATTCGTCTGCAGAGAAACTTGATATATTGGCCGTAAGCATAAATAATGGACATAGCAGTAATTGCATTGAAGTTAATAGTTGAAAAGGCAGCATCAGCAATCACAAATGAAATTGGTTCACTGCTAGGGGTGGAACAAGAGTTGGTTTTCATCATGGATGAATTGGAGATAATCCACGCCTGTTTACAGGATGCCTCAACAATGATTGTAAAAGACAAGGTCACGACCATATGGATCAAGCAAGTCCAACGGTTGGCATCTGAACTGGAGGATTTTATTAAGAAGGCTAATGTTCACTTGGGAAAAAAAGGTTGGCTATCTGTGATGGGTTCAGTTACGAAACGGGACCAGATTGCAAAAAAAATTCGGGAGCTGAAAACTACAATTGAGGTTGTGAGTGCGAGAAAACAGCGGTATAAGTTGAGTTACAAAGAATATGGTGGTCACACATACAATGAAAGTGCTTCTACTGGATCGATTGCCAATGCAGAAGAGAGAAAACTGCAGTATAACCCGAGTAACAAAGAATATGATGGTCACACATACGATGAGAGTGCTTCTACTGGATCAATTGCCAATTCAAAAGAGAGAAAACTGTGGTATAACCCGAGTTACAAAGAATATGGTGATCACACATACGATGAGAGTGATTCTACTGTATCGATTGCCGATGTGGAACATTATATTGTAGGTCTGGATGAGCCGAAGAGAGAATTGGTTGAGCTTATTCTGAAGGAGCGTGGGGAAATTATATCAGTGGTAGGAATGGGTGGTATTGGAAAGACCACTCTTGTCAGAGAGGTCTATGGCTGCCAAGAACTTAGAGACGAGTTCAAGTATTTTGCTTGGGTCACTGTCCAACATCCTTTCAAGGAGGATGAATTTATGGAAAGCCTGGCTAGGCAAATCGTGTATGATGTCCAAGAGGTATTACCCAAAAAAACAGTAAAAGAAAAGGTAATTGAATATCTAAAACATAAGAAGTATTTGATTGTACTAGATGACATGTTTAGTGTGTCAGAATGGGTTAAGATAAAGCGTGTGTTACCTAATGGCAACGGGAGTCGGATCATAGTAACCACACGGTTAAGGATTTTGGCAGAATATATATCTCACCCTAGTGACAAAATATATGAGATGAAGGAACATTCCGAAAAAGAAGCTTTTGATCTCTTTTGGAAATCAGTGTACAAGACCCCCAATTATTGTCTTGTGGTCAATGGTAGGTACACGAAATATGGTCAGAGTAGCACCGAGATAATGGAAGATGATAATGAAGAGAAGCAATGCAGAACCATTGCTATTACTGCAGATATGAAGGTCCAAGCTGGTTTAATTATAAACAGTTGCGGTCGGTTACCACTTGCCATTGCAATTGTTGGCAGTTACCTGGCCACCAAACCTAAAACAAGTGCTGAATGGAAGGCAATGCATGACCATCTTAGCTCAGAGCTTGCCAATAACCGGGATTTAGGGGAAGTGAACACTGCTCTTATTTCTAGTTATGCTCACATGCCTCACCATCTCAAGCCAAGTTTGATGTATCTTAGTGTTTTCCATAACCATAAGGAAATAAGGCGATCAAGGATAATAAGGCGATGGATGGCTGATGGATATGTAAAGGAAGGCCGTACCAAGACTGCAGAGAAGGCAGGAAAGGGCTATTTCTATGATCTCATAAGGAGAAATTGTATCCAACCATCACAAACGAGCATAATTGCCAATCGAAACGTTAAAAGATGTAACATTCATGACTTGATGTATGATCTTATTCTTGCAAAGGCTAAGGATGAAAATATGGTGTCACTGCTTGTAGATGAGAACCTCATAACCATGACAGATAAGGGGAGCCACCTTGTTATCGCAGGTGGACCATGCAATGGGGACAAAGTCCTAGAAAGAGTGAACTTGTCCCACGTGCAATCTGTATCCATCTTCGGGGAAATGGGAGACTATCTTAGATATCCTACAATGGAGATGGTAAGAGTGCTAGATCTAGAAGGCACTTTCAATTTGCAAAATCAGGACCTGAAGAGCGTAGGCAAGCTTCGTCACTTAAAGTACCTAGGTCTTAGGGGAACCAAAATTACAACACTCCCCAATTCATTAGGAAAGCTTAGTGAACTTGAGACCCTTGATATTAGAAACACATCTATAGACCGATTACCAAAAGAGCTTGCAAAGCTACACAAGTTAAGCTATCTACGTGCAGGATCTGATCACTTCGGTTCATTTGGGGTGACTGCTCCTTACGGAATAGGTAAATTATTGTCCCTTAATATTTTTGGCATGATTGATATTGGTGAGAGAAATGCTTTAGCAAAGGAGATGCAGAATCTCACCAATCTAAGGAAGTTAGCAGTGACTGGTTTCACCAAAAATAATGGGAAAACATTAGCAATGGTGATTGATGGGCTTAAGCACTTAAAGTCATTAGTCCTTTCAGCAGCAGATGATTTAGGGCTCAAGAGTTGTTTAGAATCTGTATCCGTCCCTCCCAAGTATCTTCAAAGCCTAAAGTTGTATAGCATTCTTGGTAGATTGCCTAATTGGTTCAGTTCCCTTGAGAATTTGGAGAAGATACATTTCAGAAACACTCTCCTAATGGAAGAAATTAAAGCCATTGGAAGGCTACCCAACCTGAAGATTCTTTATATGTCATACAACTCATTTAAAGATCTGAAGGAACTATACTTTGGGGAGGATACATTTCCAGGGTTGCAGAGAATGATTCTTGAGGGAATAAAAGAGTTAGAATCGGTGTTAATTGAAAAGAAAGCATTGAAAAAACTTGAGCAGCTAAAGATTAGTAAATGCTGGTCTATTGGACGAATAGACCAGCATGGGGTGTGGGGGTTGAAATTTCTTATACAACTCAAGGAGATGGAGGTGGTGGTGTCTCAGAGCGAGAGTGATAAAACGTTTGTGAGCAATTTGCAGAAGAATCTCTCGATGCTTCCACAAAAACCCGTCCTCAGGGTGTTTAAGAGTGAAGCTCCAAATTAATAAGGCTGCGGTATTTATTTACTTTTTATCTGATTACTTAAAAGTTATTTATTTAAAGCTGGTTTTATCAAACATGTGATATTCGTATAAAATGATTTGCAGCATATTATAGTTTTTCCATTATGATTCACATGTTTTATGAAATGCATGAAACAAATATTCATAGGTTACCAGTACATAGATTGGGCCCCATTCCCCTGAGTTGATTTGTAGAGCTTGCAGAATTACAGCTGAACACAATTAGCAATTGAAATATTTTTTTAACATTTGTCTTGAGTGACTTCATTCTGACCTTAAGATATCTTATGTATTCCTCAATAATATGATCAATTATGCAGAAACACACCAATAAAGAAATTTGAGTTTTGCAAATCAACATTGGTAAATAACAAATAAATATGTAAATTATACAATATTTTTACCATTGTGATTGTTAAGAGTTATTTTAATATTCCATCACTGATTCTTTTTCATTGCTTTTTGTATTTTCAAGCAAAGCAAGGGGAACAGAGGAGAGTTGTGAATTTTCAAGTTTCAGGGGGGGTCAGGTGAAATCTGGAAATCATGTTGGCTGCTTTATCCCCCAGCATATTTACACATCAAATTTATACCAGAAGCTTATATACTAATGCATATGCGGTTAAAGCTGTTTTGCAATTACCTCTTTTTCTGGCTTTAGAGCTATATATTTGTTTTTCCCCCAATTGTTTGTTGCATTTTCTAAACATCGAGGAAATAAAACTGTTATCAATTATGCGAACGCTTTTATTATGTATTTGTTTTTTTGTTTTGAAAATTTGGTAGTGACTACCAAAGATGTATTAATAAATTTGTCCTAACTTATTGCAAATGATTTATTATGTATTTGTAAGCTCAAACTTTGTTGGCCAAAATAGAGTTATTGTTCCACTGGTGTTTTTTTTGCATTTCTGAAACAATGTATCTAAATTAATCTCAGCAAATGAAATACTGTACAGGGCCCAATAGATTGAAATATATATCAGATAATTCCATGGAATCAGGACTGGAATTGCGAAATTGGAAAATATCAAGGATGGATTTCTTCTTCTCAGGTTCAAGATTGTTGTAACAATTATATTTGAGGACAGATACTTTTACAAATTCTAACATTTACATAATAAAATTCAATCTTTTTTTTTATTTAAATTAAAGGTTTTCAGTAAAAGAATCTTTTAGATACTATTGTCGAGAATGAACATGCATTTCTTCGAAGAGACATGAGAGGTCGCGATACTGCTGCACTAAGTCTGTAGTTCTCGAAAATTCAATCTTAATAGCTTACTTTCTCAATCGGTTACAAAATACGAACTTCAAAAACAAAGTACAACAACAATGTATAATATTTGCATTTTTTATCTTCATAATTAAAATATGTTGTTCTTTGTTTCATAATTACCAAGTCTTTGAAGTTTGAACTATGATGTGAATATTGTGGGGGAATAATTATAGAGGATGAAGTCATTATAAATGGAGGTGATTGGTGGATTGGTACATATTTACCAAGTCTTTTTTAATTTAAGTTTTAACTTTTACCGGTACCACCGACCCACTCAGCCATATTATGTGTTTAGATTGTTACAGCAATGGAATGCATGTTTGTTTAAAATCGGAAAAAAAAGAGAGAGAGAGAGAGAGAGAAAAGAGAAACAAAAATAGAAAAATAAAAGAAAATTTTGCATTTTGTTTGATTGTAGTTTCTATCCTTACGTCGCTATTGATCCTGAACTATCGATTACAGTTCGACTTGAATTTTTGAAACGTCTCACCAATAATATTTGTTTTTATTTTAATTTACTTAAATAATGAATATTGTATTGCTGTATTTTGATATTAGATTACGAGAATATATTTAAAAAATGGATGCATTCATTTTGCAATTCAAAACAAAAAATATTAGAATATTTTTTATAACGTCGAGTATTTCTCAAATTTGCAATTGATACATCACCTGAGGTACGGTAAGTGTTTGTTCCAAAATGATAAAAGCATGGAGATGGCAAGGTTAGGAAAGTTTTTTTATAAACCATAATTAGAAAAAAAAAATTATGAAACCAACATGATTACTTTTTTTTTTTACAAAAACCATAGGAATCAAAATGCTATTTAGGTCCCTTTTTTTGGGGCCAAAATTACATTTTAGTCCTTTTTTTTTACTAGAAAAATCAAGTTACAATTACTAAAAAAATAATTTAGGACGAGATTGAGGTCTCCCTTTAAGTACATATAAAAAATATTGCATATACAAATTTAACCAAATTTCACATTTAATTTATTTTTTAGATAAACAAAATATCAGTTCATCTTAGAGACCGTCATTTGTCGTTGCGGCCCCGCCAAAACTAAAGAAAACGTCAAATTCGATTGATTTTATAATAATTGTTTATTAATTTTTAAAAATAGAAAATCAAATTGGTCGTCGTAGGTAATGATCAGTCACGTGAGTCGAAGCCGTGCACTTTTATTTATAAATAACAATATCACCAATTGAATGGATCTCTGACGATATTCTTATTCTAATTCGAAGTTCAGTTGAAATTTTTTGAACTTGAATTGAATTTCTTGTTCTAATTGTTTGTTGATTTTCGCACTTGAAGGAAGATTTTTGAATTCGTTGATTTTCTCTGATTTCTAATTGAAATTTGCATAAAGATATACAATATTAAATACATAATTAACATAGACATGTTTTTTTTTCTTTTACTAAAGAAACAATTATTTTTATTTGCTATTGATTATTTTTGTTCAGACAATAGATTTGCACAATTTAAAGAGAGATTAAATGAAAAATCAAGTGATAAATACATGACATGTCATGCAAAATTAATCTTTTGTACACATACAAAACATTTCGTGATGTTAAATTGTAATGAAAACTTGTATAATATCTTTTGATATTTTAAATATAATTGTACATAATTGAACGATTTTAAATAACCTTTAAAAATGCTTGACACAATAAAAATGTATTTGAATATCATCTTGAAAGCAATTTAATAGAAATATAAATTTAGCGTCATAGTACAAACCACCGATTTTTTTTAAAATACCCAGACATTAAATAAAATTATTAAAAATAACCACGTTATCACCAAAATTATAAAAATACCCACTCCGCGGATATTGTCGCGGGGAGGGGGGGGGGTATTAATTGGGTCGGGGCGCGGATATTATCCGCGGGGGGGAATTTAAATTACGGAGCGCGGATAATATCCGCGGGGTGGGGGGGGGGTATTTTTATAATTTTGGTGATAACGTGGTTATTTTTAATAATTTTATTTAATGTCTGGATATTTAAAAAAAAATCGGTACAAACCAAGGTCCTGATATAGTCAGTAAATTCAAATAAACACATCATTTATTTATGTTCAGGATCAAACATCAAATTTAAAATATCCTATCAATTATTAAAATAATGAGAATAATACTAATCATTGATAAGTAAATATTAAATGCTAAGACCGTTTTTCTATTTATAATGTTCATAGAGCCGAACATTACTATATATATATATATATATATATATGAGTGATGTGTTTATATGCAAATTTTATATTTTTTTTGAGTTATTTTAATACAAACTCATGCAGTCAAAAATGTTGAAAAATGAATGTATTAAAATTAACTTAAAAACTTTCATATTTGACCGCTTGATTTGATAGTAAATAAATGTAGTATAAAAACGCACAATTGATGAAGTTATTAGTATGAATTCATTGTTTGAAATCGATTCGATAGAATTTTAAATTAATGTTATATAAGCTGAAATACTAGCTGGTCTCCCTTTTAATCAAGGTTCTAAATAGCGTGCTATAGCGTTTTTGGACCATAAAAGTTATTGTGCTATAGCAGCGCTATATGGACATAACACAATTATTTTAGCCACTCCACTATGTTGCAATAAACTCTATTTAAATCTTTGCTTTAAATAGAATAACTGGACATTTTTCAAATAGATATG
The DNA here is from genome assembly GCF_964058835.1 of Carex rostrata. Taxonomy (NCBI): domain Eukaryota; kingdom Viridiplantae; phylum Streptophyta; class Magnoliopsida; order Poales; family Cyperaceae; genus Carex; species Carex rostrata. The sequence continues at coordinate 2,193,223 of NC_135952.1, forward strand.
AACTACTCATTTTAGATCAAACAATCCAAATCAAATATTATTTATTTTACTATTGAATATAATACATAACATATAGGTCAGTGGTCAGTAAACAATGATATATTTGATCATTAATTAAACTTTAAATATTCAAGTTTTATATTTTTAACTTGTTAACTACAAATCATTTGTAACTTGAGTGGCACTTTTAAACATATTGCTAAATTAATAATTGTTCCATATGAAGTAACTAAAATTGCAATTGTTGCATCATATTTAATTTGAGCATGATTTGAATCAACGTGTCCGTATACCCGTCTTTATACTTGAGTATAACACCAGATCTGAATCGTCCAATCTGGAATGAACGGTGAAGATCTACCCAGTGCAATCAAGCTGGAGAGGAACTGAACCCTTCTAATAGGCCTGAAAATGTTAAATTCAAATCCTCTAAAGTACCTCAAAGTTTGTGTTTGTTTCCAAACCATGTCCGATAAGAGCCTGGACGAATATCTCCTAAAGTAAATAACTGGAGGTGTCCTTTGCTTAGGAGATCCGAATCTGAAAATGATTGAAATGCTTAAGAAAAGGATACCTCCAGTTATTGTAAAAATGGACAAACTCTTTGATACTCTGGCGGTGAGGCTTGAGAGGGAATCCTTACAAAATAGAAAAATTTCACCAATCGAGTCCTATCCTCTGAGGTAACATAATATTTATGGTTAGATCTGGACCGTCCAATCAGAATACCTATATCCTCCAAGTTTAAATCGATCCGAGGTGGAATGTACCTATATCCTCTAAGTTTAAATATCTTTTGACACAATTAATATTAGAAGAGTTTGTGCACTCAAATCTCAAACTAGAATGGTTCAAATTCTAATCGAACAGTCCGAATTTAAACTAAAAAGTTGAGTTACTTCATATGATCGGACTATTACATTTAGAGAGTTTACATTTTTCATACAATGATTATATTAAACAGTTCAATTCAACTGTTTAAAATTTAAAAATGATAATATTGATCTGCATAGTACCATAGACTCATTCTCTCGTTTATATTCCATAAATGTCATAAACTATATATACATCTGAGATAAAACAAATGTTACAGACACAAAATTGATCTTATCATGAAGAGAACAAAAGAAATATCTGAGCAACTATCGATATGTACATCTAACCTAACCATATGCATGGTACCCATAATTCAGTCAATAGTTCTTTGGACGATATTTATACATGCAACAGTCCTCTCTCTCTGTCACAACTCACAAATGAGAGGGAAAAATAACCTAACTAATTAATTGTTCATTAGTGCAAGGCAAGGTATTAAGACAATATATGGTACAGAGAATTTTGAGGTTTTTCGTCTCTTTCTCTATATAACAGGGACATTTCACCGAGAGCAACTTCAAATTAAATTAATTAAGTCTCAGCATCCATTTATGGAAGGTGCAGTCATGATATGAAATTAATTATTAATACCTTGAAATTAATTAATTAAGTCTCAGCATGCATGCGTTTATTTTTTATGTATTATCTCACTTTGTTTGTGTGTGTCTGTGTTGCTATTTTTTATTGAAATGAATCATTCGCCTACCAGCTTCAAAATAAATAAATGAAAATAATATTTTTTTTCTGAAAAGAAAAATAAAAAGAATGACCCACATCCTTATCAAAATTTTAAGTAATTATGTTGAAATTCATTAGGCCTAATTATATTTGAATAGTCAAATAAAAAAAAAGTTAGTTTCAAGTTACATCATGTGTGCAGTAAGTCATAAAAAAGAGCTCTTGCTTTAGTTAAATAAAAAAATAGTATTCAATTATATATATGATAATTTGCAAAAATTATCAAATATGATGACATTCTTAAAAATATAATTAATTATACAACGATGCCAAGTTCTAATTCAAATTTTTGTTGCAATTAACTTTTCTAATGAGAAGGTAGGTAGCAAAAATATTTGTAAATTTGACACAAATTATTATAAAAGCTGCTGTTATCTTAGCATTTGTGATACCTAATCCCTTTCTGGAAGGAGGAGGTGATGGGAGACAGTTTAGTTCTATTCAATAACTTATTTCCTAGGATACTGAAAATTTTAATTAATAATTAACTCACACATAACTCTATCAAATATATAATTAAATATTTTAATTCTAAATTGATTTTCTCTGATATTTTAAAAGGTCTTGGGAGAACAAAATTTTGTCTTGAATTGGATTGAACATTTGAAAAATGACATTTTTATTATATTGCAAAAGTGTTGAAACGATTTTATATGGATAAATCACATCCATTAAGCACTCCGAAAGTTATAAGATCATTAGATGTGAATAAAAATCCTTTTCGACCTTAAGAAAATGATGAAAAACTGTTTGGTCCTCAAGTATCACATCTTAGTGCAATATGAGCACTTATGTTTTTGCTAGACATACAATACATGATATATCATTTGGTGTAAATTTATTAGCAAGATATAATTCTTCTCACACGCGAAAATATTATCATGGAATTAAACATATACTTCGCTATCTATGAGAAAATTTAGCAATACACAAAGTAAACCGATAATGTATTTGGTTAAGATCTGTAATTTAACACATTTGTAGACATATGTGGCTTGTCTTTTAGTGAAATAATTCCGATGATCATATATAAATATAATATTGTATGTGTTACTCAATTAAAAAATGATACATTAAAGAAGATAGAACAAAATATATTTTACCAAAGTTATTTTTTCATACATGATCTCCAAAAGAATAATGTTATTAATGTTTAGCAAATCCGTTCAAGTGAGAATCTAGCAAATTTATTCACCAAGGAGCTCCCTACTGCAATATTCAAAAACTTAGTTCATAATATTAGCGTTTGTCGACTTAACGATCTTGATTGATGCTGCCAACAGAGAGAGTTAATATGCACTATATTTTCCTTAACCGTAGTTTTTCCCACTGGGTTTTCCTGATAAGATTGTGGTTGTGTTTTTAGAAGAATATATAATGTACTATTTTTTTCTTCACTGGATATTTATCTCATAGGGTTTTTCTTAGTAAGGTTTTAATGATACATATTCTTATAAAATTGGCATCCAAGGAGTTGTGTTATGAATGTAATAGTGGATGGTTCATTAATGTTGTAACTCCCAATATTATTCCTCAATCCATTACCACTACCCCACTACTATTAGAATTCATTCTCTATTTATTATTATAGATGGCTTTTCATTTACAATTATAGCCTATAATAGAGGCTTTGTAATCTTGTATTGTACACACATGAGAAATATATGAATAAATATATTGTCATCTTTTATGTCATCTCTGTCCCGGTATATTGCTTGCTACAGTCACAGCAGAGCTTGCATTGGCAAATCTCATACACCGCTTCGATTGGGAGTTGCCGAATGGAATGACAAAGGAGAAGTTCAACATGAGTGAAAAAACAGGATTTACTGTGCATAGGAAGGATGAACTAATTCGGCTCCTTGTTAAAAATGTTCACACCTCATATTAGACACTGTTAATTATAGTGCTAGTTTGAATCTTCTGATTGGAAATAAAGGCCTAAGGGAAAAAAACTTTGCAAAAAAAAAAAAAAAAGATTCTGATTATTTGGAATAAGCGCGCGGCAGTTTATATAAAATAATATTGGTGGATTAGTTATATGTATATTACACACTTGTTTTGATTTATGTTTTTGAAGGTTCACTTGTTTGATTTTTACAATATAAATTTAACTATTTCCAATAACAAATTTAATTATGAATATGTCATTGACATATATATGTTGGTTTTATCCTTCGATTTGAATGATATTTGAATTATAAATGTGGACAGAAAATATTACAAGCATCAATAAGTTCACACAATGCACAGTAAGTGGATTGTAGATGAATTATACGCATAATATTAATTCTATGTATATATTTCATTTTAGAGAAATAATTTTATGAGTATTTGAAGGTTTCTTATTGGATATTATCCGCTTGTTTTGGTAATCTTGTACCAATTCGGCTATGGAGAATTAAACTTCCTTGGCACTACTTGAGCTCTTCACTCACGTTAATCTTACCGAACAATAATTCCTTTAGTTAGATTAAGACACATTTCTTAATTGCCACATATTTTTAATCCAGAGGTGACCCTTCCTTAATGTCATGGCTTCCTTTAGCCCTCCTCTAGAACCAAAAAGTACAATTGTTTGGACAATTATATCCCCAGCGGCTAGGTTCTTTCCATTTATTTTAATTTTTGATTTTTTTTATTGACCTCCTTATAAGGTCTGTTACGTTTCTTTTTAATTTTTTATTGACCTTCTTAAGATCCTTCATGCACCACTACAAAAACATTAACAATACACGAGATGTTATAAGAATTTAAATTATTAACAATGTGTAAAGGGATGAGGTGCTTATGCAAAAATGAGCTTAACCATACAAACACGGTCATTTTAAAATCAACTGTTTATGAAATGCACATACATTTGTACACGGTTTTTGTAGTGGTGTATTGTCACACCCTAGATTTTGACCATCCGGAGCGTGATTATATAAGCATCTTCACATCTTTCCTTGGCCCGTCAACCTACGTCGCCAACAGAAATGAAAACAAAATAACAAAACGGAGTCAGCTACAAAGCTCAGTAACCGGTTATTTAACGACGCGTTTCTCTATAATTGGCTTAATTTAACAACCATTCAAATAGACCGGATTAATCCACACAAATACACATCAAATTATGCACGCATATTTAACTAGCAATAGCACGTCGGTCTAGGTTATCCATAAAACCAGTCACATCATATTCACACATGTGTAATCCCTGTCACAGGCGATTCCCACATTCTCATAACACAATTCCTTTAATCCGTCAATCCAATGGGAAATCCATCCAACATTGGAAGGCCGCCAACCCACTGGGAAATCCATCCAACAATGAGATGCTACAATCACATATAAAGTTCCAACCTCAGACCCGCTATCCCGTTAAATATGTCATCATAATTCAATATGCAATATCAATATTCAAATCAACCATACAAAACGAAAACACTGTTATAGAGAAGTTCGGTTACCTGATAGTGAGATTTTCAGAACTCGAAATCGGATTTTAGCAACAGCTTAGAATCACTGCGATGTAGTCATAATTCAAATCGAACGTAAAATGAAGTTCTTCTCGATAAGATGTGCAAGAAAAAGAGGAAAGAGGAGTGATGACTTATTTGGATTCGGTAGAGAATTGATACAGAGGGATTGAAATTAGGGCGCTTAAAATAAAACAGAGAGGCGGCACTAGTGAAATGAAATAAAGGGTTACGGATTCAATATAACCAGAGGGATTTATTTATATAAGGAATCAATTCCAAAATCAGAGGCGTTGATTGGTTATGAGATTTTGAACGGTTATGAAAATGGAAAGTTTGTGCCATGCGGAGGAAACAAAATCATATTAGTATATCTTTTATATATATATATATAAATATAGTGAACAGAGCGCACCAATTAATAGGCGCCTCTTCTGCCACTAATAGGTGCATCTTCTCACATTTTAATAATTATTTAAATAAAACGTTTTAATTTAATTACATGGAAAACTAACGGAGAAAATGAAATTTATTATAGATGACTAATTGAATTGGTTATTATTAAGAAAAACACATTTATAATTGAAAATAATGACTAATTGTTATTTTAGATGAAATATTTATTTAAAATTATATACAATTTTTTTTTTCAGAAGAAATGTTGATTTCAGTATTATCATTAAAATCTTTTATGCATAAAATAAAGAACTCATTTTTTTCGGGATGTTACATGTATAAAATAAAAGAGAACAGAGTTTCACATACGGAATGTTTGTGAAAGGCACTATATTATAGAAACCATATATGATTTGTCCAAATCTCCAAATACAGATTTCTCACAAAACCTGTGTAAGATTCATTCGCACACTCAACTAAACCAGTTCAAAATTTATATGTATGAGTTCAATTGCATTTATTAATTAATAAATGTATGTTAGCATATTAATTAATTTATGTATGTTTTATGTTTTATGTTTTATGTTTATGACTAGAGAATTAACCGGAATGTTTGTCATAACATTAATTATAAACATGTTATGAAAAAAGAAGGAGAATTTCTTGTGTGCCCATGTAAACTTTCAAAATATCCAATATCCCTATCAAAACACCATAATATCCAATATCTCCATCAAAACTAAATATTATCTCTTCTATCCCTTTTATGTATTCAAAATATTATTTAGTTATTTTAAAAATCAAATTGACAAGTATATATAGCCTTTCTAATCTCTTCTATTCTACTTGTCAATTTGATTTCAAAGGATGTATAAAATAAAATAGAACAGAGTTTCACAAATGAGGTAATTTGCAGTGATTATTAGGGTCATTTTATGCATTTTCGTGCAATTTCAACTTACTCTAGCTAACGATCTGTACAGGTACTTCAATTCGGCATTCTATATGGGAGACGGAGAAGCTAGAAGATTTCAGATGCTTGTACAAGAGAGACCTAAACTAGTAATCCATAGAAGATTAAATTTATATTTTACTTGATTTTAAGTATCTGTTCTGGTTATTTTACATTTCAACACTTAGCAATAGATTATATGTATTCAAATTTCCTGTGTACTTTTCAAGAATTGGCAACCTGTCGCTTGACCAAAAAAATTGATATAATTTACATACTGTTCGATTAAGAGTAAAGGATTAAGAGCTTAAGAAGTGCTAAGGAACTGATGTTCGGTTGTCTTAATCCGTGAATGAAAGCTAAGGAAGCTAAAGAAAGAGGTATAGGTGCCTTAAGGTCCGGGCAAAGGATTAAGATATTGGCAAAACGAGGCTAATTAAATGAGGTATTCTTAATTAGCGCTAAGGAACAGGTATTCGGCAGAATTAAGCGACTAAGGAAGATAAAGGAAGAAGAGAAAGAAAGAAGAAGAAAAATGCTCCCACCGGTGGGCACTGACAGATCAGAATAAAGAAGAAGAGAAGAAGGGTACGTATACTTGTCAATTTGATTTTTAAAATAACTAAATGAAGGATTAAATAAATAAATGGGGATAAAAGAAACAATGTTAAGTTTTTATGAGAATATTAGATATTACGATGTTTTTATGAAAAAATTGACTATGTTGAAATTTTACATGAAAGCACTAGAAATTCTCCAAAAAGAAATATATACACATTAAATAACATATATAGAACAAACCAGCAACATATACAAGTAAAATATATATAAATAATAATATATCTTTAATATACATGCATGATAATATTAATCTTTCCAAAAACAAGTAAATTAAATGACAATAGATATTGAACAAATTAACATAAATAATTATATTAGGCAGCATTTTTTATTTTTTTTGCCTGGAATTTCGGCCTGTGGCGTGACTCAGACAATAGTGGACATAGTCAATCATAGTCAATCATGTTGACAGGGATGTGACTGCTTAACTATCAGAGGTTTCTGTGAATGCCTCAATCAATGTTGATGCAGACTGCAAGCAACAATCAGCAGGGTATTTTGTCTTATTTAATAATATTGTCAAATACTGCAATATAATTAATTTTAATTCACAACACAATATAAAAGAAGTGAATTAGTATGAATTATTAATTAACGATTGATAAATATAAATGCATAGCTTGTAAAACACAATTGATAGCCTGATATTTGATAGATTGCTTTTTGAAATTACATCACTGTTGTACCAGTGGTACCGATGACATTGTCAAGAATAAATGTATCATCTTTATACCATTTCTAGTAATAATAAATGCATCAACTTTAACACCTCCTTATTTTTAACCCATTTACACCGAAATAGTGGAACTCTAACTACTATGTAATCAAGCTCTCAAATTTCTTCAATAACACTGTAATATGACTTTTCTTTTTTACAATTTTTGCCCGAGAAAGTTGTGTCGTGGGAACGACGATCTTCAATCCAAGCTTCCTAACTCCTTGGAATCCACCTTATGCCGAGGTTTAGGAATGTCAATATTTTTCTCGATATGCATTACATCAATACAATGCCAAAGCCAATATGGCAGATTTAAGAAAATAGATCTCCTTTTCCAAATATTTTTAGGGTTTTTTTTCTTGGAATACACATGTCAAAGGCGCCACAATCAATCCAGCAGCTCACTTATGCGCCAGCAGAAGTTTAGGTTGATTACATTTATTTCCTTGTTTAGAGATATTAAATTAAGGAGAAAATATTACAAAATAAGAAAATATATAAACAGTTGTAATTAGGAAGATATATGAGCTGTATGTGGCAGCTATAACAAGGGAAACATAATACTCAAAGTAATTAAATTGTTATTGTATAAAACAACACTCTGTAACCTCCTCCAAAATAAAAATAAAAAATAAAAAAAAAAGCATTCTTGTTCTTCTCAAAGTAGTTAGCTTGACTCAAATTTATCATTTTTTACCACATTTTCCATGTCCAGCGTCGAGATATTCAACCTGTTTATACACAACCTTCTTGTGTAATGGCGAATGGGTCACGCCATTCTCAACAAAGCCGTTGAACTGTGTTGCATTGTTATGATACTGGTGATTCTTCAGAAGAAACCTCGATGTCACATGTACACATATTTCACACAATTACTCAACCTCAGAACCGGCATATTATCTTCACAAATAGAGAACACACATATGACTGATGGGTTTAGTGTGAAGCTAAGAAAATATTACTTTATATAATTAGTGAAATAAATGATATGCACTTAAGTTGTTGGAATTCATGGACTTCATGTTGTAATTTGATCTTTTCTTTTACCACTCTGCACACATGATGGTTGATTTCTTTTTTTTAAGGTCAGCTGACAAGTAGCTGGCAATATATTGATAAAATAAAGTTATTTACAATTCCCAAAGGGGCTCCTCTAAAATATAGATGATTGATTTCAATTTGTGAATTAATTTATCTTTTTGTGGAGCCTTTTTGTCATATGTTCCCTGATAACTAATCATGTTGAAGGGTTTGGATCGACGATTTAGACTTTGAAAATGTAGAAAATAATTGTGGTAACTTTGTTGTAACTCGATCCCTCCTCGTATATATATGAGGAGAGATTCACTTACAACTTTTATTAGTAACACTGGATTAAACTCTACATTTTTAAAGTCCAAACAGTCAATATTCAAACCGTTCAACATGATAGATATATTAAAATGTGCTTGTAGATCAAATTTTCTATTTTTTTTCAATTTTTTTACTATTTATTAATATGGGTACACAAATTCAATAGTCTGGAAACAGTGATTTTGTAAAATATTTAATAAATAGTAAAGAAATTCAAAAAAAAATATAAAAGTTGATCTGCAAGCACATTTTAATATATTCATCATGTTGAACGGTTTGGATCAATTGTTTGGACTTTGAAAACTTTAAAAATGTAAGGTGTAATCCGGTGTCACCAAAAAAGGTGTAAGTGGTTCCCTCCTCTCTCTCTCTCTCTCTCTATATATATATATACATAGAGGAGGGTTAAAATGCACCCTCCTTTTTGTGCTCCTAACGTGCACCCTCCCCTCATATCTTCATTTTCAAAGTTCAAATAGTCGATTCAAACCTTCCAACGTGTTCTTCATATTAAAATGTGTTTGGAGACCAAATTTTACATTTTTTTGGAAATTTTTTACTATTTTTTCAGAATTTTTTATTAAACTAAACAATAATAAAAAATTCAGCAAAGTGATTATTTTCAAAAATTCTGAGAAAATAGTAAAAAATTTCCAAAAAATATAAAATTTGGTCTCCAAGCACATTTTAATATGAAGAACACGTTGGAAGGTTCGAATCGACTATTTAAACTTTGAAAATGAAGATATAAGGAGAGGGTGCACGTTAGGAGCACAAAAAGAGGGTGCATTTTAACCCTCCTCATATACATATATATAACCTAATTTTTAATTGTTTATTTTCCTTGTGGAGAGGGAGAAGATAAAATGAAGGTAATTTCAATGTCAAGAATATGTGTGAACCAATCAAATTCTCTATTTTAGGAACACACCTGATCTCATCAATTTTAGTTTTGTACATGTCCCTTTCTTTTGCTCTCTGTCTGTTTCAAGATATCTTTTGGTGTATCTGTCTGTAGATTATCAGGACCCATCATGAGTACCTGTCATGTTCTGTAGCTTGTCCAGGTACTTGTTATTTAGTCAGGACCCATATGGAGAATATATATTGAGGAGGGATTTTAGTAACATTAACTATAACTAGTGCCACAAAATGGAGCAACTAATTTATTAATACGAATTCACTTTCACTAAATATTTTTTGTCCTTTTGGCTTTTGACTATGGGATGTATATATTTCTACAAATTATTTGGTTATTTTTTAATCAAATCTCTTTACTTGCATCAAAATTTGAAATTCAAATTGTAAATCAAAATTTTGATCTACTTCATTTTATAGTATGTTTTCATTGCAACGCACGGGTACGATACTAGTATTATGTTATGGACTTAATTACAGGTGCAAAGGTAGGAGAGTTAAATGGAAGAGGAGTGTAACTAGCGATCTGAAATTAAGTTATACATGCATATACACAAACTTCATTTATCTCTTCCTTGCATAAATGGCTTTAAGCTTTGCACTTCCATCTTTCATCCCGGTTCGCCAGTCGCATATGAGAGTGGTTTCTTGTAGTGTAACATTATGTAAAATATATATATTGAAATTGATAATTGAAAATAATATACGAACTGTTTGAATATATTTTTAGTGAGTAAGTAATATTTAAAAAATAAATATCATTTTTCTGAACTGATTAATCATGAGGAATAAGTTACTTGAATGTGATTTATTATTAAATTGGTAATTTAGAATTATGTTTGACTGATATAATAATAGTTGTTAATTCAAATGTCTAAAATATTTTGAAAGGAATATTTGAAAATTAGAAATTGAAATTTCATGAGATATAATATACATAGGATTGATGCTTGTAAAATATATATATAATGTGTTCTTTTATTTACTTTTGCACTCATGTACAAAATTGAAAAATGTAAAACGAAAATTTCTTTTTTTTATTGGCAAATGGGACCCACAGGAGACTATTCCTGTTTTCATTTTATTTTCTTGTTTTCTTTCAATGCAACAGGGAGATAGCTCTCTCTGGCCGTTTAAACGGTTGATTGGATAGATGTTCCTGTCTTTCTTTGCTCCCTATATTCAACGATGGCACTAGGTATATCTCTCTCTCGGTTTTACTTTCTCTCTAACCGACCTAGGGTTTATCGGTTTTGTAACCTTGAGACTTGAGTAAGCAATCTATTTGGTGCTATAAACTGAGTTGAGCTCTTGTTGATTGATTGAAAATCGTTTACTTTATTTTGTTTATCAAGTTATAACCCGCTAGCATGGTTGGTTATTGAACTTGAGTTTGTTCTTGTTGATTTGGTTTGCAATCTCTAAGAAGTATGAAGATTGTTAATTTGATTGAATTCTTGGTTTCCAACATAGAGCTCAAACCATAATCTGTACCTTACGGTACCAAGCTCAAATGATTTTGTGTCAATGAATACCATATTTTCCTTGTTATTTGATGCATCTAAAATAATTGAAGGGGGATTAAGTTATGCTGATACATGTACCAACATATAATTAAGTTAAAGGGATTAAGGAAACAATAGAATAAATGATAAATGAATTAACATAGGTACTGTTATAAATTATACAAGATGATGGGATAGTTATACATGTGCTTTATTATACATATATTGGTAAATTTAATTGATTTCGATCCAGAGAGCAAAATTAATAGAAGATGTATATATAGACATACTAAACTAAATTATTGAATAAACACATATTGAGATTAAATATTGAAACAAGTAAATTGATCCGTTATACAAAAATATATGTCACAAGTATTGATTAGAATATATATAATTATGATATAGGCATACTTACGGAAGAAATTGGTGAGAGGAATATTTAGGAAGAACATTGCTATGGATTTTACCTATTGTCCTACGATAACAGGTGCGAGATTATTGGATTAATCTGATATTCATGACTAGGAATTAAATCGTAACTCGCTCTGTATTTTCATTATTTGATTGACTGCATTGATTGAACTGTTGCATCATATGCATAGCCCAATACAATTGAAACTGAATTACATGAAATATTGTTGACCGTCATGTTAATATTGTTTATCGATTGATTGATTCTTATTGCAAATGATTGGTTGAGACCATAGTGATTGAATTGATTGAATATTGAATACTATAATCCTTGAACCTCCATATAGTGGAGAAAAATGATTAATATATCGTAAAGTCTAGATAGCTAATATACTTTACTCCAGGACCTTTATGTGCGTATGGTGAATGGCCCCATCTGAACCCAGTACCGGTTGGGTAGGGGATACTGAGTAAATGTGAATTTTGACTATAAGACTAATGAACTGTGGTAACTGTCTTATCATTTATTTTCTTTCCAATAATGACAGTATTGAAATATTATTTTCATATTGGTAATGTTAATAAATTGTCAGGATAGTCAGAACAGTATAAACCCTGATACGACAGATACATGTTATGGTATCTGTCAGTGTTATCAAATTAAAAATTGTAAAGTTAAGAAATCATACATTATCAAACTTAATGGTTGTAAAGATTAGGTCCTAAACGTTACCAAACTTTATGGTTTAAACATTTTGACCCCAAACCATATATTCTGATAAGATTCTTGGAGTTCTTATTTATTTATGTAATTTTTGTTGTTCAATTGGATACTGTTATTTAGTATTTGCATTCGTCATTAAGAAATGAACTGTTTGTTTCTCGTGCAATGATTTCATTATGAATATGGATTTCCTTTTAATATCTTTTTTTCTATTCCATTCCTGTTATGGGTCAGTAACCATAAATTATGTCATTGGGCTCCTCATTTGTTTCCTTGTCACGCTGTTATTAAAAGGTTTTTTAAGTTCAAACACAATTAATGGCTATAAACAAAAAGAAGAATAAAAATTGAACATACATTTTCATAACTTATTTGTGAAAAGGACTTGCTCTCACAACTGTGATTGTTGAACTTCCTTTTCTCTCTATTTGCTGAATTTGTTTCACTCTTCTTCTATAATGGATAAAGTTAAACAGTTAATATTATCAATGATGTGCTTTTCTGATTATTCTAAAACAATATTTGTTTAAAAGAACTTCATGCATTTAATTACTACTACATTAGTGATTTACAATTATTAATCGTACCTTAAATTTATCTGTACCAAAAAAGTAAATGAGGTGTTAATTTCCAAACGTCCATATTGATTTCTTCAGGCTTGTTTTTAAGACTCTCCTCATCAGTTGCATATGCTCGGTATGTAGCTGCTAAGTTGGAGCGTCAAATTTTCTACCTTTCACTGGCAATTTTTAATATTTTATCTTTGGTACTTTCATCATCTTTCAATTCCCAAAGATCCTGTAAAACGATATATTGTACAAAAAGCTTGCACAAACTTACATTTTACTAAATAAAATTAGTCTATGACCTCCCTTTTTACTAGTAAAGAGTATGCACATCACAAGTACAAATGTCTATTTGAAAAAAAATATATGTATATATCTTACTAGCACTTTTTTTTTGTACTATCGATCATCTCCTTATTATTCTTTGGTACTTGAGACCATGTTTCAACTCCTATAAGTGGAGCATTATGTCGCATTTGTACTACAATGTCATCAATGAAAGATCGCCGATTCGCACCAATTGCACCACTAAGTGTTGTTGAGAACTGAATTGGGAGTTTCTTTTGGTTATTTGCATGCCATATTTTTACTGCCTTGTAACCCTTAAGTGTTCCTCGTCCTTTTCTTACTGCTAAAAAAAAATACTGCATTGAATCTCATGTCGTTATAAATTAATCAATATACAAATACTAAACACCAATATAGAGTTTAATTTGCTATATAGAAATTTAACAAAGAACTGACTACTTTTAAATCTTAATAAATGTTTATCTGATATATAGCTAATGTTTTGAAAATTGGATTTTTATGCTTTTAAAAATAGTAATAACAAAGAGATTAATCAATTAGTCACTTGATATGTGTATATGCTATTAATTTTTATAGCAAGCAAATAAGACAGAAAAAGGTTCACAACAAGAATGAGACACTTTTCGCAAGAATAAAAGAGTGACTTTTTGCGACGGACTACCCTCATTGTTCAGTTTTTTCTTTTTGCGACAGACGACCGTCATAAATGTATTTTTTTTCCTCGCAAAAAGTGTCTACTTTTGTTGTAGTGGTTGCATGCGATAGATTAAAAACTCTAAATGTATATAATAAGAGAGAGAATACCAATTTCTTCATCTTCTCCTACTTTAGCCCGACGAGCATGTGAAGGCCGATTTGGTTCATCAATGAACATGTTGGCACCGTTATAATTTTGTTGAGCAACTGCAAAAGGTCCCCAATCATTTTTTTTCAAATCTGCAATTATTTAAACTACGTGAATCTCTATTGAATCTTTGTGGTTAAAATAAAAGGACCAAAATGTAGACTAAATCTTGAGTTTAAACTATTCAAATATCTTGAGTTTGATCAAATGAAGATCTGACCCGATCAGACCAAGTCTAATTCACCTCAAATTCACACTCTAATCTAAAATATAATATTTTTTTGTGTCAATTCAATACTCTTGACAAGATCCTTGAATCCTTTCTACTAATACTTAGCACAAAAATGTAGAAATAACTTTGTACCACATTCATACCCGCACTTCACTTTTTATTCAAATACTAGGAAACAATATACAATCCAATAATTATAATTAAAAAATGTAGAAAAAACTTTGTACCATATTCACACCCGCACTTCACTTTTTATTTTATTCACACGTACCGTATGTCCATATCAAAAGGCTTCTTAATTTCACCAATTCAATTCCTGACCAGTACGTGGATAACTTTAATCTAACCAATTCAAATGCTGGGAAACAATATACAATCCAATAATTATAATTTATGAATTTTAGAATATAAAGGAATTACTTATGTGTTGAATTCAACAATAAGACAAATAACTTACATTCTGAGTTTGTAGTCGAGAATTTGTAGGTAGCAACAAAGCTCGTCTTTAACCGGTCTCTTTATTTTGTGCTCTCGCTTGAAATCTGACTTTTTAAACTTCTTTGTGTCAAAAATTTCAACGTAGATGAAAATCATACAATTTAATTTCGTACAGAGTTTCTCTCTGGTTAATTATGCGATTTGATTAACTTTAATTTTTGTTATGTGTAGAGCTTGAAGAATGATTATGGAGAAGATGTGATATGTAATTCGACTAAAGAGAAAGAAGATACATAGACTGCCTGATTTTGATCAAAACAAAAATAAAAATAAAAAAATAAAAATAAAAAGAGAAAGAAGATACAGGAAGGAGAAAGGAATAATTTGGATCAAATTTGTTTTCTCTCAGGAGGTAAAACCTTCCTTTGTTAACATTTTCTTTATTAACTTTATTAATTAATTCATTAGACAGATGTAAGAGAGAGAGAGAGAGTTGGAGGGTAAAACAAGTATTTTGAGACAAAAAAAAACCTTAGCAATTAAAATTGTAATTACTGACCTGAAAATAGCATTCCCCATAAGGATAGTCAGGAAACCTGGAGGTTAGGATATTTAAAAAAAAAAAAACAAAATCAAGAGCATATTGGAATTTTTTATTTGATTAAGGATATTAAATAAAATTGGGTATCTTTGAGCCTAACACCAAAAATAGCATGCAAGATCCCAGTTTTGTCAAAGAGGAAGGGATTTATAGTTCGCGCTTCTATTTTTTATTTTTCCGTGTAATCTGGCAGTGAGCAGCTCTTCCATCTCCACTAATTTACCAATCCCAGAAGGTAATCAGGTCGGAGTACAGAGAGAGGAATATGGGTCTGAAATCCGGGTATGATAAGCTAAAGGCTTCTCGTTTGTCAAGGCCACGTGTCAAACTGTGGATGTCGCGAGTGGCCACAGTGCTCATCCTGGGGTGGTGTGCCGTGCAGCTTTCTGCCATGGCTGACTTTTGGGGCCCACGCTTGTTCAAGGGATGGCCTTCTTGGATAATTGCCTCTCCTCACTCCTTTTTGGCGATTGGGCTGTCGGTTCAGGTTGAAGAAAAGAGTTTTCCACCTAAAAGTGAGCTTCTTTAGATAAATTATTATTCTTTAGTATATTTTTATGTTTTGTATTCTTTGAAGTTGGTATTGTTGTGCTTGAAAACTATGAGAAAGTTGTTCTTTATTTTAATCATTGTTTTTTTTTATCATTATTTACTTATTTTATATTTGATAGGCTTATGCTCCTAAACATATTATATGTGCCTTATTGATGAATTTTCCATTCTGAACATTCTTTAATTTTTGGATATTTTGTTGACTAAACCATATAGAACACACTATAAGGTGCCCTTAATTTAAATTTTTATTGCTGATTTGATGTTGTCTCTTCCCCCGAATTATTTAGAAACATACAATAGCAATGGTTACCTCCTGGTTTCATGCAATGGTGGACTTAATCAGATGAGATCAGCTGTAAGTCAAGTATTTAATGCCCCCTAATTGACTTGTTTATTTGAATAACTATCTCCGTAAATTATAATTTCTTATCTGTTACATACTCAATTCAAACAACCTCTGTTTTGCTTAGATATGTGATATGGTTGCTATAGCAAGAAGTTTAAATGTTACTCTGGTTGTACCGGAGTTAGACAAGACATCTTTTTGGCAGGATTCCAGGTGAGCTTTATATTTTATATATGATTTTTTGGCCACTGAAGTTGTAAGGACACTTCACATATGCAAATATTCAAAACTGTAGTGATTTCCAAGACATTTTCGATGTGGACCATTTCATAAATTCACTGAGAGACGAGGTCATAATAGTAAAGAAACTACCATCAAGGTTGAAAAAGCGGTTCAAGCTTGGATTGGTGCCCTCAATGAGCCCTATTAGATGGTCTAACATCTCTTATTACCATGATAAGGTTTGTTGAAACTTCTTGGCTATTAGAAAGTTGGATTGTATTTGATATACTCCCATAGAAATATTTTTTCTTTAATCATGTCTTATTAAATGTAGAAGCCTTTTACATTAATTATTCCTCTGGATTGCATGTACCAATCTTGTCGGCTATTGGTCCCAGTAGTCGATACATTTTTTTTTCTTAGTAAAGGTTGGAGATCAAGCCACCCAATTATTTAATATCCACAAAGAATTGTCTCTTCTGAATTTCGAACCTGCAACCTCTCACATAGAAAACATTACTACCAAAGACTGATTCTCGCATTTCAATACATTAAGATCTACATGCTTGCTTTAGGCAATAATTACAAGTGGTGGTCCTAAAAAGTTTTTTTTTTTAAAAAAAAAAAATTGAGCTCTTTGAGTTTCTGCTACTCTTGGTTAACCAATGGTGCAACAAATAACTTTTTGTATTTTACATTCACTATGAATTATGGCAATGACCTAGAAAGTATATAGGACTGGTGATTCGGGATCAAGGACGTAGGGTTAGGACTTCAGCCCCTACAATCTATAGTTAGCAATAATATAGTTAGTATTAGCATTATTCTACTAGAGACTACCACTATTACTATTAGTATTATTATTTTATTACTATCTATCTTGACTTTGTAACTCCGGTTGTTGTATGTGAATGTGATGGCTAATGTTTATATTCTGTTATTTTTGTATTGCATAAAACAGATACTTCCATTGATCAAGGAGAATGGGGTTGTACATTTTAATAGAACTAATTACAGGTTGGCAAACAATGGACTTCGTCCTGAAATACAAAACCTAAGATGCAAAGTAAACTATGGCTGTCTAAAATTCACCCCTCAAATTGAAGAGTTAGGGAAACGGTTGATTAAATTTCTTCATCAAAAGGGCCCTTATTTAGTTCTTCACTTGAGATATGAGATGGACATGCTTGCATTTTCTGGTTGCACCCAGGGTTGTACCCAGAAAGAAGCTGATGAGCTCACAAAAATGAGGTAAATGCTAAACAGAAGCATTTAACTTTAGATGGAATTACTGAATGCTCCAGCCTAAAGATGATAAATTTGTTGTTTTAAACTTTTAATTTCAGATATGCCTATCCATGGTGGAAAGAGAAGGAGATTGATTCGGATCAGAAAAGACAAAATGGGCTTTGTCCTTTGACGCCAGAAGAAACAACACTTGTCTTAAGAGCACTAGAAATTGATAGAAACATGCAAATATACATAGCAGCTGGAGATATATTTGGTGGCTCTAGGAGATTGTCTTCTCTTATGTCATTTTTTCCCAACATGGTTCGTAATTTGTTGGATATTGGTTGTCTCAGTTAAATGTTCTTTCGGATTTCCCTGACAGAATCTAGATTTATGAACAGGTTAACAAGAAGACTCTGTTGAGACCTGATGAGCTGAGGTATTTCCAGAACCACTCCTCACAAATGGCAGCTTTGGATTATTTTGTGTCATTAAAGAGCGATGTCTTTATCCCGACCTATGATGGCAACATGGACAGAGTTGTTGAAGGCCATCGAAGGTAGCAATCATATACTGCAATCTCAAGAAATAAGTTATCTATACACTTTTTCTAAACTATTATCCTTATACAGATATTTGGGTTTCAAGAGAACAATCATACCAGACCGAAAGAATATAGTCTCATTAGTAGATCAGTACAATAATGGCACCTTGTACTGGGATGAGTTTGCCAGTGAAATTAAGGCAGCCCACAGAAATCGAATAGGAACAGCAGCAGTGAGAACTGTGATTCCCGATAGGCCGAAGGAAGAAGACTTTTTCTATTCCAATCCACATGAGTGCTTGCCTCAAGGTTGATATTTTTTTTTGTATAAATTGATCTTTATACTTGATGACTAGAGATGCATGTATAGTATCAGTATAACTTTTTTCTTTAATTTAAGGTATTAGGGTTTTTCTTTTGAGAGAACTCGGTTGGTATACTCTTGTATAGAGAGAGGAGATTGGGAGGAGAGGAGGGGGCAATGAGTTAATTATTTTAAAGTTTACAATACTGGTTCCATCTTATATTTTTCTTGATCTGTTCCTCTGATCTCTCAAATATTATTTTTTTTCATGTTAAGAGCATATTAATCTGTCTTACTCTTTAAGCATCTTAGCTTTCCTTGGCATCAAAGGAAATATGATTCTTTCTGTCACTAGTACAAAACTGCAGACTTCTAACGGTAAAAAAAAGAGCATCTAATAACGGTTTGTCCACCGCTAGTAATTAACACAATAGAAGAAGAGTTACAAACCACTATAAGAGTACCACCCTTTTCTGACGGTTATGTACTTAGACCGATAGAAGAGGATAGCTCTTTCTATCGATTCCAAGAACATAACCGATAGAAGAGGTAATCCAAATAAATTAATAACAATGAAAATCATAAAAACAGTGAATACAATTAGTAAATTATATGGGGGTCAACTATGATTGAAACTATGATATTTTTTATAAAAATTTATAAAATAGCATGTTAAAACACAATTATTTGAAGTATAAATGGGGTCAATTAACCACCGTTCATCTCAACTAAATCCGTCCCTGGTTAAGGTACTAAACAGAGGTAAAATAATAGGGTGGTAATGAGAGATGAAAAGCAAGATTATATTTTCTGTTTTTTCATCATACCAAAGAATGTTGAAGAGAAATAGAGAATGATATAAATATAGAAAGGTGAAAACGTCCATAAACGTTGAATACCAAAAAAGGAAATGCATCTATGTGATGCTGTGAAGATATTTCCTATTAACTCTTTGTTATAACTCACAAGTATGAATATAAAAAAGGAAATGCATCTGTTTGATGCTGTGAAGATATTATCTATTAAAAGAGTTATTGATGAAAAATAAATTATGTATCATAAACATAAACAATCTACAAATAGAGTAGGATTAAAATTCACTATTAATTTTGTGCTCCGAATAGTCGTTCGAATCTCTCAACATGATCTTCATAATAAAATGTGCTTGAAGATCAAATTTTATATATATATGAGGAGGGTTCAAATGCACCCAAATTTTTGTGCACCCAAATGCACCCTATCCTTTTTCTCCATTTTTAAAGTCCGAATAATCAATCCGAACCGTTAGATGCGATCTACATATTAAGATGTGCTTGGAGACCAAATTTTACATTTTTTGGAATTTTTTTACTATTTATTAAGCCACTTTGAAAATCGCTGATCCAATGGTCCAGATATATGTATAATATATATTGGGAATTTTTACAAATTTTTAGATAAGTATAAAAATACTGTTTTTGGAATAAACCAACGTCTCACCTTGAACCTATGTTACCCTGACACTTCTAGGAAGCCATCGTATTCGTGTCCGACACGTATCCGACACCGACATGCCTCTGACACGCGTACGATACGTATCAGACACGCCTCTGACACGCGTACGATACGTATCAGACACGCCAGCTGGCGTGTCAGATGAGCTGGTGTGTCCCTACCCTCTTGACACGGTCTCCGACACCTTGTTGACCCCTGTCGATACAGCTGGAAATTTCTGATACGGAGGGGATATGCCTCAAGAGCATCTGATTTATGCTATGAACCGCATGTGAACCGAGTACATTTCATTTTTTGTGTGAGCTGCAACGAAATTGACAAAATTAAGTGGCTTCAGCGGAATTCGAACCCAGGTTCGAAAGGATCCAAAGCCGCGCCTTTACCACTGGAATAGAACAACTTTGTTGTTATTATGTATTAGCTTATTATATATATAACTTATATTGCATACTTATTCAGAATTTTTTATATTTATTTTATATAATAGAAGTGATGAATTAATAATATAATTAAAATAATATATAATAGTTGTGTCGTATCCTTTATTTTTGAGAATTGCCGTGTCGCCGTACCCGTGTCGTGTCCGATACGATACCCGTACCCGTATCCATGCAACATAGCCTTGAACCAATGTGCTCCGCCCCTGATTGCATCCTTGCAACCATAGTGATAAAAGAAAAATTCGGGTTCAGTTCAGCGAGTTCAAAAATTTTGTGATTCGGATATAATTTGGATATAATTCGGGAAAGATTCGATTTTACAAGGAAGCAAAAAAAAATCCAAAAAAATTTATAAGTTCTTACTTTAATTTTTTTTTATTTTTAATTTCTTAATAAAATTTGAAGGCAAAACAAAAGTTTGAGAAATACACATGGTTTAAAGTGGTTGCCACATGAAATCAAAAGTAGGTACTTAAACCGATATCCTCTGTATGAATAAACAAATTGGTTTAAAGTGGTTGTCAGTTGCCATGGTGGGGTCCACGTACCTTTCAAAATTAAAAATTTTTGCCTCAAACCTTAAGCCTCAGTCTCAGAAGCACGGTTTACAGAGCAACGAATTATTGAATAAAACGCAAATAATTCGTAAAAAACGTTTTATTCGTATTTTTTTTACAAATAAATTAGTAAAAGTTCGGTCAACCGTTTTCTTTGCTACTCAATTTGATAATGTCTAAAAAATGTTTTATTCAAGAATAAAACGCGAATCATATTACTATGCTTGTAACTGGTATTGGTTTCAACAATTTAATATCTTAAATTATTTTGATTTCTTAATAAAATAGTGAATTTCAAATTACTTTTGTTAAAAAAATAAAAAGGATAAATTTTCTCGGAGGTCACTAAACTATCATTTGTCACGTATTGGTTATTCAAAATTAATTTGTTCCTTTCTAACTAGTAAACTTTTTACTCAACTTTGTCTCGGATTGATCATTCAAATTTAATTTGTCCCTTTGCAACTAGTGAACTTTTTACTTAACTTTTACATCCGAAAAACGAACACAGAGCCTTGGAAGTAAGACCTTCCGATAAACTCCCCACGGGGCACGACATTCGCCTACTAACAACAAAACACAAACTGAATAATCTGTTAGTCTGAGGATTGCTGGAGCATCCGCCTAGCTGGCTGGACTATCAGTTTACAAAACCACCACCAAACTCACCGAAGCATTGTCGGAAATTCACCGAAAGTAATACAATATAAGAAGATAATTGTTCACAGTATATTGACTACCCAAACTATTTAGTAACAACAATAATATCTACAAAATATTTCTCATTTTATAATGGTTTGCCTCTTGGCTCACCACTGATGGCAAACACATCAGAAGCAAAACTGAAGGAAGAATAAAGCATTTTAATAAGAACTTAACAGAATTTAAAATTTCTCGAAAAAGAGTAAAGCAAGTGGATGATTTCTGCAGTAGAATTTACAAATGCATCCCCTTTTGCACTCTTGTTTTGCCTTCAAAATTTACACTGACACCAAGTCAAAGAACAAACTAATAAACTCTTTTTGTTCCTTGTTTATGTTACAAATGAAATGTGCATATTTGCCTTAAAAGGAGCTCTCAGGTGCAAATTGTTCGTGCTCTGGAGCTCTGTAAGAGGAGCCGAGATCTTCACCCGAGCGTCTCCGGGCAACACTGGCACGTTGCACCAGCCGAACAAGCTGCTGAACCACTTCTGACATGGGCGGCCGAAATTCAGGTGAAGGCTGCACAATTTATCACAGAATATTCCATGGTCAAATCTAAGGTAATAATTATTCTTATTTCGTCGCTAATTCTTTCAGATGTTTTCAATGCTGGCACAGAAAATCTCTCTCAAAAGAAAAAAAAAATTGGGATAGTATTGGGTAACGTACCTGAACACATAAAGCAATGATATCAGCAAATGGGGACAGAGATTTTGCGGGATACATCCCATTCAAGGCAGGATCGACCATTTTAGAAAGTAAATCGATATCATGAAGCTGTGGTGAAGCCCATCTAACAAGAGACTGTTCTGTTCTTGACCTAGAACTGGTTGGGAGACCAATAATAATTAGTATACAAAGAACGAACACAAAAAATAAAAAATAAAACAAATGAAAATAATATTTTCATGGGAGTTATACTGGTAAGTTATTTGTGGACCTCACTAAGGCTTATCATACTAATTTTGTGACTCGTCGGGCCTCTTTCTAATTTTCTTTCTTTCTGTTTTTATTTATGCTTTGAAAAAAAATTGGGGTGGTTATGCTTGAGCTATTGATTTGGTTTGCAATCTCTAAGAAGTATGAAGATTTTTAATTTGATTGAATTCTTGGTTTCCAACATAGAGCTCAAACCATAATCTGTACCTTACGGTACCAAGCTCAAATGATTTTGTGTCAATGAATACCATATTTTCCTTGTTATTTGATGCATCTAAAATAATTGAAGGGGTATTAAGTTATGCTGATACATGTACCAACATATAATTAAGTTAAAGGGATTAAGGAAACAATAGAATAAATGATAAATGAATTAACATAGGTACTGTTATAAATTATACAAGATGATGGGATAGTTATACATGTGCTTTATTATACATATATTGGTAAATTTAATTGATTTCGATCCAGAGAGCAAAATTAATAGAAGATGTATATATAGACATACTAAACTAAATTATTGAATAAACACATATTGAGATTAAATATTGAAACAAGTAAATTGATCCGTTATACAAAAATATATGTCACAAGTATTGATTAGAATATATATAATTATGATATAGGCATACTTACGGAAGAAATTGGTGAGAGGAATATTTAGGAAGAACATTGCTATGGATTTTACCTATTGTCCTACGATAACAGGTGCGAGATTATTGGATTAGTCTGATATTCATGACTAGGAATTAAATCGTAACTCGCTCTGTATTTTCATTATTTGATTGACTGCATTGATTGAACTGTTGCATCATATGCATAGCCCAATACAATTGAAACTGAATTACATGAAATATTGTTGACCGTCATGTTAATATTGTTTATCGATTGATTGATTCTTATTGCAAATGATTGGTTGAGATCATAGTGATTGAATTGATTGAATATTGAATACTATAATCCTTGAACCTCCATATAATAGAGAAAAATGATTAATATATCGTAAAGTCTAGATAGCTACTATACTTTACTCCAGGACCTTTATGCGCGCATGGTGAATGGTCCCAACTGAACCCAGTACCGGTTGGGTAGGGGATACTGAGTAAATGTGAATTTTGACTATAAGACTAATGAACTGTGGTAACTGTCTTATCATTTATTTTCTTTCCAATAATGATAGTATTGAAATATTATTCTCATATTGATAATGTTAATAAATTGTCAGGATAGTCAGAACAGTATAAGCCCTGATACGACAGATATATGTTATGGTATCTGTCAGTGTTATCAAATTAAAAATTGTAAAGTTAAGAAATCATACATTATCAAACTTAATGGTTGTAAAGATTAGGTCCTAAACGTTACCAAACTTTATGGTTTAAACATTTTGACCCCAAACCATATATTCTGATAAGATTCTTGGAGTTCTTATTTATTTATGTAATTTTTGTTGTTCAATTGGATACTGTTATTCAGCATTTGCATTCGTCATTAAGAAATGAACTGTTTGTTTCTCGTGCAGTGATTTCATTCTGAATATGGATTTCCTTCGGATCCAATAATCTGAGTGGCAATCAGCACTGAGAAATAATTTATTATTTCTCACTCGTTTCTCCTTGTGGGTTACAGGTTTATTATGCGAAGTCAGAGAAATGCTTTCGGGTTATAATTGACAGCAGGGCCACCTAAAGGTATGAAATTTGGATTTATTTTATTTAACAGAATGCAGAGAATATTTCTCTAGCATCATCCACTATAAAGGCGTGTTCGCGTGGGAAGAAAAAAATTCAGTTCAGTAACCGATAGTTCATTTTGACTCATATCCCAAACTCGTTCCCAATCCCATGTGTCCGCCAAATACACCCTAAATGGCATGATAACTTCATACAGTCACAAGATAATGGCGACCAACATGTAAGCAAATAAACATATTAGTAAGAATTAGATCGTTCTTAAATATAGTTGTATAGTAACTTTCTCTTCCTTAGTTCCTTATTATATATTAACCATGCATGCTTCATATTACAAAACAACCTTCTTAGAAACTTACAAAACAGCCTGTAGTATACTTGTTCCTGCAAGAAATGGTAAAAATTCAGATCAGTCCCTGTTCTTTATTTTATTTCAAAATGAGTGCTTTCATGAATATTAAACTTAAATAACAGATTATGGTCAAGTAATCTGAAGGTGATAATTCAGTCATAATATATCAATCGTAGTTTTATCAAATTTTCGGTTCCAATGTGCTACCCAGATCACAAATTAAAATGTAACACATTGTAATAATTTGCCTAAATCAAAGAAATATGCTACTGGCACTACTAAATCAAAGAAATATGGTACTGGTATATACAAAACCATAGACAATTATGAAATTATGTAATTGATTTTACTACAAAAATGAATAGATGATTTAACTAGTTTAAAGAATAATAATTGTTATGATAGTACCCATAAAAAATATTTAATTTTGTGAATTTTGTAATAATTTGTACCAACAGTTTAGAATGAGCCTAAACACATGGACATATTTTGTTACTATCATTGTTTATCTTAGAAGTCAAATTACTGTAATCAGGAAGGGAAAGTTACAAGATTTAATATATATGATCTAAGATCATTTGTTGTCATTATTTGTGCCATTATTGTTTTGGTCTAGACGCACAAGATTTAAATCTTATGGTACTGGAATAGATTGCTACTGGCACTACTGATTGAACAAATTGCTACTGGCACTAATTGAACAGATTTCTACTGACACTGATTGAATAGATGGAACAGATTGTAAATTTTCAGGATTTTAACATAAATCTGATGGAAATTCAATCTAAAGTTGCAAGACAAGCTTTTCAAAACATAATTGAATCTTCCTAAAAGATATAAGTATTACCAATTTTCAGCGTTGCCAAACTCGGTTCACATTGCCGCCTTCTCCTTCTCCCTGGAGGCCACGTCAGATGAAACACTTCAGGTCGAGAGAGAGAGACCTCCTTACGAACGGACCACGGGGTCACTGACGCCAGGAAAAGAGAGAGCGACAGGGGTAGCGAACGGAGGTGAAGGGGACCACGGGGTCACTGATGCCAGGAAAAGAGAGAGCGACAGGGACACGAACTCACGAAGGAGAAGGGGAGAGCGTGTTCACCTGTGCGGGGGAGAAAAGGAGATGGGGAGAGCATTTTAGGGTTCATGTCTTCGCCTGGCATATTTTCTGAGTTTGGATTAAGGGTATTTCAAGAATTAAATAGATTAATACCGTATGAATGGCATTTTCACCAATTAACAGAGTTTACAATGGCATTCTCACAATTTTCAAGTTTGGAGTGGCAATCTCTCAATTCCAGGGTTTTGGAGTGGCATTCTCACAATTTTCCCTATATATATATATATAGAGTAAGGCTTGGGTGCTATGGATAGCATAGAGGGCTACGGTGCTATGGCTCAATATTCGAATTTTCAAAATCCTAACGGTCAATCCGAACCGTTTAACTTGTTCTCCATATTAATATGTGTTTGGAGACCAAATTTTATATTTTTTGGAAATGTTTTACTATTTTTTAGATAGGTAGAAAATCAAATATCTAAATGGTGCAGATTTTTTTAGAACAAGTAATTTTCTACCTAGCTAAAAATTAGTAAAAAATTTCCAAAAAATATAAAATTGGGTCTCCAAACACATATTAATATGGAGAACAAGATGAACGGTTCAGATCAACCGTTAGGATTTTGAAAACTCGAATATTGAGCCATAGTACCGTAGCCCTCTATACTATCCGTAGCCCTCATGTGGATCCAAATACAAAAATATAGAATCACAACACAATTGCAAAAACAAGATTCTAAATATGAACGCATTCAGTTTGAATTCACGTCCAATTCAATACAGTAAATAGATTTAGATTATTTTGCTAACCTGGCATAAATTTCGAAACGAATCCTCCTATCGAAATTGAATTTAACCCGATTACAATTAATGTGGGCTGATGCAATCCTCCAGTCTGCTTCTATTTCTTTCTTTACTCTCTAAGCGCAACTAAACCTCTCATACTTTTTTCCTATGAAATTGGAACTATGATCAAGTTCACATGAGTCACCTTCGAAATCGTAAACTTTTATTTATAAATAACAGTGGTAACAAACCAAACATATCGACTTTTTAGAATCTCCTTATTTTAATTTGAAATTCATGTGAATTTCTTCTCGAATTCGAATTCAGTTTCTTGTTCTAATTGTTCTTGATTTTGTAAAGTTGAGTTAGCCGCACAATAACACAACACGATACCGAGATGAGCAAGAGAGAGAGAGAGAAATAATATAACACTAGAATTGTTGAAAACCAGACGGGTGGTGAAAAACCACAAACCCTACTGGCCTAATATTATTATAGAGGAGAAATAAATTACGAGCTTAAAAAAGCTATTTTGTAAGTAATTATTACAAGAGAGAGCCTAGACTCCTTTATATAGCCTAGAACAACTTGGAGGCAAAGAAACCTAGTTAATGCAAATATCTATCACAAGATATTTCCTCTACTAAATATTCCTAAACCAAA
Source organism: Carex rostrata (assembly GCF_964058835.1). Taxonomy (NCBI): domain Eukaryota; kingdom Viridiplantae; phylum Streptophyta; class Magnoliopsida; order Poales; family Cyperaceae; genus Carex; species Carex rostrata. Next base: position 2,220,776 of record NC_135952.1, read on the forward strand.
GAAGAGTGACAGCCAAGTAGCCTATCACCTTGCTTTGCGATCAAGTAACTTATCACATTACTTGGTGAACAAGTTGTCTTCACACCCAACAGATTTTTGCATCTCAAGAAATATATTCGAATTCGTTGATTTTCTCTCATCTCTCATCTCTCACTGTAATATGCATAAACATACATAATGTTAAATTTAGAATTAATAGAAACATGTTTTAATTTTTTTTTACTAAAAGCCAATACATACATATTTGGTGTTATTATTTTTTGTTAAGACAATAGGTCATTATTAATATCATTTGCAACATTTAAAGAGACAATGAAATGAAGAATCAAGTGACAAATACATGACACATCATGCAAACTTCGTCTCTCTTTTGTACACATACAAAACTTATTGCAATGTTAATTTATAATGAAGACTTGTATCATACCTTTTGATATTTCAAAATACAATTGTACTGAATCGCACGATTAAATAACCATTAAAAATACTTGAGATAAAAAAAGGTATAAAAATATCACCTCTGAAACCAATTTAATAAATATATGAATCTAGCCAATATTAGAAGAGTTTGTGCACTCAAATCTCAAACTGGAGTGGACGGTGAAGATCATCCAATATTAGAAGAGTTTGTGCACTCAAATCTCAAACTGGAGTACATGGTTCAAATTCTAATCAAACGGTCCGAATCTAAACTCAAAAGTTGAGTTACTTCATATGATCCGACTATCTCATTTAGAGAGAGGCTATGGTACTTTTACATTTTTCATACGGTGATTATATTAAACAGTTCAATTCAACTGTTTAAAATTTAAAAATGATAATATTGATCTATAGTATGAACTGATATATATGTGCTTTGCATAGTACCATAGCCTCATTCTCTCGTTTATATTCAATAAATGTCATAAACTATATATACATCTGAGATAAAACAAATGTTACAGACACAAAATTGATCTTATCATGAAGAGAACAAAAGAAATATCTGAGCAACTATCGATATATATCTAACCTAGCCATATGCATGGGACCCATAATTCAGTCAATAGTTCTTAATTTGTACGATATTTATACATGCAACAGTCCTCTCTCTCTCTCACAAGACAACTCATAAATGAGAGGGCAAAATAACCTAACTAATTAATTGTTCATTAGTGAAAGGCAAGGTATTAAGACAATATATGGTACAGAGAATTTTGAGGTTTTTCGTCTCTTTCTCTATATAACAGGGACATTTCACCGAGAGCAACTTCAAATTAAATTAATTAAGTCTCAGCATGCATTTATGGAAGGTGCAGTCATGATATGAAATTAATTATTGAGACCTGAAACTGAGATCAGTACCTTGAAATTAATTAATTAAGTCTCAGCATGCGTTTATTTTTTATGTATTATCTCACTTTGTTTGTGTGTGTCTGTGTTGCTATTTTTTATTGAAATGAATCACTCGCCTACCAGCTTCAAAATAAATAAATGAAAAAAATATTTTTTTTCTGAAAAAGAAAAATAAAATAAAGAATTACCCACATCCTTATCAAAATTTTAAGTAATTATGTTGAAATTCATTAGGCCTAATTATATTTGAATAGTCAAATAAAAAAGTGTTAGTTTCAAGTTACATCATGTGTGCAGTAAGTCATAAAAAAGAGCTCTTGCTTTAGTTAAAAAAAATAGTATTCAATTATATATTTGATAATTTGCAAAAATTATCAAATATGATGACAATCTTAAAAATGTAATTAATTATACAACGACGCCAAGTTCTAACTCAAATTTTCGTTGCAATTAGCTTTTCTAACGAGAAGGTAGGTAGCAAAAATATTTGTAAATCTGACACAAATTATTATAAAAGCTGCTGTTATCTTGGCATTTGTGACACCTGATCCCTTTCTGGAAGGAGGAGGGGATGGGAGATAATTTAGTTCTATTGAACAACTTATTTCCTATGATACTGAAAATTTTAATTAATAATTAACTCACACATAACTCTATCAAATATATAATTAAATATTTTATTTCTAAATTTATTTTCTCTGATATTTTAAAAGATCTTGGGAGAACAAAATTTTGCCTTGGATTGGATTGAACATTTAAAAAATGACATTTTTATTATATTGCAAGAGTGTTGAAATAATTTTATATGGATAAATCACATCCATTAAGCACTCCGAAAGTTATAAGATCATTAGATATGAATAAAAATCCTTAACTGTAGTTTTTCCCACTGTATTTTCCTGATAAAGTTGTGGTTGCATTTTTAAAAGAATATATAATGTACTATTTTTCCTTCACTGAATTTTTATCTCATAGGGTTTTTCCTAGTAAGATTTTAATGATGCATATTCTTATAAAATGAACATCCAAGGAGGTGTGTTATGAATGTAATAGTAGATGGTTCATTCATGTTGTAACTCCCAGTATTATTACTCAATTCATTACCACTACTCCACTACTATTGGAATTCATTCTCTATTTATTATTATAGATGGTTTTTCATTTACAATTGTAGCTTATAATAGAGGCTTTGTAATATTGTATTGTACACACATGAGAAATATATAAATAAAGAGATTGTCATCTTTTATGCCATCTCTATCTTGTTTATTCTTGTTTATGCTTGTTTATCTTTAATTTATAACACAAAAAATGTAAAATTTGGTCTCCAAACACATATTAATATGAAAAACAAGATGAACGGTTTGGATCGGTTATTTGGACTTTAAATCTAGTGATTTATAGTCCAATGTACAAAAATATTTATACATTGCAATGTACCGTAGCCCATCTATGTATCTATGTATATATGTGTGTCTATATATATTTTTTTTTATAATTACCGATTGGGTAATGAGTACGGAATATGTTTTATCCATATCTTTAGCTGTTTAGATAACGAAAAAAATTCTTTACTCGTATTCTTATCCGAAAAGTTTACAAAAAAAAAAATCTTACCTATACTCATCTTATTGAATACGGTTCGGATAGAGTAAACAAGTAAAAGATACCATTGACATCCCTGTATACATACTGAGTCCACAAATTAGAGAAGAGTCGCCGATTAGTGGGCCCAATTTTACAAATGTGTTCCCGTTGTCCAACTTTTCTCTTTGGTCTTAGGCGATCAATTGGTCTCGGTTTGAATATATAGCCCATTTGTTTTAGAGGCCTAGCTTGAACCAACAAATAGGGTTCATGATTTTTTAAAGCCCATTTTATCCTCTACATTTTCACAAGATCAGGTCAGTGTTATTTAGGAGGGTTAAAATGTATTATTGGTTTTGTGTCGCAAGTCTCAACTATATTCCACGTTTTTATCTTTGTTCTCAAAGTTCAAACAGTCGATTCAAACCACTCAACATGATCTACAGCTTAGAGACCAAATTTTATATATTTTTTAATTTTTTTTACTATTTTTAATAGATACAAAATTGTTGCTTCTTGACCACCTAAAAAATAGTGATGTTTTACCTATCTAAACAAATACTAAATAAAATTTCAAAAAATATAAAATATGATCTCTAAGCACATTGTAATATGGATATTATGTTGAGCGGTTAAGATTATTTTACTTCCCAATTATTCATCAGTGTCCAAAGAATCAGATTAGACCAGAGTTTGGAATTGCTGAATCAATTATTGGTCACAAGGTGTCAAAAATATGTATCGAAAGAGGATATATATATACAGTCGTGAAAAGGAAAAAATGTCTCATAAATGACATTTTGGCAAATTGATTTTTGCTCCCAAACAAAATCCTTTTTGTCATTATCTGGATATACAGTAGTGCATCTTTCAACACATCATGAAAAAACAAAAATGGGGACTGCTGAAATGTATCATGATTTTGATCATAAAAATTAAAAAAAAATTGGGAGGATAAGACTCAATTTTGATAAGCAATGTCATCCTCTTAATTTGTCCTATATATAAGATAGTGTGATCAATTATTATAAACGCCCTTATAATAATATAACACATTGGGGAATGAAAATACTTGAGTAACGAAAATGTTCCCTCTTCAAGAAGTGATCTTTACTTTATCACATAATCTGTCACTGCTCTGTATCTCTCTATTATCTATCTTTATACTTTGCTTCAGCATAAAGAGAAGAAACTTCTCAAAAGGCCCCGAAAGCTTGATACCTTCACCTCCAAAGCTTCCATTCATAGGAAACATCCTCCAAATAAGTTCTCTTTACCATCAATCTCTCTATTCACTGTCTTTGAAATATGGGCCGCTCATGCTACTTCATTTCGGTGAAGTACCATGGCTTATTGTTTCATCATCTGATATGGCATGTGCAATCCTGCGGACCCACGACCTCACCTTTGCTACTCGACCTTCTGCTGTCGCCTCTGACATCATCTTTTATGGTGACTTCGCCTTTGAGCGTTATGGTGACGATTGGAGGCAATTGAAAAAGATCTTCACAATCCATTTAATGAGTACCAAGAAGATTGCCTCTTACAAAACAATTAGAGAGGAGGAAGTTGGTAATTTGATTGCAAAGATCGGTGACCATGCCTCCATTTCGAGTGGTGATCCTATAGATTTAAGCAAGCTTTTGTTTTCATTCATGAACAATGTAGTTTTTACGGTTGTTTCTGGAAAAATCATGATGGAAGAACAGATGTATGTCATGGTTCGAGAGCTTGTAGAAGAGAGTTTTCATATAATTGGACAATTTAGTATTGGTGATTTGTTTCCTTCTTTGTTATGGTTAGAAAGGCTTATAGGATTAAGCGGGAGGGCTAGTAGATATAGAAATAAGTGGGAATTGTTGATTCAAGAGGTAATTCAAGCTCATATTAAAAGTGAAGAGAATAATGACAGACAAGACAATTTTGTTGATATTTTACTTTCTTTGAAGAATGATTCAAGCATCAACTTTGACATCACCATGGATCAGATCACGGGGCTACTCGTAGTAAGCATTATTTATTTTCTGTTTTCTTTTTGGGAAAATTTCAAATTATTGAACTTACATATGACAATTAAATTATTCAGGATGCATTCACTGGTGGAATTGATACAACATACATCACCATAGATTGGGCAATGTCAGAGCTTATCAAAAACCCTAAACATATGAAGAAGCTGCAAGAAGAGGTGAGGGGAATAGTAAAGCTTGGTGACATGGTCAGATCAGAAGATTTAGACAAAATGAGTTACCTAAAAGCAGTAATCAAAGAAACCCTACGGCTACATCCTCCTGGCCCTTTGCTTGCTCCAAGGGAATCAATGGAAGAATGCGAAATAAATGGTTTCACAATTCCTAAAGGAACCAAAGTCCTTATCAATGCGTGGGCCATTGCGAGGGAGGCAAAATCTTGGGAGATGCCAGAGGAGTTCATGCCAGAAAGATTCATTGGTAGGCAAGTGGACTACAAGGGCAACAACTTTCAGTTCATCCCGTTTGGAGCAGGACGCAGGATTTGTCCCGGTATATTGTTTGCTACAGTCACAGCAGAGCTTGCATTGGCAAATCTCATACACCGCTTCGATTGGGAGTTGCCGAATGGAATGACAAAGGAGAAGTTCAACATGAGTGAAAAACCAGGATTTACTGTGCATAGGAAGGATGAACTTCGGCTCCTTGTTAAAAATGTTCACACCTCATATTAGACACTGTTAATTATAGTGCTAGTTTGAATCTTGTGATTGGAAATAAAGGCCTAAGGGCAAAAAACTTGGCAAAAAAAAAAAAAAAAGATTCGGCCTTAATTATTTGGAATAAGCGCGCGGCAGTTTATATAAAACAATATTGGTGGATTAGTTATATGTATATTACACACTTGTTTTGATTTATGTTTTTGAAGGTTCGCTTGTTTGATTTTTACAATAATAAATTTAACTATTTGCAATAACAAATTTAATTATGAATATGTCATTGACATATATATATGTTGGTTTTATCCTTCGATTTGAATGATATTTGAATTATAAATGTGGACAGAAAATATTACAAGCATCAATAATTTCACACAATACACAGTAAGTGGATTTTAGATGAATTATACGCATAATATTAATTCTATCTATATATTTCATTTTAGAGAAATAATTTTATGAGTATTTAAAGGTTTCTTATTGGATATTATCCGCTTGTTTTGGTAATCTTGTACCAATTCGGCTATGGAGAATTAAACTTCCTTGGCACTACTTGAGCTCTTAACTCACGTTAATCTTACCGAACAATAATTCCTTTAGTTAGATTAAGACACATTTCTTAATTGCCACATATTTTTAATCCAGAGGTGACCCTTCCTTAATGTCATGGCTTCCTTTAGCCCTCCTTTAGAACCAAAATGTACAATTGTTTGGACAATTATATCCCCAGCGGCTAGGTTCTTTCCATTTATTTTAATTTTTGATTTTTTTTTTATTGACCTCCTTATAAGGTCTGTTAGGTTTCTTTTTAATTTTTTATTACCTCCTTAAGATCCTTCATGCACCACTACAAAAACATTAACAATACACGATCATACACAGATGTTATAAGAATTTAAATTATTAACAATGTGTAAAGGGATGAGGTGCTTATGCAAAAATGAGCTTAACCATACAAACACGGTCATTTTAAAATCAACTGTGTATGAAAGGCACATACATTTGTACACGGTTTTTGTATTGGTGTATAAAATAAAAGAGAACAGAGTTTCACATACGAAATGTTTGTGAAAGGCACTATATTATAGAAACCATATATGGTTTGTCCAAATCTCCAAATACAGATTTCTCACAAAACCTGTGTAAGATTCATTCGCACACTCAACTAAACCAGTTCAAAATTTATATGTATGAGTTCAATTGCATTTATTAATTAATAAATGTATGTTAGCATATTAATTAATTTATGTATGTTTTATGTTTTATGTTTTATGTTTTATGTTTTATGTTTATGACTAGAGAATTAACCGGAATGTTTGTCATAACATTAATTATAAACATGTTATGAAAAAGAAAGGAGAATTTCTTGTGTGTCCATGTAAACTTTCAAAATATCCAATATCCCTATCAAAACACCATAATATCCAATATCTCCATCAAAACTAAATATTATCTCTTCTATCCCTCTTAGGTATTCAAAATATTATTTAGTTATTTTAAAAATCAAATTGACAAGTATATATAGCCTTTCTAACCTCTTCTATTCTACTTGTCAATTTCATTTCAAAGGATGTATAAAATAAAAGAGAACAGAGTTTCACAAATGAGGTAATTTGCAGTGATTATTAGGGTCATTTTATGCATTTTCGTGCAATTTCAACTTACTCTAGCTAACGATCTGTACAGGTACTTCAATTCGGCATTCTATATGGGAGACGGAGAAGCTAGAAGATTTCAGATGCTTGTACAAGAGAGACCTAATTAAACTAGTAATCCATAGCAGATTAAATTTATATTTTACTTGATTTTATGTATATCTTCTGGTTATTTTACATTTCAACACTTAGCAATAGATTATATGTATTCAAATTTCCTGTGTACTTTTCAAGAATTGGCAACCTATCGCTTGACCAAAAAATTTGATATAATTTACATAATGTTTTCCAACAAAAGATTAAGAGTGAAGGATTAAGAGCTTAAGGAGCGCTAAGGAACAAATATTCAGTTGTCTTAATCCGTGAATGAAAGATCAGGAAGCTAAAGAAAGAGGGTATAGGTACCTTAAGGTCCTGACAGAGGATTAAAATCCGGACAAAATGAGGCTAATTAAATGAGGTATTGTTAATCAGCGCTAAGGAACCGGTGGTCGACAGAATTAAGCGGCTAAAGAAGATAAAGAAAGAAGAGAAAGAAAAAAGAAGAAAAATGCTCCCACCGGTGGGTAGTGATAGATCATAATAAAGAAGAAGAGAAGAAGGATATACTTGTCAATTTTATTTTTAAAATAACTAAATGAAGGATTAAATAAATAAATGGGGATAAAAAAACAATGTTCAGATTTTATTAGAATATTAGATATTACGATGTTTTTATGAAAAATTTGACTATGTTGAAATTTTACATGAAAGCACTAGAAATTCTCCAAAAAGAAATATATACACATTAAATAACATATATAGAACAAACCAGCAACATATACAAGTAAAATATATATAAATAATAATATATCTTTAATATACACGCATGATAATATTAATCTTTCCAAAAACAAGAAAATTAAATAACAATAGATATTAAAGAAATTAACATAAATAATTATTTTAGGCAGCATCTTTTTTTTTCGGCCTGTGGCGTGCATCAGACAATAGTGGACATAGTCAATGTCTCTTCATGTGGACAGGGATGTGACTGCTTAACTATCAGAGGTTTGTGTGAATGCCTCAATCAATGTTGATGCAGACTGCAAGCAACAATCAGCAGGGTATTTTGTCTTATTTAATTATATTGTCAAATACTGCAATATAATTAATTTTAATTCACAACACAATATAAAAGAAGTGAATTAGTATGAATTATTAACGATTGATAAATATAAATGCATAGCTTGTAAAACACAATTGATAGCCTGATATTTGATAGATTGCTTTTTGAAATTAGATCACTGTTGTACCAGTGGTACCGATGACATTGTCAAGAAATGTATAATCTTTATACCATTCCTGATAATAATAAATGCGTCAACTTTAACACCACCTTATTTTTAATCCATTTACACCGAAAATAGTGGAACTCTAACTACTATGTAATCAAGCTCTCAAATTTCTTCAATAATACCGTAATATGATTTTTCTTTTTTGCAATTTTTGCCCGAGAAAGTTGTGTTGTGGGAACGATGATCTTCAATCCAAGCTTCCCAACTTCTTGGAATCCACCTTATGCCGAGGTTTAGGAATGTCAATATTTTCTACACCGGCTAGATAGTCAGTGCAAAATTCAATCCCCACCACGGCCTCACAGACATTTTTCTCGATATGCATTACATCAATGCAATATATGTTGAAGCCAATATGATAGATTAAGAAGATAGATCTCCTTTTCGATCCAAATATATTTAGGGTTTTTTTTACCAAATTTTCCATGTCCAATCTCGAGATATTCAACCCGTTTATACACAACCTTCTTGTGTAATTGCGGAAGGGTCACGCCATGCTCAACAAATCCGTTGAACTGTGTTGCATTGTTATGATCAGTGTTCTAAATAGCGCGCTATAACGGCGCTATAGTGTTTTTGGACCCTAAACGCTAAGCTATGGCATCAAAACGCACTATTTGAGGTACTGACGCTATAGCGCATAGCGTGTAGCGCAAATAGCGTGCGCTATGCAACATGAGACCTTTTGCTTTTCTTTTCAATTTATATGGGCTTTAAATAAAAGCTCATATTGAATTTTAACCGTGATTTTTTTTTTGCAATTGACGAACTAAGCTTTATATTAAACTATTAATTATTAAATGAGAGATCCATTAGACGAAATCAAATAACGAAGCTACAACGCGCTATGCAACATGAGCTGTTTTTTTTTTCTTTTCAATTTATATGGGCTTTAAATAAAGGCTCAGATTGGATTTTAACCGTAATTTTTTTTTACAATTGATCTACTAAGCTTTATATTAAACTATTAATTATTAAATGAGAGATCCATCAAACGAAATCAAATAAGGAAGCTACAGCGCGCTATGCAACATGAGCTATTTTTTTTTCTTTTCAATTTATATGGGCTTTAAATAAAGGCTCGGATGAATATATTAAGATATTTCTTGAAGTAACAAAATGATACTTACTATATGGTAGTTTGAATATTTTGAATAAATTAAGATAGTTAATTATGCCATGATGTCTATGTTATTTTGAAATTTAAATAGAAAAAAGATAGATTATGTCATGATGCTGAATATATTTTGAATAGGAAAATATCGATAGTTTATAATATTAGTATTACTATGGATATTTTGAGTCGCAATTTGGACTTTGTATTGATTCAATATGAATATTATATTTTTTTAATCAATTTGATGTTGTTTATTGTTCTATGAGACTTGGATAATGTTGATATTTAGTACAAATATATGATATAATTTTGATAAAAATAAAAATAAAAACGCTATGTAGCATAGCTTTCGTTATAGTTTTTTTTGTAGACTTTCTGCTATGACGTGATAAACACTATTTAGAACCTTAGTTATGATACTGGTGATTCTTCGGAAGATACCTCGATGTCACATGTACACATAGTTCACACAATTACTCAACCTCAGAACCGGCATGTTATCTTCACAAATAGAACACACATATGACTGATAGGTTTAGTGTGAAGCTAAGAAAATGTTACTTTATAGTAGTGAAATAAATGATATTTACTTAAGTTGCTGGCACTCATGGACTTCATGTTGTAATTATTTGATCACTCTCTTTTCTTTTGCCACTCTGCACACATGATGGTTGATTTTTTTTTTCTTTTTTAAGGTCAGCTGGTAAGTAGTCAGTTGGCAATATATTGATAAAAAAAAAAGTTATTTACAATTTCCAAAGGGGCTCCTCTAAAATATAGATGATTGATTTCAATTTGTGAATTAATTTATCTCTCTGTAGAGCCTTTTTGTCATCTGTTCCCTGATAACTAATCAATCTTTCAATTTAATATTATTGGGTAATTAGCACAAAATTTAATATTATTGGATTGGTCATCATAACAACTTTCTTTTTAATTGTACTGAAGTTTCTGATCTTTGGTATTTTGATTATTGGATTCCATTAAAGGATTCACTGTTAGTGGAATTGATTATGGCTGCTACTCTTTGGATTGTTTGGTTAACACGAAATAAGATTTGTTTTCAAAATTCTCCTATACCTTCAATTAGGTTTGTAGCTGCTTCTATTATTGATTTAACTTCTTTTTAGTGTAAGTCACGATTAGATAATTCTTATTTTAAGTTATCTTTGATTATGCCTTTTGATATTTCTTCTTTGCCTCAGATAGGACCTCTGATAGTATTATCTGACACGGATACACAGGACCAGGACAGCTCATCGCTGGATTTCGCCGAGGACCCTGGTCTTGGTTTAGAAAGGTTGGTTCTAGCTGATCATTTGAGTGACCGTGCAGTTTCTTATGCTATTGATCGTGCTGCTGGCCTTCTGCCTACTATTTCTTTCTCTTCAGCTAGTGCCTCCTCTTCTAGTGATATAGCCATTTTTGATCTCATTTAGTATTACTATTTGATGTCATGTTCATATGTTTTTAGACTATACTGTTAGATGTTTTTTGTGGTTAGATGTTGATGGACTGTATGCTCGTTTTTTTTCTAGACCTGTTGTATGAACTCTTTCGTTTCGTAATGAAACTGGTGGTAATACCACTTTTATCAAAAAAAAAAAAAACATAGAGCTTTTGGCTCTCGTTTGAAATCTAAATAGTAGCATCCGCAAAAATTGGTTTTAATATATATATATGAGGAGGGTTCCAATGCCTCATTTTTTTCATACCTCATTATACCTCATATTTTATATTTTCGTTTTCAAAGTCCAAATTGTCGATCCGAACCGTTCAACAAAATATTTATACTAAAATATGCATGGAGATGAAATTTTATATTTTTTGAAATATTTTTGCTATTTTTTAAGATAGGTACACAATCACTGTTTTTGAACCGTTCAAAAAACAATGATTTTCTAACTATCTTAAAAAATAGTAAAAAAATTTCAAAAATTATAAAATTTTATCCCTAACCATATTTTAGTATGGATATTTTGTTGAACGGTTCGGATCGACAATTTTAGTATGGATATTTTGTTTATTTTTTTATTTTTTTTAAATTCAGTCCTTTTTTAGCTAGTATCCAGTTAATTAACTCAACATTATTGTACATATTTCGATATACATGCATTACTTGTGACATTGTCGATTAATTAATGTGATGTGTGTGTATGTGTGTGTGTGTGTGTGTGTGTATATAGAGGTTGGCTACTCTACTTACATAAGCATATGATGATATATGCTTATAAGTTATTTTTTCGTTTTCAAAATCCAAAATGTCGATCTGAACCGTTAGATGTGATTTCTATATTGAAATGTGCTTGGAGACCAAATTTCACATTTTTCTGAATTTTTTTACTATTTATTAAGCCACTTTGAAAATTGCTGATCCAACGGTAGCTTAACAAAACAGTCAAATCAGAAGCCACCGTTGGATCGGCGATTTCAAAGTGACTTAATAAATAGTAAAAAAATTCAGAAAAATGTAAAATTTGGTCTCCAAGCACATTTCAATATAGAGATCACATCTAACAGTTCAGATCAACTTTTTGGATTTTGAAAACGAAAAAATGACTTGGTATATGCTTATGTAAGTAGAGTAGCCAACCTCTATATATATAGAGAGAGAGAGAGAGATGAGCTACGGTGAGCCATGGAGTAAAACGTGTTTGTACTTCACGCTATATTTCTATTTTCAAAATCCAAATAACCGATTCAAACCTTCCAACATGTTCTCCATATTGAAATGTGCTTGGAAACTAAATTTTACATTTTTTGGAATTCTTTTACTATTTATTAAGAAATTTTGAAAATTGCTGTTTTGCTGTGAACAGTAAAAAAATAAAAAATTTTGGACCATCGGATCAGCAATTTTCAAAGTGGCTTAATAAATAGTAAACAAATTTCAAAAAATATAAAATTTGGTCTCCAAGCACATTTCAATATGGAGATCATGTTGAGCGGTTCAGATCGGTCGTTTGAATTTTCAAAATAAAAATATAGTGTCATGGAGCACAAACTCATTTTACTCCATGGCTCATTTTAGCCCAACTCTCTATATATATATAAATTGCTGCCGGCAACATTTCAACCAAGTGCTGCCGGGGCTATATTTTATTATGTGATATTCAAACAACAAATCCAAACCGTTAGATGTTCAATCTATATTAAAATCTACTTGGAGATCAAAGTTTACATTTTTTGGAATTGTTTTACTATTTATTAGCTGGTTTGAAAACCATTGTTTTCAATGCTGCAGAAATTTACTGAAAACATCAATTTTCAAACCAGCTTAATAAATAGTAAAAAAATTCCAAAAAATGTAAAATTTGGTTTCCAAATAGATTTTAATATAGATTGAACATCTAACGGTTTGGATTTGTTGTTTGAATATCACATAATAAAATATAGCCCTGACAGCACTTAGCTGAAATGCTGTCGGCAGCAATTTAGCAATTTAGCCATGTGATGGCTAAAATGCTGTCGGCAGCCCTTGGCTTATATATATATATAATTATTTTGGTACGATGATGCCATCACATGTAGGCATCACATTAATTCAATCCGAAACTTGACTGTTGAGCTACTATTATCTTCTTCTTTTTTTAGTTGGTGGCTATGACCCTACTATTATCATGTGTGGATTGCCTTTTTTTGTAGCATTTAAAAACAAAATAAATTTAACTTATGAACGTTCAGTGACAATATGCTTTCTGCTGAGGCGCCTATTAGAGAAATGGTCATTGTACACTGTACATTGTATTTTTGGCAATTTTATATAAAAACCGTGTAGAAATTGTAATTTTTTGGAAGCCTGAAATATCTGTGAAATCTCTACACGGATATTTATTAAAAAAATTATTGTAGAAAGCCTTGAGAGAGCTACACGGATGTTTATTAGGAATTGTACATGGCTGATTATGTAATAATCCGTGTAGCTCGGTAATACTGAAAGCGACACTAGCAAGTGTTTGTACACGGCTGTTTATGTAATAATCCGTGTAGCTCTCTTATAATCGCACACGGGTAAATATCCGTGTGTATTTATTTAAGAATTTCTACACCCTCACAGCGTAAATCCGTATAGCTCCTCCATTTATGTTCGTGTGCAATCTCTTATTCTGTAGTAGTGGGCAAAACTTTAAATGACAGCTTTTTTTTTTTTCTTTTAAGAGTTAAACCCAGTCAATGACCGCATTTTTTTCTCAGCAACATAAACAATGTTTACTATATCACTATTAATGACAATATTTTATCTCAACGTACACGAAAACGATGTTTTACTTCAACTTTTTCTAAGTAATATTTGCTTTAGAGTACGTGAAACGTTGTTATATATCATTAAAACTGTTTCTATTGGAGTAAAATAATGTCAATGACATTGTTTTAAGAGAACAATGTTTTAAGTTTTCTTTGTATATACATTTACTTCATTGACAACGTTTCCTAGGAGTAAAACACTACTAATGATATCGTTTTATCTCAGCACATAAACGATGTCGAAAATATAAATATTTATTAATTGTCCGAAATGGATTGTTGTTTGTAATATAAATATCTATATAGATGATAGCATAAAATTTTATGTTGATTGGTTCATGTGTAGTCATGTTTGATCACGTGCTGTACCATCACATGTTTCATACTATGAATAGTCACGACACACAAATATACAATACGGGACATGCGAGTCACGTCATGTGATCAGCATGCATGCGTGCCCGTGCTATCACGTTTCTGGTTACGCCGTGACTTTTTGACATCCTACTTGAAATCATATATCTACAGCCAATGTATTACAATGTTCCCCCATCAAGGGTCTATGAACTTAAAGAGTTCATACTAGCGATCAAGCTTTTTTGAAAGTTTTAGAGGAAGACATTAATTTGAAGAAATTTTATAGCTAGCAAGGAACAAATTTATTTCCTTCGCTGAAAAGACAGGTACGTACGTACTAACAGTGATATTACAACGAATGAGTGGTTACAGATTTTAGAAACGAGAACAAATGCCGCATAATTTGAAGAAACAGTAGGTCACGAATTATGTGAATCACTACTACAAAACACCAAACGATGTTTTGCAAGATTCTGAAATCCAGGAATGGTGGTTAGACGTTAGAGATCAGAACAAAGGATCATGCCAACAAAAAGGATGAGCCTTGGTGGCTTAATTAGAGAACCAAGATGACCTAATTCAGATTCTAACCACCATCATGTGGGTCACCTCAGGCCACCATGCAGCCGTCAATTTCGGTCAATACCACTATGCCGGTTTCTTCCCAAACTGACCGACCATAGCTCGAACGAACATGCCAGTTGAGGATGACGATCTCAATTCGGAATCTTTCAAAATGTTCTGGAGTAAGCCTGAGGATGCTCTAATGGATTGCTTTCCAGCTCAAGAAGAGGCAACCCTCGTGATGGCAATTCTGGATGTATTGTCAACTCACTCACCAGATGAAGAGTATATCGGTGATAAACAAGAACCATAGTTCGTAAATCGGAATCGGAATCGGACTCGGTCACTTGACCGTGAAATCGGAATCGGATGAATCGGTTAGAATCGGGTGAATCGGATCGATAACTCGGATTTTTTTGGTAGAAACATGTTTTGTACTAAAAGAATAGAAAAAATTAGTAAATACAATCCTTTTGATTAGAAAAAAGAACTAAATATATACAAGAAAAATGAAGGAAGAAAAAGAAACATAAAAAAAAGTAGAAAGCATGAAAAAATAATTCAAAAGCATATAAACAAATTGCTAAAAACTGTTGAAATGAACGGATCCAATGATAACCGAAATGGAGAGTAGCAGAAAAAGGTGGAGGCAGCTCTAAATTATTCATTAAATGCAAGTGGCCCTATCTCTCCATAATAGCTATTCGTAGCTCCGGGTGCACAATGGACCATATGTATATTCAATATTTATACTTAACATACTAGTAGACCAAGTCTATTTAAGGGAATCCATTTTCTAATCTCCTCCACATGCAGCTCCTTTCGTTCTTTCTTTCCAAATTAAACCCTTCTTTCCGACAAACTCATTTTCACGCAAAGGAAAGGCAAAATTGGCTCTTCAGGGAGAGAATTGATCTGGAATCGGTCAAGATTCGCCTGACTCGGACCAAAAATTGGATAACTCAGCCGAGTCAACCCCGATTCAACCGAGGTTTGATGAAAAAATCGCATGAGCGTGAAACTCGGACAAAACTCGGCTCGGACCCGACCGATACTGTTCTGACTAGGGCGAGTTTCCAAACCATGGTCTACACCTAATAATGGAAAAGGAGGAGTGTAACTAGCGATCTGAAATTAAGTTGTACATGCATATACACAAACTTCAATTATCTCTTCCTTACATAAATGGCTTTAAGCTTTGCACTTCCATCTTTCATCCCGGTTCGCCCGTCACATATGAGAGTGGTTTCTTGTAGGTTCCGTATTTACGCAAATTTACAGTCTCCTGGGGTTAACGTTTGAGCGACACTTGGGACCCTATACACCGACCATATGGCATGATAACTTCATACAGTCGCAAGATAATGGCGACCAACATGCATATGTAAGCAAATAAACATATTAGTAAGAATTAGATCGTTCATAAATATAGTTGTAGAGTAGTAACTTTCTCTTCTTTAGTTCCTTATTATATATTAACCATGCATGCTTCATATATATTTGTTTTTTAAATGATTTTTAGAAACAAAACATCAATTGCTTCTACATGCTGTTTCATCTTCCTATGCATGTACGTGTGTCATTAGTCATTACTGTTTTTGTATCTAATAAAACTAGATCATTTATATATACTTCTTGCTTTGTTTTTGTAGATGGAACAGGGTAAAAACAAGGAAAGAGTATGCAAGCTTAAGAAAGTGGTGCGTCAAATGATATGCAAGGAAGAGTTGCTGAGGGATAAGTTAGAGCTTGTTGATACCTTGCAACAGCTCGATCGGAGTGGCTTATCATTTCAAGGACGAGATAAACTCTGTATTTACTAACATATCCATGAATCAATGCTTCATGACCTTAATTATGAAGTAGCCTTGCTTTTCAAACTGCTCAGCAATCAGGATGCATGGATTTAGCGTAAATGAAGGTTTCATTTATAACTATTATCATTTAAGTACCTTCATTTACGCTAAACCCATGCATCCTGATTCCTGAGCAGTTTGAAAAGGAAGGTGTAACATTATGTAAAATATATATATAATGTGTTATTTTATTTACTTTTGGACTCATGTACAAAATGGAAAAATGTAAGGGTGAAATATGTAAAACGAAAATTTATTTTTTTTATATCGGCAAATGGGACCCACAGGAGACTATTCCTGTCTCTTCTATTTTCTTCTTTGCCCAATCCCCACCACCATATCTCTCTCTCTCACTGTGCACGTGGCAAAATCACTTTGCACCAGCACTATTGAAAATCAAATGAATGAGCTGCTTGCTCTCTTTACCGACTTTAGCTATGTTCTTCTTTCACACGGACAATACAAAAGCACATGCATATAGCATTTTCCCTCTCCCTCTTCTTATGATTCTCCACCTCATCTGAACTAGGGTTTTGCAAATTTGAAACTGGAGTTCCATTGCACATGTGTTTTACTCTCGAAGGATATATAAGCTTGTTGTCAGTTCATATCGGTGAAACTTTTGGTACTCCACTCTTGCCTCTCTTTACCTCTTATTGGGTCTAAACCCGTTAACCATTGTGTATACTTCCCTCTCTTGGTTTGGGTTGCCTATAGTGGTTTGGTTTGGAATTGATGATCTATATATAGAAGAGTTGTTCATGTGAAGTTGTATATTGTTAATTTAAACATAGAACCAAAAACACAACCAAATGTATTAGTGTCATTTCTAAACCGTAGAAAAGCTGTATGAAGATAATATAATTGAGTGAATGTATGAGTGAGTAATATATTAATATGGTAACCGAATTGTTTTGTTAGGAAATAAAATATATACCTTCATCTTTTCTTATTTAAATTTTATTAAAAGGAGAAAGTTACTCATATATAGTTGTGTTACATGAATGAATAATATTTAACTAGTTCTCTGAGTATTATTTAAAGAAAGAAATATATTAATGTAAAAGACGCATATTGACTATCATTTAAATTATATATCATGTAAATTATTGCTTGTACTTTGCAAGTAAGCTAACTATGTTAAAGTATCATCATCTAGCTTCATATTACCGTGTACTAAATTGTGTATATAAAACTAGTTATCATGTTTTACTTAATTCTATACAGTATGTCTCATGAAATTGTTATATGATGAAATTATGATTTATGTGAAATATAAATAAAGTGTGCATATGTATGAATAACGACTTTTAAGGTTAAATATTGATTTTAAAAAGGGGGATTAAGGGAAAGTTTATAAAAGAACTTCAATAATATATATTTCCTTGTTTGTATCTATGTCTTGATGAGCTTAATTATTTACCTGCTCAATATTGTTATCCGTGGTATCAACACTTCTTTTATAAACTAGTGTGGGTAGTTATCATATACATATTATGAACCATATCCTGAACTTTATTCCATCTCTTTTATGATTTCCTTGGAATTAAGTTACTAACTCCGAATCGAATTTTTGTTTCTTTTTAAAGGTAGCTATGAACTTGGCATATGAATTGAGTAGCTATATGATACACTTGAGGAACGATGAACTTGATTTAAAGTCACATTGTGCCCTACGTTATCAGGTGCGAGGTTATTGGATTAGTCTGAGATTCATAACTAGGAATTAAATCGTAACTCGCTGTGCATTTTGAATATTTGATTGACTGCATTGATTGAACTGTTGAATCATATGCATAGCCCAATACAACTGAAACTGAATTACATGTAAGTCTATTGACTGTCATGTTGATATTGTTTTTCGATTGGTTGATTCTTATTGTAAATGATTGATCGAGACCACAGTGATTGAATTGAATGAATATGAAATACTGTAATCCTTGAACCTTCATATAGTGGAGAAAAATGATTAATATATCGTAAAGTATAGCTAGCTACTAGACTTTACTCCAGGACCCTTATGCGCATATGGTGAATGGCCCCAACTGAATCCAGTACCGGTTGGATAGGGGATATTGAATAAATGTGAATTGTGACTGTAAGACTAATGAACTGTGGTAACTGTCTTATAATTGATTTTCTTTCCGATACTGACAGTATTGTGATATTGATTTCGTATTGTTTCCGTTAATCAGGTGTCAAGATAGTTAAAACGGTATAAGCCCTGACATGACAGATACATGTTATAGTATCTATCAGTGTTACCAGACTAGAAATTATAAAGTTAAGAAACCAAACGTTACCAGACTTAGTGGTTATAAAGATTAAGTCCCAAACGTTACCATACTTAAAGTATTAAAAGATTTTGACCCAAACTATTTATTCTGATAAGATTCTTAGAGTTCTGATTTATTTATAATATTTTTGTTGTTCAATTGGATAATGTTATTGAGCATTTGCATTCGTCATTATAGAACTGAACTGAAAATTTCTCGTGCGGTGATTTCATTCTGAATATGGATTTCCTTCGAATCCAATAATCTGAGTGGCAATCAGCACTGAGAAATAATTTATTATTTCTCACTCGTTTTCCCTTGTGGGTTACAGGTTTATTATACGAAGATAAAGAGCGCTTTCGGGTAATTGACAGCAGGGCCACCTAAAGGTATGGGATTTGGGTTTATTATATCTGACAGGGTGCAGAGAATATATCTCTAGCATCATCCACTATAAAATGTCAGATAATTATTGTAAATAAATTGGGATGTGACAAAAATAATGGATGCTATTGGCAATGCATAAAAAGATCCATGCCTTGTGTTGAGTAAATTGAATGATAAATAGACGCGGCTACATCATTGCACCTCCGGATCGGGGGTGTGACAGAAGGCTACTTCATAAAGGTCATGAAGCATTGATTCATGGATGTTAGTAAACACAGAGTTTATCTCGTCCTTGAAATGATAAGCCACTCCGAGCTGTTGCAAGGTATCAACAAGCTCTAACTTATCATCAGAGGCAGAGATAGACTTTCTGACTATGGGAGTCAATCGTGAATGGGGATCAATTATATAAAATTTTGATACTGCGAATGGAGGTCAATCTACCGTATCTGTAGCACTTTACTCTAGATTATATAAAAAACTGTGTATAAATACAAAAATTTTGAAAAATAATAGAGGTCAATTATATTGATCCTCATTGACTCTTACTCTTTCGGTCTCTACATATCATGCAAAATTCATCTCTCTTTTGTACACATACAAAACTTATTGCTGTTAATTTATAATTAAGACTTGTATTATACATTTTGATATTTCAATCATAATTATACTGAATCGCACGATTAAATAACCATTAAAAATGCTTCAGATAATAGGAAGGTATAAGAATACCACCTCAGAAACCAATTTAATAAATATATGTATCTAGCGTATCGAATTTAAAATATTCCATCAATTATCAAAATAGTGAGAATATTACAAATTAATGGTGCCTAACCAACAAAGTCTCTACTTCCCCAGGAATCCATGTCACGCCAGGTACCTAAGGTGCAAGCAGAAAATTTGGACCGTTCTTTTAACTTGGCACAAATCTCAAAGCAGACTCCTACCGTTCCTATAGGCATCGGATTGAGTTTGATCCAGCTGAGATTAATTTGAGACGTCCGTTTATTCAAATTGTACCTCAGGTACCTTGGGTCCAGATCCCCTAAAGTAACTCAATCTTTGAGGTTTGGATTAAGACCATCCAATTCAAATTCGTCGCTCGAGATTGTTTTACGATTTGAATTCATCTCTCGGAATGTGTGCACTCCACTTCGGATAAATTATCACAGATTTGAATTGGACGGTTGCGATCCAAAACTCAAAGATTGAGTTACTCCACTGGATATGAACTCTGGTACCTAGGGGGACACGGACTCCACCCAGGCTTCACCTAAAACCCAGACTCCACCCAGGCTTCAGCGCAGGCCTCTATTTGGTCAATTGGGCCTAGTTTTATTGGGCCTGGGCCTTTCTATTTAATTCGAAGATAGGCGCACATTTTTTGAATTGTGATTGCTAATTTTCATACAACTAGAATTATTGTGTCACTGATTATCGACTAGGAATTTACCTAGTTATTAAGAGAAAAATCAATTACAATTTACAATAAAGGGGCGGTACTCGCCCTTTACTCGAAGCCTATGAGCTTCACTGTTGAACTCAGAGCTGTTGAGCTCGCCCTGTTAATATTTTCTGTGTCAAGTGTCTCTAAACTCATATATTTACATTTCACATCTTATATTCATAGTTTAGACTTTGACTTGACTAATTAACTATTATACCTTTGACCGAACCTTGCATATTTATATATCAAAGGTGTTTTAGAATTTTGAAAAGGTATCGTTAGGGACAACAAAGTGGTATCAGAGGTTTTCTAATTGTGGTATTAGAGGTCAAACGCAGAGGTCATGACCATTGAGGTCTTAAACTCAATGGAAATATTTATCAGAGGTCTTAAACTCCGTTTGAGCATTTGACAACAACTTGGGGTTTTCTATAATTTGTGTTTTCGTTTTTAGGTATTTAAATAATGGATATTGTACTGCTACATTTTGATATTAGATTATGAGCAGGGGCGGAGCACAACTTTGAACTATAGGGATCAAACACATATGAGATCAATTATATGAAAATTTTACTATGTGAAATGAGAGTCAATTTTACAATATTGTACAATTTTACTCTAAATTATATACAAAATCATACACAATTAAAAAAAAATAGAGGTCAATTGACTCTCATTCCCTCTTCTTCCCTCTGCCTCTGATATCATGATGATATCTCTCCTCCTTATTAAGGAGCTTAATGTCTAGATCCTGTAAGGATCCTGATTTACTGGTTTTTTTTCGGAATGATGCTCAGCCGTTGAATTTCTAGATCGCACATAGATGAATTTTTCAAATTATGAGCTTCAACACTTAAGTATGCACTGGTCGCGCCGCATATGATCCCAGTGCCCGTAGACCGCGCGCTGCACCCGTGGAACGTGCTTCTGAACCACGCACGGCACCTGCGGACCGAGCCTGTACACCGCGCACCCTTTTTCTTTTTTTTCTGCTGAAGGCGGGATTCGAACCCAGTTGGGTTCTGTTGGTGCCAAAATTATTACCACTACACTAGAGTTCACATGTATTATCTTCTAGATAAATATAGTATTCACTAGTGGAGAACTTGGAATTAGTGTCGGCTGTTTATGGGTATTAGTGTCGGACATTAGGCGACACTAATCGGGCTGATACTAATACTTTGTAAATAGCCGACACTAAAAGTAAGGCATTAGTGTCGGCTATTTATTAAATGGCCGACACTAATACTAACTTTTAGTGTCGGCTAATTATTAAAAAGCCGACACTAATACTTATTAGTGTCGGCCATTTAATAAATAGCCGACACTAATACTTACTAGTGTCGGCTTTTTAATAAATAGCCGACACTAATGGTTTTTTTTTTTTTTAAATAAATTTCAAAAATTCACTATAAACCATAGAAAATTCTAAAAATGAAAATTTTTGTTCTGGAATGCTCATATATTTTTGCTGAACTATATATAAAACAAAGATATCAAATAATTCATCATAATTTACAAATAACACTCACTAAATAAAATATCATCCAAATTGCTCATTTATTGTTATTCTTATAAATGGTTTGTGCAAACCCTAAAACAGAAAATACATAAAATATGTTTAAATACAAACCCTAAAACAGAAAATACATAAAAGACCCTAAAAACTCTAAAATTATAAAGACTATAAGTTAGATCGGACTGAAATTGTAAAGAAAATTCGAAAAACCTATATCCGACGGTCGGATCGGGCTGGAAAGTAAATTAGCTTGGATTTGGGGCTGCGGAGCTCCTGTCAAAATTTCAGCCAGATCCGACAGACGGATCAAGAGTTATGCCCCTTGGACTGAAGCATGCTCGGTTTGAGAAGATCTTCTGGTATTCGCCTAGAAGCGGCTCGGTTTGAGAAGAACAGATCGGAGAGAAGCGTGAAGCGAAGTGAAGGAGATGTTTTAAACCCTAGGTGTGCGTTTGAAAGAGGTGCGCGGGACTTAAAATGAAATTTTTTTAACTTTAATGTCGGCTGTTTATAAATAGCCGACACTAATAACTGAGAATTAGTGTCGGCTGTTTTAAACAGCCGACACTAATGTATTAGAGTCGGCTGTTTATAAAGAGCCGACACTAATTGTTAAGTATTAGTGTCGGTTGTTTATAAACAGCCGACACTAATTCTCAGTTATTAGTGTCGGCTATATCTAAATAGCCGACACTAATATTATTAGTGTCGGTTTTTTGTAAATAGCCGATACTAATGTATTAGTGTCGGTTTTTTAAGGCGACACTAATTGTATGTTCTCCACTAGTGATTTAACTATTTTTCTCTACAAATTTGATTTAAATGATCTCTCCTCCTTATTAAGGAGCTTAATGATTTATACTACATAATTTGCTCTCGTTGCTGTGCACGGGCACGATTACTAGTATTTAAATGATGGATGTTGTACCATGTAAGAAATATATTAATTAATTGCTTTTCCTTTTATTTTTCATTTTGTAATTTAAACCATAAAAAATTACAATATTTTTTATAGCGTCGAGTATTTCTCAAATTTTGCAATTGACACATCACCTGAGGTACTGTAACTGTTTGTTCCAAAATGATAAAAGCATGGAGATGGCAAGGTTATTAGATTACAATGCTTAAGATTATGAACTTTTGTATCTTGGCATGCAATTTTGCAGATAATTGAATTTTTTTTTAAATTTGAGAAATATTGGATTATTTATTGAAAGTACTGTAAATGTTGCTTGATGCAAATCAACTTTCCTGTTCGCTAATGACAAGTTTTTAAGTGTGTTTTTGGCTCAAAATTTTTTAGTTATATGTTTCTTTATTTATTTAATGAAGATTTTAAGTTATTGTTTGAGATCAATTGAGTGTTTAATTTTTTTTTATTCAATTATATTTCTAAAATATTCGGCACTAAATTGTGTGGGACTCCTCACCTAAATTTTTAAAATAAATTGTTTCAAATGGTACTGATTGGATATCACGTTACTAGAAAAATCAAGATACAATTACTAAAAAAAAATTTGAGAGCTTGACTAAACAAAAAGAAAAATTCACAAATTTGAGTTCTCCGTTTAAGTACATACAAAAATAATATCTATATAAAAATTTACTTGAGACCAAATTTCATATTTAATTTCTTTTCTATTTTTTAGATAAATAAAATGTCACTTGATTTTGGGAAGCCGTCATTTGTTAAAGCCCATTTTATCCTCTACATTTTCACAAGATGAGGTCAGTGTTATTTAGGAGGGTTAAAATGTATTATTGGTTTTGTGTCGCAAGTCTCAACTATATTCCACGTTTTTATCTTTGTTCTCAAAGTTCAAACAGTCGATTCAAACCGCTCAACATGATCTACAGCTTAGAGACCAAATTTTATATATTTTTTAATTTTTTTTTTACTATTTTTTAATAGATACAAAATTGTTGCTTCTAGACCATCTAAAAAATAGTGATGTTTTACCTATCTAAACAAATACTAAATAAAATTTCAAAAAATATAAAATATGATCTCTAAGCACATTCTAATATGGATATTATGTTGAGCGGTTAAGATTATTTTACTTGGTTAAGATTATTTTACTTGCCAATTATTTTACTTGTCCAGAGTTTGGAATTGCTGAATCAATTATTGGTCACAAGGTGTCAAAAATATGTATCGAAAGAGGATATATATATACAGTCGTGAAAAGGAAAAAAATGTCTCATAAATGACATTTTGGCAAATTGATTTTTGCTCCCAAACAAAATCTTTTTTGTCATTATCTGGATATACAGTAGTGCATCTTTCAACACATCATGAAAAAACAAAAATGGGGACTGCTGAAATGTATCATGATTTTGATCATAAAAATTAAAAAAAATTGGGAGGATAAGACTCAATTTTGATAAGCAATGTCATCCTCTTAATTTGTCCTATATATAAGATAATGTGATCAATTATTATAAACGCCCTTATAATAATATATCACATTGGGGAATGAAAATACTTGAGTAACGAAAATGTTCCCTCTTCAAGAAGTGATCTTTACTTTATCACATAATCTGTCACTGCTCTTTATCTCTCTATTATCTATCTTTATACTTTGCTTCAGCATAAAGAGAAGAAACTTCTCAAAAGGCCCCGAAAGCTTGATACCTTCACCTCCAAAGCTTCCATTCATAGGAAACATCCTCCAAATAAGTTCTCTTTACCATCAATCTCTCTATTCACTGTCTTTGAAATATGGGCCGCTCATGCTACTTCATTTCGGTGAAGTACCATGGCTTATTGTTTCATCATCTGATATGGCATGTGCAATCCTGCGGACCCACGACCTCACCTTTGCTACTCGACCTTCTGGTGTCGCCTCTGACATCATCTTTTTTGGTGACTTGGCCTTTGAGCACTATGGTGACGATTGGAGGCAATTGAAAAAGATCTTCACAATCCATTTAATGAGTACCAAGAAGATTGCCTCTTACAAAACAATTAGAGAGGAGGAAGTTGGTAATTTGATTGCAAAGATCGGTGACCATGCCTCCATTTCGAGTGGTGATCCTATAGATTTAAGCAAGCTTTTATTTTCATTCATGAACAATGTAGTTTTTACGGTTGTTTCTGGAAAAATCATGATGGAAGAACAGATGTATGTCATGGTTCGAGAGCTTGTAGAAGAGAGTTTTCATATAATTGGACAATTTAGTATTGGTGATTTGTTTCCTTCTTTGTTTTGGTTAGAAAGGCTTATAGGATTAAGCAGGAGGGCTAAAAGATATAGAAATAAGTGGGCATTGTTGATTCAAGAGGTAATTCAAGCTCATATTAGAAGTGAAGAGAATAATGACGGACACGATAATTTTGTTGCTATTTTACTTTCTTTGAAGAATGATTCAAGCATCAACTTTGACATCACCATGGATCAGATCACGGGGCTACTCGTAGTAAGCATTATTTATTTTCTGTTTTCTTTTTGAGAAAATTTCAAATTATTGAACTTACATATGACAATTAAATTATTCAGGATGCATTCACTGGTGGAATTGATACAACATACATCACCATAGATTGGGCAATGTCAGAGCTTATCAAAAACCCTAAACATATAAAGAAGCTGCAAGAAGAGGTGAGGGGAATAGTAAAGCTTGGTGACATGGTCAGATCAGAAGATTTAGACAAAATGTGTTACCTAAAAGCAGTAATCAAAGAAACCCTACGGCTACATCCTCCTGTCCCTTTGCTTGTTCCAAGGGAATCGATGGAAGAATGCGAAATAAATGGTTTCACAATTCCTAAAGGAACCAAAGTCCTTATCAATGCGTGGGCGATTGCAAGGGAGGCAAAATCTTGGGAGATGCCAGAGGAGTTCATGCCAGAAAGATTCATTGGTAGGCAAGTGGACTACAAGGGCAACGACTTTCAGTTCATCCCGTTTGGAGCAGGACGCAGGATTTGTCCCGGTATATTGTTTGCTACAGTCACAGCAGAGCTTGCATTGGCAAATCTCATACACCGCTTCGATTGGGAGTTGCCGAATGGAATGACAAAGGAGAAGTTCAACATGAGTGAAAAACCAGGATTTACTGTGCATAGGAAGGATGAACTTCGGCTCCTTGTTAAAAATGTTCACACCTCATATTAGACACTGTTAATTATAGTGCTAGTTTGAATCTTGTGATTGGAAATAAAGGCCTAAGGGCAAAAAACTTGGCAAAAAAAAAAAAAAAAAGATTCGGCCTTAATTATTTGGAATAAGCGCGCGGCAGTTTATATAAAACAATATTGGTGGATTAGTTATATGTATATTACACACTTGTTTTGATTTATGTTTTTGAAGGTTCGCTTGTTTGATTTTTACAATAATAAATTTAACTATTTGCAATAACAAATTTAATTATGAATATGTCATTGACATATATATATGTTGGTTTTATCCAGGGCCGGTCCTGAATATTTTGGGGCCCGGGGCGGAAGAAATTTTTGGACCCTTTATATATACCCCTGTTGTAAAAAATGGGCTTAACGGCCTATTATATGTCTGTTTAATTGTTAATGGCTGTCAAATAGTTATGAATACACTTATCGAAGGTCTATTAGTGAATTTTTCCGATTAATTGGCCGATTATTCTCGATTATTCCCAATTATTTCGTTTATTCTCGTTTGATCGTCCGTTTTTTCCGTTTATTCCCATTTATTTTCGTTTATTCCAGTGATTATTTATTTTTACATTGTTTTTTTTTCTGTAACTGTGTGATAGTAAGTTTCATAAACATGTATTGCAATTTTATTTGTACTTGGCTATACATTCAATTTTTTTATATATGTTTTTTCTTCTTACTTATTTTGAATTAATTGATTAATTCCTCTATTATATATATACTATATATTTTTCTTACTTACTGATGTAATTTTTTCAATTAGTACATCATGTTCATATATTAAATTAAGTTGTTATTACAAACTAACTTTAGTGATTTTATGTTGGAATGTTTTATGTCTTTCAAATAATATATTGTTAGTGTTTGAAAATGCTTAATTCTTGAATTTATTTTTTAATTAAATAAATGTGTTACTTACACATGTAAAGTGCGTGTGTATTGTTAAGCGTAGTTTCATGTTATAATAATATAACTAAGTTAAATTAAGTTTATTTGATAAGTTTGATGAGTTAAATAAATTATTTTTTAATAAATTATGAATATATACACATAATTTTAATGAAAATACAAAATTGTCCGCATAATTCTGATTAATCGGCCGCATACTGATTAATTGCTTGACAGTATCCCGTTCGTTCGATAAGCGCATACCGTTATTTACAATACTAATATACACAATTTTTGATTGATATGTAAATAGATCATACCTATTTATAGAAAAGTTTGAACCCTTTGAATATTCAAAGTTTGGGCCCTAATCTTTTATTTATACAGATTAATTTTTTTTAATATATGCAAAATATTTTTGTTTCTTTTGGGGCCCCATAAATCTTGGGGCCCGGGGCGGTCGCCCTGGCTACCCAGCACCAGGGCCGGCCCTGGTTTTATCCTTCGATTTGAATGATATTTGAATTATAAATGTGGACAGAAAATATTACAAGCATCAATAATTTCACACAATACACAGTAAGTGGATTTTAGATGAATTATACGCATAATATTAATTCTATCTATATATTTCATTTTAGAGAAATAATTTTATGAGTATTTAAAGGTTTCTTATTGGATATTATCCGCTTGTTTTGGTAATCTTGTACCAATTCGGCTATGGAGAATTAAACTTCCTTGGCACTACTTGAGCTCTTATGAGTATTTGAAGCCGATTAGACGGGTTTTAGACTTGAGTTCACCAAGGAGCTTGGTGAACTTAAGAACACCCTAGTTCTACTCATGTATATAAACTGTATTAGGAAAAAAAAAATAACAGAGAAAAGATAGTTCTCAGTTCTCACCACTATAATCAAGCAAATTAAGTATCAATGAGTTCACATCTTCGTTTGAAGCCAATTCAATAAGGAACACCCAAGTTTTACTCTCAATAAGAGCCTAAGTGGTACTTGTAAATTAATGCAATTATTAAGTATATATTAGCTGGCTTTATTATAATTGCATCATAATTATGCAAATATGTAATACTGACTAAATAACAACCTGGACAAGCTACAGAACATGACAGGTACTGATGGGTCCTGATAATTTACAGACAGATACACCAAAAGATATCTCGAAACAGACAGAGAGCAAAAGAAAGGGACATGTACAGAACTAAGATTGATCAGATCAGGTGTGTTCCTAAAATAGAGAATTTGATTGGTTCACACATATTCTTGACATTGAAATTACCTTCATTAATTTTATCTTCTCCCTGTCCATAAGGGAAATAAACAATTAAAAATTAGGTTATATATATATATATATATATAGATAGAGAGAGAGAGAGAGGAGAGAACCACTTACACCTTTTTTGGTGACACCGGATTACACCTTACATTTTCAAAGTTTTCAAAGTCCAAACAATTGATCCAAACAATTGATCCAAACCGTTCAACATGATGAATATATTAAAATGTGCTTGCTGATCAACTTTTGTATATTTTTTTTATTTTTTTACTATTTATTAAGTATTTTACAAAAGCACTGTTTTCAAACTATTGAATTTTTGTACCCATATTAATAAATAGTAAAAAAATTGAAAATTTGATCTACAAGCACATTTTAATATATCTATCATGTTGAATGGTTTGAATTGACTGTTTGGACTTTAAAAATGTAGAGTTTAATCCAGTGTTACTAAAAAAAGGTGTAAGTGAATCCCTCCTCATATATATATATATGAGGAGGGATCGAGTTATAACAAAGTTACCACAATTATTTTCTACATTTTCAAAGTCTAAATCGTCAATCCAAACCGTTTAACATGATCTCCACAACATAGTTAGTTATCAGGGAACATATGACAAAAAGGCTCCACAAAAAGATAAATTAATTCACAAATTGAAATCAATCATCTATATTTTAGAGGAGCCCTTTTGGGAATTGTAAATAACATTTTGTTATCAATATATTGCCAGCTGGCTACTTGCCAGCTACTTGTCAGCTGACCTTAAGAAAAAAGAAATCAACCATCATGTGTGCAGAGTGGCAAAAGAAAAGAGAGTGAACAAATTACAACATGAAATCCATGAATTCCAACAACTTCTGAAGAATCACCAGTATCATAACAATGCAACACAGTTCAACGGCTTTGTTGAGCATGGCGTGACCCGTCCGCCATTACACAAGAAGGTTGTGTATAAACAGGTTGAATATCTCGACGTTGGACATGGAAAATGTGGTAAAAAATGATAAATTTGATAAAGCTAACAACTTTGAGAAGAACAAGAATACTCTTTTTATTTTATTTTATTTTTTTATTTTGGAGGAGATTACATAGTGTTGTTTTATACAATAACAATTTAATTACTTTGACTATTATGTTGCCCTTGTTATAGCTGCCACATACAGCTCATATATCTTCCTAATTACAACTGTTTATATATTTCCTTATTTTGTAATATTTTCTCCTTAATTTAATATCTCTAAACAAGGAAATAAATCTAATCAACCTAAACTTCTGCTGGCGCATAAGTGAGCTGCTGGATTGATTGTGGCGCCTTTGACATGTGTATTCCAACAAAAAAAACCCCTAAAAATATTTGAAAAAGGAGATCTATTTTCTTAAATCTGCCGTATTGGTTTTGACATTGCATTGATGTAATGCATATCGAAAAAAATGTCTGTGAGGCCATGGTGGGGATTGAATTTTGCACTGACTATCTAGCCAGTGTAGAAAAATATTGACATTCCTAAACCTCGGCATAAGGTGGATTCCAACACAACAAGAATGAGACACTTTTCGCGAGGATAAAAAAGTGATTTTTTGCGATGTTCAGCCTTTTCTTTTTGCGACGGACGACCGTCGTAAATGCGTTTTTTCCCTCGCAAAAAGTGTCTACTTTGTTGTAGTGCAAGGAGTTAGGAAGCTTGGATTGAAGATCATCGTTCCCACGACACAACTTTCTCAGGCAAAAATTGTAAAAAAGAAAAATCATATTACGGTGTTATTGAAAAAATTTGAGAACTTGATTACATAGTAGTTAGAGTTCCACTATTTCGGTGTAAATGGGTTAAAAATAAGGAGGTGTTAAAGTTGATGCATTTATTATTACCAAGAATGGTATAAAGATGATACATTTATTCTTGAAAATGTCATCGGTACCACTGGTACAACAAGGATGTAATTTCAAAAAGCAATCAATCAAATATCAGGCTATTCAATTGTGTTTTACAAGCTATGCATTTGTATTTATCAATCGTTAATAATTCATACTAATTCACTTCTTTTATATTGTGTTGTGAATTAAAATTATATTGCAGTATTTGACAATATAATTAAATAAGACAAAATACCCTGCTGATTGTTTCTTGCAGTCTGCATCAACATTGATTGAGGCATTCACACAAACCTCTGATAGTTAAGCAGTCACATCCCTGTCAACATGAAGAGACAATATTGACTATGTCCACTATTGTCTGAGTCACGCCACAGGCCGAAATTCCAGGAAAAAAAATAAAAAATGCTGCCTAATATAATTATTTATGTTAATTTGTTCAATATCTATTCTTATTTAATTTTCTTGTTTTTTGAAAGATTATCAGGCGTGTATATTAAAGATATATTATTATTTATATATATATTACTTGTATATGTTGCTGGTTTGTTCTATATATGTTATTTAATGTGTATATATTTCTTTTTGGAGAATTTCTAGTGCTTTCATGTAAAATTTAAACATAGTCAATTTTTTAATAAAAACATCATAATATCTAATATTATAATAAAATCTGAACATTGTTTCTTTTATTCCCATTTATTTATTTAATATTTCATTTAGTTATTTTAAAAATAAAATTGACAAGTATACCCTTCTTCTCTTCTTCTTTATTATGATCTGTCACTACCCACCAGTGGGAGCATTTTTCTTCTTCTTTCTTTCTTTTCTTCCTTTATCTTCTTTAGTCGCTTAATTCTACCGAACACCGGTTCCTTAGCGCTTAATCAAGTTTGTAGTGGCATTGGCATAATTTCAAACTTTAGGATGGCATTTTTCTAAATTCACCATTTTAAAATTTTAAAGTGGCATGAAACCAATTTCCCCTATTTTTAATCCAGAGGTGACCCTTAATGTCATGGCTTCCTTTAGCCCTCCTTTAGAGCCAAAAAGTACAATTGTTTGGACAATTATACCCCCAGCGGCTAGGTTCTTTCCATTTATTTTAATTTTAATTTTTTATTGACCACCTTAATTATAAGGTCTGTCACGTTTCTTTTTAATTTTTTATTGGCCTCCTTAAGATCCTTCATGCACCACTACAAAAACATTATACACGATCATACACGGATGTTATAAAAATTTAAATTATTAACAATGTGTAAAGGAATGAGGTGCTTATGCGAAAATAAGCTCAACCATACAAACACGGTCATTTTAAAATCACGGTCGTTTTTTTTTTCTTATTAATGAACCATGTATGCATAGACACCTCCATTTACGATTAATAATATTATAGAAACCGTATATGGTTTGTCCAAATCTCCAAATACGGATTTCTCACAAAAACTGTGTAAGATTCATTTGCACACTCAACTAAATCAGTTCAAAATTTATATGTATGGGTTCAACTGTGTAAGATTCATTTGCACACTCAACTAAATCAGTTCAAAATTTATATGTATGGGTTCAATTGCATTTATTAATTAATAAATGTATGTTATCATATTAATTAATTTATGTATGTTTTATGTTTATGACTAGAGAATTAACCGGAATGTTTGTCATAACATTAATTATAAACATGTTATGAAAAAAGAAGGAGAATTTCTTGTGTGCCAATGTAAACTTTCAAAATATCCAATATCCCTATCAAAACACCATAATATCCAATATCTCCATCAAAACTAAATATTATCTTTTCTATCCCTTTTAGTTATTCAAAATATTATTTAGTTATTTTAAAAATCAAATTGACAAGTATAGCCTTTCTATTCTACTTGTCAATTTGATTTCAAAGGAAGTAGAAAATAAAAGAGAACAGAGTTTCACAAATGAGGCAATTTGCAGTGATTATTAGGGTCATTTTATGCATTTTCGTGCAATTTCAACTTACTCTAGCTGACGATCTGTACAGGTACTTCAATTCGTTCTTCTAAATGGGAGACGGAGAAGCAAGAAGATTTAATATGCTTGTACAAGCTTAGAGAGACCTAAACTAGTAATCCATAGCAGATTAAATTTATATTTTACTTGATTTTAAGTATCTTTTCTGGTTATTTTACATTTCAACACTTAGCAATAGATTATATGTATTCAAATTTCCTGTGTACTTTTCAAGAATTGGCAACCTGTCGCTTGACCAAAAAATTTGATATAATTTACATATTGTTCGATTAAGAGTGAAGGATTAAGAGCTTAAGAAGTGCTAAGGAACTGATGTTCGGTTGTCTTAATCCGTGAATGAAAGCTAAGGAAGCTAAAGAAAGAGGTATAGGTGCCTTAAGGTCCGGGCAAATGATTAAGATATTGGCAAAACGAGGCTAATTAAATGATGTATTATTAATTAGCGCTAAGGAACAGGTGTTCGGCAGAACTAAGCAACTAAAGAAGATAAAGGAAGAAGAGTAAGAAAGAAGAAGAAAAATGCTCCCACCGGTGGGCACTGACAAATCAGAATAAAGAAGAAGAGAAGAAGGGTACGTATACTTGTCAATTTGATTTTTAAAATAACTAAATGAAGGATTAAATAAATAAATGGGGATAAAAGAAACAATGTTAAGTTTTTATAAGAATATTAGATATTATGATGTTTTTATGGAAAAATTGACTATGTTGAAATTTTACATGAAAGCACTAGAAATTCTCCCAACAGAAATATATACACATTAAATAACATATATAGAACAAACCAGCAACATATACAAGTAAAATATGTATAAATAATAATATATCTTTAATATACACGCATGATAATATTAATCTTTCCAAAAACAAGAAAATTAAATAACAATAGATATTAAAGAAATTAACATAAATAATTATTTTAGGCAGCATCTTTTTTTTCGGGCTGTGGCGTGAATCAGACAATAGTGGACATAGTCAATGTCTCTTCATGTTGACAGGGATGTGACTGCTTAACTATCAGAGGTTTGTGTGAATGCCTCAATCAATGTTGATGCAGACTGCAAGCAACAATCAGCAGGGTATTTTGTCTTATTTAATTATATTGTCAAATACTGCAATACAATTTTAATTCACAACACAATATAAAAGAAGTGAATTAGTATGAATTATTAACGATTGATAAATATAAATGCATAGCTTGTAAAACACAATTGATAGCCTGATATTTGATAGATTGCCTTTTGAAATTACATCACTGTTGTACCAGTGGTACCGATGACATTGTCAAGAATAAATATTTCATCTTTATACCATTCCGGATAATAATAAATGCATCAACTTTAACACCTCCTTATTTTTAACTCATTTACACTGAAATAGTGGAACTCTAACTACTATGTAATCAAGCTCTCAAATTTTTTCAATAATAAAATATGGCTTTATTTAAATTTTATTGATAATGTATGTGATGTGCACACGCCTTACGTAGAAATACGTGGCGGGTTTTCTCGGGGTGTGACATAACCGGTGTTCGGCGGAATTAAGCGGCTAAGGAAGATAAAGGAAGAAGAGAAAGAAAGAAGAAGAAAAATGCTCCCACCAGTACGGGTAGTGACAGATCGTAATAAAGAAGAAGAGAAGAAGGATATACTTGTCAATTTTATTTTTAAAATAACTAAATGAAGGATTAAATAAATAAATGGGGATAAAAGAAACAATGTTTAGATTTTATGAGAATATTAGATATTATGATGTTTTTATGAAAAAATTGACTATGTTGAAATTTTACATGAAAGCACTAGAAATTCTCCAAAAAGAAATATATACACATTAAATAACATATATAGAACAAACCAGCAACATATACAAGTAAAATTTATATAAATAATAATATATCTTTAATATACACGCATGATAATTGTTCACACAAAAGTATGCACAAAGTTTCAGTACAGCAAGCTGTACCTTTTAATCTTGATTACACTTTCGACTCAGATTGCAAGTGTACAATCCTAATCGCATAGTATTATCAGGTATCGATCCACAGAGACGGTTGAAACTTAACTGGACTTTACTTAAATTAAATAAACTCTAGAAGTTGAAAATGTGATTTTGGTGTTTTAAAAGGATAAATAATAATATTCAAAACAATAAATATTTTTGGGGTTTTGTTTAATAAGAATAAAAAGGCATTTCCAGGGTTCAGATTTCATTTCTGTCCAGCCCCGAGGCATACGGCCCGTACGGCCCGTAGGGGACCCCGAGTTAATGCTGCAGCTACTGTTTTCTGCGTTGATGCTAATGTTTAGGGTTTCTATCGACCAGATCTAGGTACCTAACCTCAACTTTCGCATTTTGGCCTAGTACCCGATTACCGGACTCAAATACTTCCCTCTTAGATGCGTTAAACCTCAACTTTCGCATTTTGGCCTAATTTATCCAAGTTACTTGTCGGTTTACTAAAAGTATCCAAGGACTTTCGCCTCAAGGAAAGTTTCACCTTTCGGGTACTCTTTGGTTTCACCCTGCTTCATATACTTTATTCGGTTGGATTAAATGTCATAGACTTGGCTCCTAACACTTAGATGTGCGCATTCATCTAACGGGATGACTAATCGATTCAAGCAACCACAAATAAAGCAATCAAAATACTACACAACAAGGTAAAAACAAAGCATTCAACACAAAATCCAAGTAGCATGCAAACAAAACCAAACTAGAAACTACATCTTAGTCCTAGAAACTAAAAGAAAAGAAAGCAAAGAAAACAAGTAAAGATAATGATAAGGGAGCTCATGGCAAAGCTCGAGGAACGAAGAAGATCCGTTGCAAAACTCTCGTTTTCCTCCTCTCTACTTGCTCTCCAAGCCAAGCCCTCGCTCCCCCTAGGGAAGGTTGTCCAGGTTCAACCACAAAATCCCCTTTTTATGGTGTGGAATATCTCATTTAATACCTCAGATTACGCCCCCAGAGGCTTCCTTTTCGGCCTCCTTAAATTATGCTTATTTCAGATTCCAGCTGAATTTTCCGAATTAGCGTCCTACGGGCCGTATGGGACCCCGTACGGGCCGTATGGGACCCCGTACGGGCCGTATGGGACCCCGTACGGGCCGTATGCCTGTGCTTTGTCTTGGAGACTTTGTGCCTCTGTTGTGGAACCTTCTGTGTGGTTGGGCAGATCTTGTACGGCCCGTAGGGAATGTCATACGGGCCGTATGAAAAATTGTCAGATCCAGTTTTTCGCCCTTTTTCCTGCAAAATACCAAACAAAGCATAGCAGTACCACATTTCATCGAAATATAAGTAAAAAGTCCACATTTATAGGCTTTAAAGCACAGGTTTCAGTGTAAATCAGGACCGTAATTTAGATATAATATGGAGATATCAATAATCTTTCCAAAAACAAGAAAATTAAATAACAATAAATATTGAACAAATTAACATAAATAATTATATTAGGCAGCATTTTTTATTTTTTTTCCTGGAATTTCGGCCTGTGGCGTGACTCAGACAATAGTGGACATAGTCAATCATAGTCAATGTCTCTTCATGTTGACAGGGATGTGACTGCTTAACTATCAGAGGTTTGTGTGAATGCCTCAATCAATGTTGATGCAGACTGCAAGCAACAATCAGCAGGGTATTTTGTCTTATTTAATTATATTGTCAAATACTGCAATATAATTTTAATTCACAACACAATATAAAAGAAGTGAATTAGTATGAATTATTAACGATTGATAAATATAAATGCATAGCTTGTAAAACACAATTGAATAGCCTGATATTTGATTGATTGCTTTTTGAAATTACATCACTGTTGTACCAGTGGTACCGATGACATTGTCAAGAATAAATGTATCATCTTTATACCATTCCGGATAATAATAAATGCATCAACTTTAACACCTCCTTATTTTTAATCCATTTACACTGAAATAGTGGAACTCTAACTACTATGTAATTAAGCTCTCAAATTTCTTCAATAACACCGTAATATGATTTTTCTTTTTTGCAATTTTTGCCCGAGAAAGTTGTGTCGTGGGAACGATGATCTTCAATCCAAGCTTCCCAACTTCTTGGAATCCACCTTATGCCGAGGTTTAGGAATGCCAATATTTTCTACACCGGCTAGATAGTCAGTGCAAAATTCAATCCCCACCATGGCCTCACAGACATTTTTCTCGATATGCATTAATTACATCAATGCAATATATGTTGAAACCAATATGATAGATTTAAGAAGATAGATCTCCTTTTCCAAATATATTTACGGTTTTTTTTACCACATTTTCCGTGTCCAACCTCGAGATATTCAACCCGTTTATACACAACCTTCTTGTGTAATTGCGGGTCACGCCATGCTCAACAAATCCGTTGAACTGTGTTGCATTGTTATTATCAGTGTTCTAAATAGCGCACTATAACGGCGCTATAGTGTTTTTGGACCCTAAACACTAAGTTATGGCATCAAAACACGCTATTTGAGCTACGGACGCTATAGCAGTAATAGCGGTCCGCTAGCGCATAGTGTGTAGCGCAAATAGCGTGCGCTATGCAACATGAGACCTTTTTCTTTTCTTTTCAATTTATATGGGCTTTAAATAAAGGCTTAGATTGGATTTTAACCGTGATTTTTTTTTTTGCAATTGACGTACTAAGCTTTATATTAAAATATTAATTATTAAATGAGAGATCCATTAGACGAAATCAAATAACGAAGCTGCAGCGCGCTATGCAACATGAGTTTTTTTTTCCTTTTCTTTTCAATTTATATGGGTTTTAAATAAAGGCTCAAATTGGATTTTAATCGTGATTTTTTTTTGTAATTGATGTACTAAGCTTTATATTAAATTATTAATTATTAAATGAGAGATCCATCAAATGAAATCAAATAAGGAAGCTACAGTGCGCTATGCAACATGAGCTATTTTTTTTTTCTTTTCAATTTATATGGGCTTTAAATAAAGGCTCATATTGAATATATTAAGATATTTCTTGAAGTAACAAAATGATACTTACTATATGGTAGTTTGAATATTTTGAATATATTAAGATAGTTAATTATGCCATGATGTTTATGTTATTTTGAAATTTAAATAGAAAAAAGATAGATTATGTCATGATGCTGAATATATTTTGAATAGAAAAAGATCGATAGTTTATGATATTAGTATTACTATGGATATTTTGAGTCGCAATTTGGACTTTGTATTGATTCAATATGAATATTATATTTTTTTTAATCAATTTGATGTTGTTTATTGTTTTATGAGACTTAGATAATGTTGATATTTAATACAAATATATGATATAATTTTCATAAAAATAAAAATAAAACGCTATGTAACATAGCTTTCGCTATAGCGACACTATTCGCTGTAGCTTTTATTGTAGGCTTTCCGCTATGACGCAATAAACGCTATTTAGAACCTTGGTTATGATACTGGTGATTCTTCGGAAGATACCTCGATGTCACATGTACACATATTTCACACAATTACTCAATCTCAGAACCGGCATGTTATATATCTTCACAAATAGAACACACATATGACTGATAGGTTTAGTATGAAGTTAAGAAAATGTTGCTTTATATTAGTGAAATAAATGATATTTACTTAAGTTGCTGGCACTCATGGACTTCATGTTGTAATTATTTGATCACTCTCTTTTCTTTTGCCACTCTGCACAAATGATGGCTGATTTTTTTTTTCTTTTTTAAGGTCAGCTGGTAAGTAGCCAGTTGACAATATATTGATAAAAAAAAAAAGTTATTTACAATTCCCAAAGGGGCTCCTCTAAAATATAGATGATTGATTTCAATTTGTGAATTAATTCATCTTTCTGTAGAGCCTTTTTGTCATCTGTTCCCTGATAACTAATCAAGGGGTTCTCGTGTTCATTTCTTTCAATTAAATATTATTGGGTAATTAGCACAAAATTTAATGCTGATATATATATATGACTAAAAATGTTTATACATAGAGCTTTTGGCTCTCGTTTGAAATCTAAATAGTAGCATCCGCAAAACGTTTGCACCAACCCTTCCGTGCAACCGAGTCAGTTTCCAATTTTTAAAGTTCAAATGATAAATCTAAACCATTAGATGTGTTCTTCATATTAAAATGTGCTTGGAGACCAAATTTTACATTTTTTGGAATTTTTTTACTATTTATTAAGCCACTTTGAAAATCGCTGATCCAACGGTAGCTGTTTGGACCAGTAAAATCAGAAGTCACCGTTGGATCAGCGATTTTCAAAGTGGCTTAATAAATAGTAAAAAAATTTCAAAAAATGTAAAATTTTGTCTCCAAGCACATTTTAATATGGAGAACACATCTAACGGTTTAGATTTATTATTTGGACTTTAAAAATCGGAAACTGACTCGGTTGCACGGGAGGATTGGTGCAAACGTTTTGATATTAGCCACTATATATATATATATATATATATATATGAGGAGGAATTCACTTACACCTTTTTTTTAGTAACACTGGATTACACTCTACATTTTTAAAGTCTAAACAGTTGATTCAAACCATTCAACATGATAGATATATGAGCTTGCATATCAAATTTTCTATTTTTTTGAATTTTTTTACTATTTATTAAGATGTATACAAAAATTCAATGGTCTGAAAACAGTGATTTTGTAAAATACTTAATAAATAGTAAAAAAATTCAAAAAAAATATAAAATTTGATCTGCAAGCACATTTTAATATATTCATCATGTTGAACGGTTTGGATCGATTGTTTGGACTTTGAAAATTTTGAAAATGTAAGGTGTAATCCAGTGTCACCAAAAAAGATGTAAGTGGTTCCCTCCTATCTCTCTCTCTATAACCTAATTTTTAATTGTTTATTTTCCTTATGGAGAGGGAGAAGATAAAATGAAGGTAATGTACTGGTACTAATACTGTATATACCGGTACCAAGCAATATGTAACTGGTCTTGATTAATGAATATCACTTACATGCTTTTAATTAAAAAAAAAAATAGTAAGTTTGCAATTGAACAGTAATAAAATCACATGTTCGATTAACACATGAGAATTCACTGCCTGAAAATGATTGACGAAGCAAAGGGCAGATCTGTATGGGAAATACATACACATGTACAATTAATGTGCATCGTTTACTTTTGTAAACAAAAAAGATAGAGAGAGAGAGAGAGAGCTACTTGGCAGCCTCCCCGAGATTTAAAAAAAGGAGAGAAATTACAACTCAATAAAGACAAGTTTAGATGAATATGACTCCATGGACGGATGTAACGGGATGAATTGACCTCTGTTTTTGGTGATTTTTTTTTACTAATGTATAATTTCTTATGATTTATAGTAAAATATTATGAATATTATAAATTAATTTTTATTCTTAACATAAAAATTTTATACAATTGATTTTCATTATCTAATTGATTTTTATAGTTTGAAAGTCTGTCTCTATTTTTATGTGATTCAAGAATCAAAGACAGACAACGTAGAGAAAAGAAAGAGGTCAGAGTTAAAATCATATAAGGTAACTCAAATTTTGAATTTGAATCTGAACCGTCTGATCCAAAAAGATCAAATGGTCGATCGGGAGATCTAAACTCAAATTTTGAGTTACTACATATCCTTTTCAAGAAAGAGAGAGGGAGACATTTGGACCTACTTATTTTGAAGAGGGTTTTTTTTTTTTTTTGAGATCATGTTGAGCGGTTCGGATCGGTCGTTTGAATTTTCAAAATAAAAATATAGTGTCATGGAGCACAAACTCATTTTACTCCATGGCTCATTTTAGCCAAACTCTCTATATATATATAAATTGTTATCGGCAGCATTTCAACCAAGTGCTGCCGGGGCTATATTTTATTATGTGATATTCAAACAACAAATCCAAACCGTTAGATGTTCAATCTATATTAAAATCTACTTGGAGATCAAAGTTTACATTTTTTGGAATTGTTTTACTATTTATTAAGCTGGTTTGAAAACCATTGTTTTCAATGCTGCAGAAATTTACTGAAAACATCAATTTTCAAACCAGCTTAATAAATATTAAAAAATTCCAAAAAATGTAAAATTTTGTTTCCAAATAGATTTTAATATAGATTGAACATCTAACGGTTTGGATTTGTTGTTTGAATATCACATAATAAAATATAGCCCTAACAGCACTTAGCTGAAATACTGTCGGCAGCAATTTAGCAATTTAGCCATGTGATGGCTAAAATGTTGTCGGCAGCCCTTGGCTCATATATATATATAATTATTTTGGTACGATGATGCCATCACATGTAGGCATCACATTAATTCAATCCGAAACTTGACTGTTGAGCTACTATTATCTTCTTCTTTTTTAAGTTGGTGGCTATGACCCTACTATTATCATGTGTGGATTGCCTTTTTTTGTAGCATTTAAAAACAAAATAAATTTAACTTGTGAACGTTCAGTGACAATATGCTTTCTGCTGAGGCGCCTATTACAGAAATGGTCATTGTACACTGTACATTGTACTTTTGGCAATTTTATATAAAAACCATATAGAAATTGTAATTTTTTGGAAACCTGAAATATCTGTGAAATCTCTACACGGATATTTATTAAAAAAATCATTGTAGAAAGCCTTGAGAGAGCTACACGAATGTTTATTAGGAATTGTACATGGCTGATTATGTAATAATCCGTGTAGCTCGGTAATACTGAAAGCGACACTAGCAAGTGTTTGTACACGGCTGTTTATGTAATAATCCATGTAGCTCTCTTATAATCGCATACGGGTAAATATCCGTGTGTATTTATTTAAGAATTTCTACACCCTCACAGCGTACACGATAGGAAATCCGTATAGCTCCTCCATTTATGTCCGTGTGCAATCTCTTATTCTGTAGTAGTGGGCAAAACTTTAAATGACAGCTTTTTTTTTTCTTTTAAGAGTTAAACCCAGTCAATGACCGCATTTTTTTCTCAGCAACATAAACAATGTTTACTATATCACTATTAATGACAATATTTTATCTCAACGTACACGAAAACGATGTTTTACTTCAACTTTTTCTAAGTAATATTTGCTTTAGAGTACGTGAAACGTTGTTATATATCATTAAAACTGTTTCTATAGGAGTAAAATAATGTCAATGACATTGTTTTAAGAGAACAATGTTTTAAGTTTTCTTTGTATATACATTTACTTCATTGACAACGTTTCCTAGGAGTAAAACACTACTAATGATATCGTTTTATCTCAGCACATAAACGATGTCGAAAATATAAATATTTATTAATTGTCCGAAATGGATTGTTGTTTGTAATATAAATATCTATATAGATGATAGCATAAAATTTTATGTTGATTGGTTCATGTCTAGTCATGTTTGATCACGTGCTGTACCATCACATGTTTCATACTATGAGTAGTCACGACACACAAATATACAATACGGGACATGCGAGTCACGTCATGTGATCAGCATGCATGCGTGCCCGTGCTATCACGTTTCTGGTTACGCCGTGACTTTTTGACATCCTACTTGAAATCATATTTCTACAGCCAATGTATTACAATGTTCCCCCATCAAGGGTTTATATGAACTTAAAGAGTTCATACTAGCGATCAAGCTTTTTTGAAAGTTTTAGAGGAAGACATTAATTTGAAGAAATTTTATAGCTAGCAAGGAACAAATTTATTTCCTTCACTGAAAAGACAGGTACGTACGTACTAACAGTGATATTACAACGAATGAGTGGTTACAGATTTTAGAAACGAGAAACATACAAGTAGAAGATAAGAAGGCAATCTCACACAAGATCAAAGAAACAATATCTATGTATGTAAATGAATGGCTACGAGCAATTCTAAAATCTCATGCACGTGTATATTGAGTACTGGCATTATTGACTCGTACAATCACGTGGTTTATGTAGAAACTATTGCATTATTTCTAGCTGCTCCTTTCCAAGAAGGCAATAATAGATCATTTATTAATTAATTAATTTATAATTTGTTATTTTCTGTAATTTCTCGATCTGTAGCGCATGCAATAGCCCATATCGTTCTTACGTTTGCTGAGAAAGCATGCATATATGTGCTTAATTAAATATACGGCCTCATGTATATACTTGCAATGCAAGCTATATAGCAAATAATGGTGGCAAAATTCTCGTGTGATCATCTATGCGAGGAGCATTTTTATCATAGCTAGCTCATAATGAGTCGCATTTGGCTTTAGAAAAGGAGTCGGGGTGCTCTGATGTTCAATCGTGCATGGCCATTCGATTTGTGTCAAGATTTGTGCGCAGTTGATTTTCAAATTAATGTTCTTTTAATGCTTTTTTAACAATATATAATCACGAAAGCATCTCCTACTTGCAAGTTAATAACAACTGCTTGCTTATTACTATAATACTGTCAACGCTCAAGGTATACAAGTATAATTCGGCAGAGCAAAGCCTTCTTCAGTTAAAACTGATAGCGGATACATTATTTTTTCTTGTTTTTTCTTGTCTCAAATAGAAATACTGTTAGGAATTTCCTTGCCAGTGACCCCGGGATCCGAGAAGGGCTTGAGCAATTCATACGGGATGATCCCTGCCCCACATCTATTCTTCAAATTTTTATCCAAGTTTCTTGCATCTATTATCCCCTCTATCTTGTGCATCCTACCGTTAAACCTCTCAAATGCCGCATAATTAACGGGCATCAGAATTCCAGGCAGGTTCTTGAAGAAACAGTAGGTCACGAATTATGTGAATCACTACTACAAAACACCAAACGATGTTTTGCAAGATTCTGAAATCCAGGAATGTGGGTCACCTCAGGCCACCATGCAGCCATCAATTTCGGTCAATACCACTATGATGGTTACATCCCAAACTGACCGACCATAGCTCGAACGAACATGCCAGTTGAGGATGACGATCTCAATTCGGAATCTTTCAAAATGTTCTGGAGTAAGCCTGAGGATGCTCTAATGGATTGCTTTCCAGCTCAAGAAGAGGCAACCGCCTCGTGATGGCAATTCTGGATGTATTGTCAACTCACTCACCAGATGAAGAGTATATCGGTGATAAACAAGAACCATAGTTCATAAATCGGAATCGGAATCGGACTCGGTCACTTGACCGTGAAATCGGAATCGGATGAATCGGTTAGAATCGGGTGAATCGGATCGATAACTCGGATTTTTTTGGTAGAAACATGTTTTGTACTAAAAGAATAGAAAAAATTAGTAAATACAATCCTTTTGATTAGAAAAAAGAACTAAATATATACAAGAAAAATGAAGGAAGAAAAAGAAACATAAAAAAAAGTAGAAAGCATGAAAAAATAATTCAAAAGCATATAAACAAATTGCTAAAAACTGTTGAAATGAACGGATCCAATGATAACCGAAATGGAGAGTAGCAGAAAAAGGTGGAGGCAGCTCTAAATTATTCATTAAATGCAAGTGGCCCTATCTCTCCATAATAGCTATTCGTAGCTCCGGGTGCACAATGGACCATATGTATATTCAATATTTATACTTAACATACTAGTAGACCAAGTCTATTTAAGGGAATCCATTTTCTAATCTCCTCCACATGCAGCTCCTTTCGTTCTTTCTTTCCAAATTAAACCCTTCTTTCCGACAAACTCATTTTCACGCAAAGGAAAGGCAAAATTGGCTCTTCAGGGAGAGAATTGATCTGGAATCGGTCAAGATTCGCCTGACTCGGACCAAAAATTGGATAACTCAGCCGAGTCAACCCCGATTCAACCGAGGTTTGATGAAAAAATCGCATGAGCGTGAAACTCGGACAAAACTCGGCTCGGACCCGACCGATACTGTTCTGACTAGGGCGAGTTTCCAAACCATGGTCTACACCTAATAATGGAAAAGGAGGAGTGTAACTAGCGATCTGAAATTAAGTTGTACATGCATATACACAAACTTCAATTATCTCTTCCTTACATAAATGGCTTTAAGCTTTGCACTTCCATCTTTCATCCCGGTTCGCCCGTCACATATGAGAGTGGTTTCTTGTAGGTTCCGTATTTACGCAAATTTACAGTCTCCTGGGGTTAACGTTTGAGCGACACTTGGGACCCTATACACCGACCATATGGCATGATAACTTCATACAGTCGCAAGATAATGGCGACCAACATGCATATGTAAGCAAATAAACATATTAGTAAGAATTAGATCGTTCATAAATATAGTTG
The DNA here is from genome assembly GCF_964058835.1 of Carex rostrata. NCBI lineage: Eukaryota > Viridiplantae > Streptophyta > Magnoliopsida > Poales > Cyperaceae > Carex > Carex rostrata. Next base: position 2,265,537 of record NC_135952.1, read on the forward strand.
TAGAGTAGTAACTTTCTCTTCTTTAGTTCCTTATTATATATTAACCATGCATGCTTCATATATATTTGTTTTTTAAATGATTTTTAGAAACAAAACATCAATTGCTTCTACATGCTGTTTCATCTTCCTATGCATGTACGTGTGTCATTAGTCATTACTGTTTTTGTATCTAATAAAACTAGATCATTTATATGTACTTCTTGCTTTGTTTTTGTAGATGGAACAGGGTAAAAACAAGGAAAGAGTATGCAAGCTTAAGAAAGTGGTGCGTCAAATGATATGCAAGGAAGAGTTGCTGAGGGATAAGTTAGAGCTTGTTGATACCTTGCAACAGCTCGATCGGAGTGGCTTATCATTTCAAGGACGAGATAAACTCTGTATTTACTAACATATCCATGAATCAATGCTTCATGACCTTAATTATGAAGTAGCCTTGCTTTTCAGACTGCTCAGCAATCAGGATGCATGGATTTAGCGTAAATGAAGGTTTCATTTACAACTATTATCATTTAAGTACCTTCATTCACGCTAAACCCATGCATCCTGATTCCTGAGCAGTTTGAAAAGGAAGGCTACTTCATAAAGGTCATGAAGCATTGATTCATGGATGTTAGTAAACACAAAGTTTATCTCGTCTTTGAAATGATAAGCCACTCCGAGCTGTTGCAAGGTATCAACAAGCTCTAACTTATCATCAGAGACAGAAACAGACTTTCTGACTATGGGAGTCAATCGTGAATGGAAATCAATCATATAAAATTTTGATGCTGCGAATGGGAGTCAATTTACTGTATCTGTAGCACTTTACTCTAGATTATATAGAAAACTGTGTATAAATACAATTTTTTTTTTAAAACAATAGAGGTCAATTATATTGATCCTCATTGACTCTTACTCTTTCGGCCTCTACATATCATGCAAAATTCATCTCTCTTTTGTACACATACAAAACTTATTGCTGTTAATTTATAATTAAGACTTGTATTATACATTTTGATATTTCAATCATAATTATACTGAATCGCACCTCAGAAACCAATTTAATAAATATATGTATCTAGCGTATCGAATTTAAAATATTCCATCAATTATCAAAATAGTGAGAATATTACAAATTAATGGTGCCTAACCAACAAAGTCTCTACTTCCCAGGAATCCATGTCACGCCAGGTAAGGTGCAAGCAGAAAATTTGGACCGTTCTTTTAACTTGGCACAAATCTCAAAGCAGACTCCTACCGTTCCAATAGGCATTGGATTGAGTTTGATCCGGCTGAGATTAATTTGAGACGTCCGTTTATTCAAATTGTACCTCAGGTACCTTGGATCTGGATCCCCTAAAGTAACTCAATCTTTGAGTTTTGGATTAACACCGTCCAATTCGAATTCGTCACTCGAGATTGTTTTACGGTTCGAATTCATCTCTCGAAATATGTACAATTCACTTCGGATAAATTATCACGGATTCGAATCAGACAGTTGCAATCCAAAACTCAAAGATTTTGTTACTTCACTGAATATGAACTCTGGTACCTGGGATGGACACGGACTCCACCCAGGCTTCACCTAAAATCCAGACATTACAAACAGAGAAATAGAACAAAGACCTCAGTGCAGGCCTCTATTTGGTAAATTGGGCCTGGGCCTTTCTATTTAATTTGAAGATAGTCACACATTTTTTGAATTGTGATTGCTAATTTTCATACAACTAGAATTATTGTGTCACTGATTATCGACTAGGAATTTACCTAGTTATTAAGAAAAAAATCAATTACAATTTACAATAAAGGGGCGGTACTCGCCCTTTACTCGAAGCCTACGAGCTTCACTGTTGAACTCAGAGCCGTTGAGCTCGCCTGTTAATATTTTTTGTGTCAAGTGTCTCTAAATTCATATATTTACATTTCACATTTTATATTCATAGTTTAGACTTTGACTTGACTAATTAACTATTATACCTTTGACTCAACCTTAACTTGCATATTTATATCAAAGGTGTTTTAGAATTTTAAAAAGGTGTCGTTAGGGACAACAAAGTGGTATTAGAGGTTTTCTAATTGTGGTATCAGAGGTCAAACGCAGAGGTCACGACCATTGAGGTCTTAAACTCTATACTGGAATTATTATCAGAGGTCGAACACAGAGGTCTTAAACTCCGTTTGAGCATTTGACAACAAATCAGAGTTTTCTATAATCTGTGTTTTTGTTTTTAGTTATTTAAATAATGGATATTGTAATGTTGCATTTTAATGTTAGATTATGAGAAAGGGCGGTGTTAGAATTTCGAATTATGGGGGTCAAACACATATGGGATCAATCATATAAAAATACATAATTATAAAAAAAAAAAAAAAGGTCAATTGACTCTCATTCCCGCTTCTTTCCTCTGCCTTTGATCATGAAGTTAAGATATATTTAAATAATGGATGTTGTACCATGTGAAAATATTTTAATTAATTATTTTCCCTTTTATTTTTCATTTTGCAATTTAAAAAATAAAAAATTACAATATGTTTTATAGCGTCGAGTATTTCCCAAATTTTGCAAATGACACATCACCTGAGGTACGGTAACTGTTTGTTCCAAAATGATAAAAGCATGGAGATGGCAAGATTAGAGTACAATGCTTTAGATTATGAACTTTTGTATATTGGCATGCAATTTTTGCAGATAATTGGATGGTTTTGTAAATTTGAGAAATATTGGATTGTTTATTAATTGGAATTAAAGTACTGTAAATGTTTGTTTGTTGCAAACCAACTTTCCGGTTCGCTAATTAATGACAAGTTTTCAAGTGTGTTTTTGGCTCAGAATTTTTTAGTTATAGGTTTTCTTTATTTAATTAATGAAGATTTTAAGTTTTTATTTTAAATCAATTGAGTGTTTAATTTTTTTAAAATTCAATTAAGTTTCTAAAACTTTCGGAACTAAATTGTGTGGGCGACTCCTCACCTAAATTTTTAATTAAATAAATTGTTTTAAATGGTACTGATTAGATATATATCACGTTACTAGAAAAATCAAGATACATTTAGTAAAAGAAAATTAGGGCGAGATTGAGTTCTCCGTTTCAGTACATATAAAAATAATTTCCATATAAAAATTTAGAATAAAGATTTTTATCCCCAGTTGTTTTCCCCCGATCGTCCCCCGAACTCAATTTTCTAACTAATATTTCTAACGGTCAAAGCTGCTCTCTTTTAAACCGAAATACTTAAAGAAATGACGCTCTCACAGCCACCTTTGAATTCAACTTTTTTCTCAGTTGTCAATTTTATTTCCAATAGTTAATGGGAAGTGTAGTCTATTAATCTCGTTTTATCTCTATCGAGTACCTATTTGTCGATTCATTTCATCCATCAAAAGTTCACTCAAAAAATAGTCTGCAGACTAATGTGAGAAAAATGGCACAGCGGAGTCGGCTCCATCACGGAATGGCACGACACATGTTACTGCTCCGTGCCGTACGTGACTCGCGTGTCGCATGTCATAATCACGTGAGTCACATATAATTAGGACCATTAGGTCTTAATCAAATGGTGAATTATGAATAAACTAACTTAAATTATAAAAAATAGTTAAACGTGAAAAATGTGACCGGTTACGTTTGGACACGGCACGCGAGTCACGCCGTGACCACCTCTTGACATTTTGGTCAAAGCACGGATCACCGTTCACTTGGTCACGGTACAACACGGCACGAGACCAAAGTCACGGTGTGTTAATCACGGCACGACACGGCACGTTTTTTCCACAGACCAACAAATAATTCTTTACGAAGTGGGTTGTTGTTATTTCTCTGTCTTTTATTCATCATAAACTCATATGGGTAAAACTGAAACATGATGCAAAAAACAATATTTTTTATTAATTAATTACACTATAATTTTTTAAAGAAAGTTTAGTTCTAAATTATAGGTTGTACGATCTGAGTATGAAGACTCAGTTAATATTTTTGTTCCTTTCATTATGTTATTATTATGTTTTATGTTATTTTGGTTGTTTGATATTTTAGATATGAATACATGATTTTCTATATATTAATATTTGCATGCATAGGCATCCATACTTGCATCCAGTTATGTTAGAAATATGATTTTTTCATTACAAATGTATAAATATTTGTTCGATGTGGTATGATTACTTGTATTCTAGATTTTTGAAAATTGTCGTATCGTCGTATCTGTATCATATATGATATGGTATCCGTACATGTATCCATGCAACATGGTCCACAACATAAATATTAATATATAAATGCACATGTGTAAATACTTTTCATATTACGTATTAATACAATCAAGCACCAAACTGAATAATTTGTAAAAAATATTAAATTAAGATAATTTTCAACGTAACTATTTATACTTCAGTTATAAGTATTAATACTTACATTACAAGATATGAATACTTACAATACTTGATATTAATACTTTCAAACGTCATCTAGTACCATAAGAAAAGAAAAAATATAGAGAATATGTTAGATACAAACACTTGATACATGAACTATTCACACTTGCATGACGAGGTACGAATACTTGCAATATTTGATATTAATACTTTTAGACATCATCCAGTGCCATGTGAAAAAAATTTGATAGAATTTGTTAGATACAAACACTTGATACATGAACTATTCACACTTGCATGAGAAGATATGAATACTTACAATACTTTATATTAATACATTTAGATATCATTTAGTGCCATATGGGGAAAAATTAACAGAATTTGTTAGATACATATACTTGATACATGAACTATTTACACTTACATAAAGAGGATGAATACTTGCATACTTTATATTACTTTTAAACGTCATCTGATGCTATAAGAAAAAAAAAACTATTGATAAAATCTTTTAGATAAAACACCTGATACAAAAACTACATTTGCATGATGAGGTATGAATACTTGCAATATTTGAAATTAATACTTTCATACATCATCCCGTGCCATATAGATTTTGTTAGTTACTAACACTTGCATGACAATGTATAAATACTTGCACTACTTAATATTAATATTTTTAGATGGCATCCAGTGTCATATGGAAAAAAAATTTAATAAAATATGTTAAGTACAAACACTTCATACATGAATTATGTACACATGCATTACGAGATATGAATACTTGAACGAGGAGATATGAATACTTACATGACAAGGTATTCACGACGATGTATGAATACTTGCATGACGAGGTATGAATACTTGCACGACGGACAACCCAAAAATATGTTATCATGTATCTCATTTGAAAGAGAAAATTACGTAGAAGACGTTCATGGTTTTAGATTTGTAAAAATCTTCATAGATCGCCAGAAATATTGACGAGATTGAACGGAGAAAAAAACCCAACTCTAAAAACGTGTAAAAGATGTGTGTATGATGTGTCCAGTTTATTTTCGAAATACTTGGTATTTTATGTATGAATACTTGATATATTATATATTAACACTTGCGCGCATAGGTATCCATATTTGCACGCGTCAGTTATAAAATCTATCAAATATTAGGTGGTCCCTCAAGTAATTAATGAAGTTCAGTTAGTTAACGATCCCCATAAGTAGTTATTGACTGGGGGATAGATATTCGATCCCAAAAATTTAACCAAATTTCACATTTAATTTATTTTTCATTTTTAGAAAAATAAAATATCAGTTAATTTTAGGGACCGCCATTTGTCATTGCGGCCCCCGCCAAAACAAAGAAAACATCAAATTCGGTTGATTTTTATAATAATTGTTTAATAATTTTCAAAAATATAAAATTACATTAGTCGCCGTGCATAACAATCAGTCACCTAAGTCGAAACCGTGAACTTTCGTTTATAAATAATAGTATCCCCAATCGAATGGATATCTAACGTACTCCTTATTCTAATTCGATCTAATTCGAAGTTCAGTTGAAATTTCTTGAACTTGAATTGAATTTCTTGTTCTTATTGTTCCTTGATTTTCGCACTTGAAGGAAGATATTTGAATTCGTTGATTTTATCTGATCTCTAATTGTAATTTGTATAAAGATGTATAATATTAAATACATAATTAACAGAGACATGTTTTCTTTTTCTTTTTGCTAAAGAAACAATTATTTTTATTTGCTATTGATTATTTTTGTTGAGACAATAGGTTTGTACAATTTAAAGAGATATTAAATGAAAAATCTAGTGAGAATTAAATACATGACATGTCATGCAAAATTCATCTTTTGTACACATACAAAACATTTCGTGATGTTAAATTGTAATGAAGACTTTAATAATATTGTTTGATATTTAAATATAATTGTATCTTTAAAAATGCTTGAGACAATAAAAAGGTATAAGAATATCATCTCTGAAACAAATTTAATAAAAATATAAATTTAGAGTCATAGTACAAACCAAGGTCCTGATATAGTCAGTAAATTCAAATAAACACAGCATTTATTTATTTTCCGGATCAAACATCGAATTTAAAATAATATCCTACCAATTATCAAAATAATGAGAATAATACTAATCATTAATAAGTAAATATTAAATGCTAAGACCGTTTTTCTATTTATAATGTTCATAGAGCCGGACATTACTATATGAGTGATGTGTTTATATGCAAAATTTATATTTTTTCGAGTTATTGTAGTATCAATTCACGCAATAAAAAATATTAAAAAAATGAATGCATTAAAATTAACTTAAAAACTTTAATATTTGACTGCCTGACTTGATATTAAATAAATTAAATTTTTTAATAAATGTGGATAAAAACATACAACTAATTACATTAGTTTGGATTTATCGTTTGAAGTAGATTAGATTTTGAAATTGATGTTATATAAGCTGAAAGAAATACTAGATGAACTCTTTTTTAATAGAATAACTGGACATTTTTCAAATGGATATGAACTACTCATTTTAGATCAAACAATCCAAATCAAATATTATTTATTTTACTATTGAATATAATACATAACAGATATGTCAGTAACAATGATATATTATCATTTGATCGTTAATTCAACTTAAAATTTTCAAGTTTTATATTTTTATAATTGTTAACTACAAATCATTTCTAACTTGAGTGATACTTTTAAACATATTGCTAATTAATAATTGTTCCATATGCAGTAATTAAAATTGCAATTGTTGCATCATATTTAATTTGAACATGATTTGAATGAACGTGTCCGTCTACCCGTCTTTATACTTTTGTATAACATTAGATCTACATCGTCCAATCTGGAATGAACGGTGAAGATCTACCTAGTGCAATCAAGTTGGAGAGGAACCGAACCCTTCTTTAGGTCTGAAAATGATAAATTCAAATCATCTAAAGTAACTCAAAGTTTGAGTTTGTTTCCAAACCATCCCATAAGAGCCTGGACGAATATCTCCTAAAGAATTTAACTGGAGGTGTCCTTTGCTTACGAGATCCAAATCTGAAAATGATTGCAATGCTTAAGAAAAGGATACCTCCATTTATATTAAAATGGACATGTTGAAACTCATTGAGACTCTGGCGGTGAGGCTTGAGAGGGAATCCTTGCAAGATAGAAAAAATTCACCAATCGGGTGCTTCCTCTGAGGTAATAGAATATTTAAGTTTAGATCGCAACCATCCGATAAGAATCTGACCAATTCGATCCGAGGTCAAACGTAAGGAAAACTTTAATATTCGTGCGGATTCTGATGGGACGGTCTAGAACTTACGTTAAATATTCTGTTACCTTAGAGGATACTGAGTCTCACAGTTACCAAGGCGGGACCTTATGTTTTCAAAATATAAAATTTTTACGAATCGAGTCCTATCCTCTGAGGTAACAGAATATTTAAATTTATATCCAACCATCCGATCAGAATCTGACCTATTCGATCCGAGGTAAAACGTACGGAAAACTTTAACATTCGTGCTATTTATGATCGGACGGTGTGGAACTAAAATCAAATATTCTGTTACCTCAGAGGATTCGCACTCTAACCAAGGCGGGAGCTTATGTTTTTTTTGTTTTTTCAGATGTGAAACTTCTCTTTCACACTCGTAAATTAGAAGAGAGAGAGTCGCTGATCGCTTTCTGTAAATCTTGCGAGAAGCTGTCAAAATGGAAGGGAAATCGATTCATTCTCCAAATCTTGATTCAATTTTCGCCCCTAAATCCGACGATTTCAAATACATATGCAGTCTCAGTACAATTTTGGTTGCTACAATTCAAGAAGTGAAAGATCGCGTATCCCAAATTGAGCTCATCTTTTGTAGCCAGCTCTTCCCCAAATTCCAATCGAATTCAAAATCATTCCAGAGAAAGCAAGAGGAGTGGAAGGAGAGAGAAACCAACCTGTCGAGTCAAATTGGAGAACTGAAACTCAGTTTGTTGAAGGAGAGAGAGGAAAGGGATAAGCTGTTGAAAGAGATTGAATGTAAAGATCAAAGTTTGGTTACTGAACAAAGCAAGAGAAGAGATATGGTAAGAGATTTTGGTACACTTAAGGAGAGGTACAATAGTTTGAAATCTCAGTATACCTACCTAATTGGGAAATTGGAGGGTAATTCAGGAAATTTGAAATTCTCTGGAAGAGCAGTAGAGGAGAAAAAGGTGAAACCCCATTCTTCTAAGAGAAGCTATGAAGGCAAGTTACTATTTTGCATATATACACCTTTTCATTTGCATATTTCTAAGATACTTTGCTGTTAGATAGAAATTATTGTAATGCAGTAGTGTAAATTTGGTGTATTTTTTAGTACTAGAACACAAATTAAACCATGAATTTGTAAAAAAAAAAAGCTAATAGGGGTGGTCCATCCAGTTCTTTGGTTAGTGTACTAGTACCAGTATAGAAAAAATATACTCTAATAATTTACTTGTATGTATATCTCTAATTTTAGATTTTACTAACCTAAGTCTCAATTCCTTTTTAATGTATTTTTCAGATTTTGATGAAATTGATACGAAGGAAATCAGTCCTTACACTGAGCTGAGAAAACCGAAGCTTAGTCTCAATTCAATGTCTACTTCTGCTCGATCTCCCCCAAACTGCATTTCTGGTAAAACCAAATTAAATTTTTTGAGTCCCTTTAGTATGATTCAATTCTAGTTCTTACAAGTATGGTGTCTTGTGCTTTGTTTTAAATTGAACTATTAAGCCTCTAATTACATCTGTAACCTCAGTATCATCACTGTTGGATCAGGTAACGGTAAATACTTTGCCTTCTTTGTATATGCATCTTAGCTTGAATTGTATATATGCGGGGTTTATTAAATGCAGAGTTGGCCATTAAACCCTAGAATATTATTTTGCTGTTTGGTTCCTGATATTGCTTCTTATTGCATTAGGTATAATATTATGTTTTTCTTTCAGACAACAAAGAAAAGATAACATGGTGTCAAACCAACAAAGAATCTACTTCACCCAGTCCTCACCCAAAATCCACTTTGGTTAAACTAACAGAAACCTTATCGGGTCAAAAGCGACCCACCACATGGAGGGACACTAGGGCGAATCAGAAACCATGTGGGGCTGACCCGGACCCACATGATGACTTCCTTGATACACCCATTGAGATGGCACGGAAATCAAAGCCTGACATTAGTAGCACTAGTTCAGCTCGTGGTTCTCTAGTGCCTCGAGAAACGTGCAGAGATAAACTTGCTGTCGAAGAACCAACAGTACGTACTTTATTTCAAAACTCAAACTTAGTAGTGTCTGATACTCTGGTACTGCTGTTCAGGTGTAGAGAGCAAAATACATAAATGTAATTGGAGGCCAAATTTTACAATTTTTTAGAACCTTTCTACTATTATTTAAATAGTTGCAAAATCACTTGATCTAAAGATTGTTGACCATCTGAAGGTAGTGATTTTCTACCTATCTAAAAAAAATCATGTCGAGTTGTTCGGATTGATGGTTTGGACTTTAAAAATGAAGATATGGATCCATAGCCTCACTCTTAACATTATTTATTGAAAAGAACATGAATCATAAAGTAGACTTACCCAAAACCTGAACCTTATCCATTCGAGCAGGGTAACCTCAAAACCAATCTGATCAGATCCCAGAAATCACCTGACCTGAAATTGATCTGACAAAAAGTTAAATTTTTCTCAAAACTGTAGTGACCTAGACCTGAAAATGATCCAACATGAATGACCTAAGGCAAAACTTGATCTGTTTTCATTTCTGAAAGTAACCTATGTGCCATCTCTAGGTACTGGTATTTGCTAGCATTGCTTGTTACTGGTATTTGGCCTTTTAATATTTGATACCAAAATCGCTAAAACCTGACTGGTACATGTAACAATCTGTTCAACCCGAGTCTGACATAATTTTAACCTGATAATATCGCTTTCAGGCTTTTCAGGTTCCACCGCCACAAGATATGGACTTTAACAACTCGGATGAAGAGACTCAAGATTTGACTTCAAACAAAATTTCAATTCAAAATAAAGAAAAGGGTTTCAAATTCATCGAGCCGGTAAGAAAGAAGGCTGAGCGAGAGAATTTGAAGGGGATTGAGTGCAAGCAGTGCAAGAAATTCTATGATGCAGTTTTACCTAAAGACGGGGAAGGGAAAGAACAATGTACTGATGGTATCGGTACCAGTTTGAAATGCGAGCATCATGAGGGGGTGTCAAGGCATCGGTACCGGTACGCTCCTCCTATGACACCCGAAGGTTTTTGGAATATTGGGTTTGAAACAGAAATGTGAAAAGAGCAAGTCCATACCATTTATTGTTAAACTCAATTCTTTCTGATAAAAGTCGTATTAATACTCTTATGTAACTTGGTTAGTACATTGAATGCTGTTTTTTTTTTGTGCTGGTGTCATTTGTAGATTTCTATCAGTCATTTTTATTACATAATTGGCATTTAAAGCTTCTAAGATTTACATAAGTTAATTGTTATTATAATAATTGAGATGTGAACACCATGGGGAGGGGGGGGGGGGGGGGGGGGGGGGTCGAGAGTCCGGATCATCTGAAGTAACTCAAAATTTTCGGGTTTAGATGATGTAGACTGTCTGATCAGAATCCCCATCTATACTCAAAATTTGAGTTAACTTGGGTGATATGAAATCAGATGTTGATGCATTTTGGTTTATCATTGTCCTGGAAACATTGTAGAGTTATTCAGTGTGCAGCCTGAGTTTGAAAACAACTCAAACTTTTTATGAAGCAATCAAAAGTTTATTCACAAAACAAACTATGAGACAAAAATGCCCTGTGACTGCAAACAAGTAGTTCAAAACCAGTTCATTAAGGAGTCTTGTATCCTATGAGATAACTGAACATTTTAGTTTATTTAAAGCAGGGCCATATTTAATTCAGTGTCAATTCGAATTTCGAAATGCACGGGCAATATTATTGTTTCTTTGAGATTGGTGCATAAAATATTTGATCGGTCACAGATCAACCAAAATTTGAGATATCATTAGCTTCATGAAACTTGGGGTGGATTTGGTTCTTATACATTTTTTTTTTTTCCAAATTAGATTGTTGGAGTTTGGAGAATTAAATATAATTAAGGTGGTAGATAAAATCTTCACGTGATGAATAAGCAAGTCAAACAATCCAACTCGATATAAATTTGATTTTTCCTTTATTTTAAGAGTGTGGTTGTAAACTTGTAATCCTTGCATTGCTAGGAGGATACTTGCTGTCTTAGATAAATTTTGGATTGGATTCTCTCCAATGTGAGTAAAATATCTCGGGTAGTCCTTGGATAGTTTAACCCGTTCATTTCAGTCACAACGGTCCAGATTCGTCTGATGCATTCCTCCTTAATTAGTTCTTACATGCACAAAAGCATTAATGGAGAAGATCGAGCAGAATCGGTAAAAACAGGGACAGTACAAACTACAAACTACAAACTCTGGTTGAAAACCGATCCCGTGAGTGTCAGACTGATGGAGTGAGCGAGAATATATGGACACTGCACCGCTAGACCGTTTATTGCTTTCCTCAATCTCATGTCACGGGACGTCTAATTTATGTTACCCATTTTTTGTCTGGTGTGCTGTGTCGTTGAATCAAATATTGAAGGTGGATTGGTGGATAGGATAGGATCTGTGTTTTTAGGGTCAACCGGGCCCAATCCGGTCTGGTCTAATTTCAAACGAATCTCAAAACCTGGACTGGACCAGTCCGATTCGATACTCAATACTCCTAGTGCTAGATCTACTTCCTACCTTGTTGGCACCAAGGGGCTTGCTCATTTATGTCTTCCTCTGCAATTAATTACACTCATTGCAAAGAGTAACGTTTTTTTTTTTTTTTTCATTTTTTTTAGAAAAGTAGTCTTAAAATATTTGCAGTGCTATATAGAATAGAAGTCAAATTTCAAAACCATATAAACACTAATCTAAGCTCAAATTGGATACATAATAAATACATACAAATATGTACATTTGACACTAATAATAAAATACAAATAAGTTTTCTAAATAATAACAAAACACTCACAATTATAAATTAATAACAAACTTGTATAAGCCATTTGGTATTCATAATAAACAAAAAGTATAAAATATATATGATTTTTTTATAATAAATATGAAAAGAAAATAATATGATTTAAGATAACTCCATAAAATCGGATATAAAATAGTATATGCATCGACTTTTAAAAACCTATATAATTTACTTTCTGTGAGACAGATTTCATAGATAAATATCAATTATATTTCCAACCCTATAATGTGCTTCTAAAAACAAATCATCTGCACCAATTTCAATTTTCAACGGTATAATTTCATATTTTTAGAATCAGGGATATAACAGAGGAAGAAAAACTTCATAAGCAGTTACCTACTATACTAACAAAGTCGGTCCTTTAATTCTTTGTCATTTTTTACTTCTCCAACCCGTGAATCGCCGCCTCATCCATGAAAAAAAAATACAATCTTTTATTTCAAGATTTTCATCATTTTTACTTCTTTTTTTCTTTCATGGGGACTCCTTTGCAGCAATTTTTTTCAGAAAATAAAAGTTTTAATTATCTGAAAATGGGTTGATTGTTTTTTTTTTTTTCAAAAAAAAAAAAATAGATGGAACCAAATTATTGGTTCGGTTTCAAGGAGGTGGAACCGTATTAATGATTTGATCCTATAGTTTTAGTAATTTCAGTGTTTAATTTAATAAAATTAATAATGAAATAGAAAAATATGGAAACTATTGAGACCTAACATGCTGTATTCGAACTATTGACTCGGTCTCATAAAATACCCTCAATTGGCACAATTTTGTCTATTTTTTGAAGAAGAAAAACCGAAAAACCATCAATCCCTTGATAATTTCATTTTTCATTTTTTTTTTTGAAAAAAAAAAATTGCTCATTTAAAAAAAAAATGTTAAAATGAAGGGACCCAGATGCTAACTAATTCGGTGTGATAAAAACCTACATCTCTCCAAACTCTGTGGGCTCTTAAAGTCTTATAATTTATCAATTACTTTTGTCATTTAAGATATTAATTACATCTATTTATTTTTGAGGTCCCATGTCCCATCTGGTTTGTTTGGATTTCTTTTTTTTATAATTGATGGGTCTCTTTCTTATATTTATATGATGTTACCATAAAAATTATAATTATTTAATGTTTGGATCATTTCATGTTTAATTTATTTTAGGATAGTTGGAGGTGGGGCCTTTTAAATTTGTTTACTTATTTTTAAGATAAAGGTGCGACAAGTTTTCAATTTAAAATATTCATAAATAGTAAATTCAAATTTTAAATATATGATCTTTCAGACATAAGATATTATCTTTAATCATTAAATTAAATACTGATTCACAAATTTGGATTAACTTTTGTATCATGAATTATTCGGATTGAGATTTTCGGATTTTGAATCTAGTGTGAAATTCTAGTTATTCGGTTTCGGATTAACTTGGATTCGGAGCTAATATAGTTTGTCTAGTGGGTAGATCATGAAATCGAGTCAGATTTCAACCATTAAATTTTCAAACAAAATTATATCAAATTAAATTCAGATTCAATTAAATAGTTCTACAAATTTTAATTATCATAAAACTTGTTCAATAAAATTATAAGTTAGTGAGATAATTAAAAAAATATAAATATTATGGTAAAACTTAAAAAGAGTTATTAACTTAATTTCTTATAAAGGTACTGTGATGTGTCAATCAATGCTCCCTATTTTGGGGAATTTTTTTATCTATTAGAAATTATTAAATTAAGACGTACAGAAATAGAAAAGTAGAAAAGTGCTTCATTTATAACAAATATAGAAAGATCGAGTTCATTGAGTCCGATCCAAATATTATGAATTAGACTCAATGATTCAGATCCAATTTTTTTTGTTTTTTTTGAGTTTGGATCTGGACTGTCCGATTAGAAGAGAATCAAGCCCTGGTTCACAGATGATCCTAGAAAAGTATAACATTTGAATCTGAATCATTGAGTTTGATCCATAATATTTGAATCGGACTCAATGAACCCAATCTTTTTCAAGAAACTATTTCTATTTCCGTACATCTGAATTTAATAATTTCTAATTTTCTATAGATTAAAAAATTCCTTATTTTGGTGTTCTGTCTCACATTTAAAACACCTTTTGTACCTTCCTATGATCACACATGTAAATATTTTGTCTCTATCCCTTGCTCTCTCATCAGACACTGTATCTAGTGTTGGTACATTAATTGTTGCTTGGTGGGGACTATACAATATAAATACAAGATACAAGTAAGATATAATAAGGGATAAAGTCTCTATCCATAATTGGTCCTTCTCAGATTCATAGTCAGTATACAGTTCTTATCAATTGTTGCTTGAAAGATTCCTCTTATGCTACAATTATAGAAGAAAAAGAAATTTATCTCACAGTTGAAAGATACCTCTTAGCATTGTACTAATGGTATGATATCTTTCTCCTCTCTTTCTTTCTATCAACATCTTCTTTGTTTTCCTCCATTTAGAAATGCATTTCCAAAGTTTGTGCTTATATTTTCTAAGTTTGTTTATAATATCTGTATTTTTTTCAAGTTCTATATATAATTGCTTGTTTGCATCTATACAATATGAATTGAGATTTGTTTTTGATGGAATTCATCACACAATGAACTGAATGTAATGTAGAGATTCAAAGAAGAAATTGAAGAATATATCTTAATATTTTTTTCTGTACATTTTACCAAAAGAACCCTAACATCATAAGATATTACAAGACAGATACATGTATCAAATATTAGTTGTGCCAAAAAATAAACTAGAAGTAAATAAACTCTGTAATAGTTTGCTGTTCTTGCCTATGCTCCTTTAATCATTTTCCTTTCTTCTAACCTTTTCATGTCCTTGTCTTGTTTCTTGTTTCTTTTGGGTTAACTTCTAAGGTAACAAGCTTCTTTTATTAGATATAATACAATATCTTTCCCCACTCAATTGTCATTCCAGAGAGAGAGAGATAGAGAGAGAGAGAGAAAGGGAGAGGACCTAGGCAGCCACTGCCAGGTATTTCAAAAGAGAGAGACATGGTTCTATTCAATAGAAGTTGGATTTGCTTGTAAGAATAGTCTTTGTGGTGGTTAAGATTAGAATGGTAGGGTAAGGTTTCTTGGGGATATTATGCATATTAGACCTTACACTTTGCTTTATAAAATATGTAAGCAGAAAACCAAACTGCATTTTTTTTTTATTAGAGTGTGAAATGGTCACTTTCTTACCTTCATTTTAACACCACTTTGGTGTACTATTGCATTTTGCAAAAGTGAGGGACTATAATGCAAATAGTGTTATGTGCACAACAATAACAGGGCTTCTGGCTTATTTTCTTCAGAAAAAAATCATTTCCTTTTTTTTTTCTGATATGAGCATGACTTCTCTTTTATTTGCCACCAATTTTCTTTTATATATTGAAAATTTACCCCCACCATTTTCTTTTATCATAAATACAGAAAATATGATATCCTTAATTAACCTAACATCTTCAGAAATATCCCTGTCACATCATTGATACATCTCCATTAATTTGTTTAGTATCTTGTGGGACCCTCACAGTTCTAATAAGGTACGATGCCATGTCCTTTTCAGTTGTTGCTTTCAAGCATTGTTTTACAACAAAAATTATTTGGTTAGTTTTTTATAGTTGATATTTAATTCCTGAATTATAGAAAATTTTCGAATAGTTCTCAAACTCTGGCCTTTTGTTATTTTGGAGATATTTAGTTTTGTTTTAATTATTTTATTTTGTGTAAAATATCTAAGATAATGCCCCTTAATTATTTGAAGAAACACAGTACCAGTACTGCAACAATTCTCTACTTGATAGTACTTCACTTGTAGGCCCCTGAAAGTTATTGAATTTCATTTTCATTTGGGATAAGGTGTTGCTATTTTGGACTTATGCATCAATTGCTTCTTGAAAACACTCTTATCTCCTATATATTCTAGTTTACATGCAGTATTGGTACATGAAATAGAGATCTGGTAATAATAACTATCTGATAAAATCATCTCCTATAAGTTAGTTGCCATTTTTGTTGGGCTATAACTAATGAATTCTTTCTTTTTTCTTTCTTTTACTAATATGACAGATAACAAGGAGAAAAATGTCATCAAAATTTCTACATATAATACTACTTCTCTCGGTATCATCACTGGTAAATGTTGTGTTATGCTTAAAGGAATGTACCAATATACCAACTCAGCTGGGATCTCATTCTATGCGGGCCCGGTTGTCAGCTGAAGAAGTGAATGCCTTATATGAAGAATCTCACTCTCATATGCACCTCACGCCAACTGACGAGGATACATGGATGGATATACGGCCGAGAAAATTGTTAAACAATAACAATGGGCACCAGGTGGAGGAGTTTGATTGGTTAATGCTTTATAGGTATGTCTGAAAAGATGAAACTCTGTTAGTCAGGTTTGCCTTATTTTATGGGCCTATTATTGTGCTCATTTATGTCCATAGTATTTGAGTGAGGTTATGGTACTATGCATAGCGCATATTGGTATGTACTATGGATCAATATAATAATTTTCAAAGTTCAAAAAATAAATCTGAACCTTTCAACATGATCTCCATATAAAATTATACCCATAGATCAAATTTTATATTTTTTAGAATTTTTTTACTAGTTTTTTTCAATAGGTAGAAAATCACTTGATCTAAAGATTGCAGGCCATTTAAAAGTACTGATTTTCTACCTATAAAAAAAATAGTAAAAAAACTAAAAAATATAAAATTTGATCTGTGAGTATAATTTTATATGGAGATCATGTTGAACAGTTCATGTCAACTATTTAAACTTTGAAAACGAAAACATTGATCCATAGTACGGACCAATCCATGCTATGCATAGAACCATAGCCTCACTTCCTAGTATTTTGTTATAATCCAAAAACATTATGTAGGAGTATCAAGGAGTCAAGCATGGAGCTCACTGCAGTACAAGAAGGTGACAACTTCTTGTCAGAGGTATCTCTACACGATGTACAACTCGCTACAGACTCTGTGTATGGCCGGGCCCAGCAGACGAATCTAGAGTACCTCCTCTTATTAGATGTCGACCGGCTGGTATGGAATTTCAGGAAACAGGCTGGCTTGGCCTCGCCGGGTACACCATATGGGGGTTGGGAAGGAGCTGATGTTGAGCTCCGGGGACATTTTGTTGGTACACTATATAAGTTTTTGGAAAGTTTGCAATGTAGCATCTAGATTTTCATTATTTGCAACAAAAAAAATGGGAAACCAGACACTTGACATAGTATTATGGATTATGACACCTAATTAGACGAACTCGCATCCTTTTGGCACGAATCACAAAGCATAATGATACTGGCCCCTGCATTCCGAATAGGCACACCTGGCTTTAGATAAAATGCAAAATTTGAGATATCTGGGAGGATATGGAAACTCTAATTAGACACACTAGCATTAAAATTTACCATTATGCCATTGTAATATTTTCATCTTTTTCAGGGCATTACATGAGTGCAACAGCAAAGGCATGGGCCAGTACGCATAATGAAACACTATTTACGAAAATGACCTCGGTGGTTGATGTGCTTTATGCATGTCAGAAGGCAATCGGTACAGGGTATCTCTCAGCTTTTCCTGATGAGCTTTTCGACCGGTTTGAGGCAGTGAAGGCAGTCTGGGCACCTTATTACACCATTCACAAGGTATGTACCAGTCAATACCAGTATCA
Source organism: Carex rostrata (assembly GCF_964058835.1). Classification (NCBI taxonomy): domain Eukaryota; kingdom Viridiplantae; phylum Streptophyta; class Magnoliopsida; order Poales; family Cyperaceae; genus Carex; species Carex rostrata. The sequence goes on from NC_135952.1 coordinate 2,283,692, forward strand.
ACATATGCTCAAATATGGCAAAAATGTAATTTCATACTATATATTTTTTGACAGATAATGGCAGGGCTTCTAGATCAGTACACATATGCAGGAAATTCAAAAACATTGGGAATGGTGTCATGGATGGCTGATTACTTCGCAAACCGCGTGAAAAATGTGATACAAAAGTATAGCATAGAGAGACACTATAGATCTCTCAATGAAGAAACCGGGGGCATGAATGATGTTCTCTATCGCCTCTACACTATAACAGTATGTGTCTTAATTCAGTAGTAAAGTGGTATGGTACCAGTATGTAGTCCAAACAACTATGCCGGTGCTAATTATCTATACCACACTGAACCCCGGAATGGTATTTGGGGTTCGGGGGCATTTTCGGAATAAGTTCACTATTTATGTAACATCTTTTTTTTGTCCCTTAGATTTGATCAAAGATTATTTTGGACTCAAAATACTTATATATCAATGCAGAAAGATGAGAAGCATTTGATATTAGCTCATCTCTTTGACAAACCATGCTTTCTCGGTTTGCTTGCTGTTCAGGTTAGCAAATATAGCTCTCTCTCTCTCTCTCTCTCTCTCTAATTTTATAAAATACTAAATAAGCCCTTTTGATTTTAATAATTTTTTTTAGGCTGATAGTCTATCAGGTTTTCATGCCAATACACATATACCTGTAGTTATAGGGGCTCAAATGCGCTATGAGGTCACTGGAGATCCTCTTTATAAGGTTAGCTTTATATTTCTAAATATGATAATAATTTTATCATGAAAGAAGATAAACAACAACATAATAATAAACAAATACATATATCAACCAGGAAATTGGGACATTTTTCATGGACATCGTTAATTCTTCTCACGCCTACGCCACTGGTGGAACCTCTGTCAGTGAATTCTGGTAAATTCCATTTTTGAAAATTTCAAAAATTTCAAAAAATCTAAGATTTTGAAAATGTATATGCTAATCTTGGTTCAGGTATGATCCGAAGCGTCTAGCCGATTTACTAACAACAGAAAATGAAGAGTCATGTACTACCTATAACATGCTTAAGGTACTTCTCTTATTTAATTGCTAAAACAATACCAGTATTTACTGTAGAATCCCTCAATCTTTTCAAAATTAAATCAGACAACTGTTTTCTGCAATGTCAACACTTTTTTATTAGAAGATCAAGAACTATGAAACTTTCCGTGATTTTTTTTTAATATTTTTTTAAATTGATGTCACTGCTTAGGATTTTTCCTTTTTTATCTAAATTTTGTTTCAACTTTTCTGACATGCATGTAACACTGTAATTTAAGGTGTCGCGAAATTTGTTTAGATGGACAAAGGATGTGACATACGCGGATTATTATGAAAGAGCAGTTATAAATGGGGTGTTGAGTATACAGAGAGGGGTTCAACCCGGAGTCATGATTTATATGCTTCCAATGAAACCCGGTTCGTCTAAGGCTGTGTCATACCATGGCTGGGGCACACAGTTCAATTCGTTTTGGTGCTGTTACGGTACAGGTAAAATAATTTTTTAATTACAACTGATATAGTTCAATTAGGAGATACTGAGATAGTACCAGTATGAGTCCTTGTTGTAACAAAAAATATTTATTTTCAATATAGGTATCGAGTCGTTCTCTAAATTAGGAGATTCAATTTATTTTGAGCAAAAGGGGAGTTCACCTTCACTTCACATCATACAATTTATACCTAGTACTTTTAACTGGAAATCTGCTGGACTTGTTATCTCTCAACATACGCAACCTCTGACATCTTCAGACTCGGTTCTTCGTGTTTCATTCACCATTTCCTCTAATCAGGTACTACAATTTTGGTGTTGTGGGGTCATGTTTTTGTTGCAAGTCTTTTTAGGTTTTGGATATTCAGGAGGAGTGTTCAAATGGTTGGTTCAGATAAAACTTCAAAATTTAAGTTTCGGTTTGTTTGTTTGAACTGAAATAAGAGAGATTAAATTTCAAAATGTTCAAACTCAATACGTACACAATTACATTTAATAATCATACAAATAAATATTAAGATATATATGAGTTGAAATGGAATAAGAGAGATTTAATCGAAGTAATTCAAGTAGATAACAAGTAAATTTCATTTTTTTTTTGTTAAACCAAAATAAGAAATATTAAACCGAACCAAATACAAAAAATTAAAAACCAACCGAATTAATTAAAAAATTCAATCGAACCATTTAATCCAAAATTTATCAGTTTGGCTGAAAAAAAATTTACGGATCCAATAACATCCCTGATTCTGAATTCGGTCAGATTGAACTTTAGTCTTCTTCAGATTGGGTCATAAGTTTACCAGTTCATCTTTGTACCTTTTTGGTCTAAACATCAATTTATTTAATTCAGGAAACCAAAAAATACATTGCATTTATATATATGTATATCCTTTGTATCATCTTATTGCAGTCCAACAATAAGGCTTCCACTGTAAATATACGGATTCCTTCATGGACCTCTTTACACACCTTCAAAGCCTCTTTGAATTCTCAAAAATTAGTGCCAACATTACAAGGTATCTTCTCCTTATCTTTTTCTTGATTATACCTGCTGAGATATTAGCATGCTACACAAAAATGGAGGGATTGGTTCTTTAATATTTGTATTTACTTTGTTATTGTCATTTTACAGGGAATTTTCTCTCAATAACAAAAAACTGGGGATCAAATGACAACTTAGTCCTTGAATTCCCGATAAGCATACGTACGGAACAAATTAAAGGTATGACATCTTTTACAATATTTGCACTTCTACTAAACATAAAATCTTTATTATATTTTATTCAACATTATTTTACAAAAATATATTTTATTTTGTTTTTCAATTTATGCAGATGATAGACCAGAGTATAGTTCTCTTCATGCAATATTCTTTGGCCCATACCTGCTTGCTGGTATAACAACCGGCGACTGGGATGCAAAATCTGGCTCCTCCAGTTCAGTCTCAGACTGGATATCTCCAGTTCCCTCTTCCTACAACTCACAACTGTTCTCACTCATTCAACAATCCTCAAACAACAAAACCCTATTTGTCTCCAATTCCAACCTCTCTCTCACTATGCAAGATATGCCACTAGCCGGGTCCTACTCATCAGTTCAAGCTACATTCCGTATTTACCCCCAGGATTCAAAAACCAAGCAGTTCTACATCTCGTCCCGCAAGTCATCAAGCAATGGTAAAAAGAGTAAAGGTACCACTGGTACAGATGCTTATGTTATGATCGAACCGTTTGACATGCCTGGCATGGTTATAACAAATACACTTACTATAACTGGTACCAAGGGATCGTCTGACTCAACATTTAAGCTTATATCGGGGTTGGAACGTACGGCCGACAGTGTGTCACTTGAGTTAGGTACAAAACCAGGGTGTTATATTTCGACCGGTACAGTAGATTACTCTACTGGTACCAAACTACAAGTTCTTTGTACAGGAAGTGATAAAGTAACTGATGATGTGGTATTTAAGAAAGCTGCAACTTTTGTACCAGTAAATGGTGCGAGGCAGTATGACCCGGTTAGCTTCATGGCCAAGGGGCAAAAGAGGAATTTTGTGCTAGAGCCTTTGATGGGTTTGAGGGATGAGTTTTACACTATATATTTCAATGTAGGGGCTTGAGAAAAGGCCAATTTTTTTTTTTTTTTTATACTATTGACTAGATTTTCCTTAAATAATTCCTAACAAACATGGTGCTGTTTAGTTGGAACATCAATTCTTTTACCAGATATATCGTCAAAGCTAATTTTATTTCTCCTTCTTTTTTCTTTTTATTTTTCTTTCATTGGAACAGATTGGGTACAGAACTACCCAAAAATATTGCTACAAAATTTCATGGAAAGCAAAAGAAAAACACTGAACAAAGCATCTGATTATAAAGTGACTATCAATTAATCATGAAAAGAAAATTTAATGAAAGGGCAATTATGTTTACCTGATTAAACCTGTTCGCCATGTTTGCTTTGTGTGTTTTCAAATCATGATCGTTCCCTTTATAGCAAAGAAAGAACTGAGCTCCGTTGGGACTATCAAAGGAACCAATTCATATCACCCAAGGCAAAATAATATTTCTGTTTAGATCCGGACCGTTCAATAAGAATCTGCACGAATATTTAAGGAGACCTTTGAAATCCAGCTCGGACCGAATTGGTTCTGCACCTCTGAAATTAAGCATGAATTAATTAAGCACTATTCTAAACCCGAGATCCACCAGTACCGCACCTCTCAAATTAAGCATTATTCTAAACCCGACAAGCCAGCAAAAAAGAAATAGAAAAAGAAATTAAAGCCCCCACATGTAGTTTAATCGATGTCTATGTTTGATCACTAAGGGGCTTTAATTTGTTATGCTTATTTAATTTTATCCAAATAATTTCTTTATACATACTTCTTAAAAAGAATACAGAGACACCAAACTGTATATAGTTGTTGTAAGACAGCTTAAAACAACTATTTCAGTATCTGGATTCAAGATAACTTCACTTCCAGGTTTTAAAATAACTGAACCACCGTAAAAAGCACTTAAAACATATTACTAACTACTAACTAGTGCTGACAAGTGTTGTGAAAACAAGTCGGGTCGGGTCGGGTCGGGTCGGGTCCCCACGGTCCGAATCCGCCCGGGCCACAGGTCACGCGATCTGCGGGTCCGGTGGGTCGGGTCGGGTTTGGCGGGTCCCATTTGAGACAGTTGGACCAAATCCGTGGTAGACCCTTTGTCCAAATTTAGCACGGGTCGGTCCGGGTTGGGTGGAGGTCGGGTCCGGGTCTTTTTTTTTTTTTTTTGTAAGACAGCAGCAATTTTTTTAAAGACCACCATTTTTTTTAAAGAGCTAATAAATTAAAATCATTATTGAAAAATCATTATAACATATCTAACCAATAACAAATAAAATTAAACATAATATATTAAACATAAATATAACATTCTTAAAATAAATCTAACATTTTTAAAATAAATCAAACACATTAAAAATAAATCTAACATATTTTAAAGTTACCCTCCTCCTTTATTTCAGACTTGGGACCAGCTATGTAAATAATAACATAGGCGGAGTTCTAACTTTTTTTTGTTAATAATTTTCTTAAAAATGAATAATTTAAAAAAGTAATTGAAATGTTTAAAAAATAGCCGACACTACCTATCTAGTAGTTGTTGTTCATATACCATAGGTAGCTCTCTTGAGGATTGCATGCACCATCTGAATCCTCATCCGCCTCTGTACCGGTACCGCTTTCTTGAGTTTCGACACCGGATGATGTTGCTTCAGTGGTTTCATGCTGCATGCGATTTTCAGTATCAAAATAATTTTTCAAGCACACAAGTCTCTCGAAAACCTTTACACCCAACTTACTGCGTTTATCAGTGAGGATCATGTTCGCCCGAGTCTTTTCAATACACTAGTGCTGTCAACTTTGTTCACTTTAACAATAACAACCCTCAAATATTTCAAATATCAGAATACAGGCTCGTTCAAAGAAATGAAAGCAGAAAGTACATAATCATGTGTTGGTATGAGAACCTTACATTAAAATAAAAATGAAACATAATTATTATTCCCTGCCGATAGCCAAGCGGAGATGGAGAACTATCCATGGAATATGCTGAAAATAAAACCTATCCACAATAAAATTAAACTGCTCTCTCCCATTCTCCCAGGATAACAGAGCGCAAATTACAGAGGCAAACCCCACACCTAACCCTAGTCCAATAGAAATAGAAAGCTCAATTATATTGGTATAAGACTTTGAAGGCAAATCTTTATTAAACCCATCATTTGAAGGGGTTGTTGCACACTGCATTGATAAAGGACTACCACACAATCCGGGGTTACCCAAGTAAGAATTATTCAGAAAGGTTGAAAATTGATGACCCTGTGGTATTTCCCCAACCATATTGTTGTATGAGAGATTTAGTGCAGAAAGAAAAGTGAGAGAGGTGAGCTCCTGTGGAATGTGCCCGGAAAGTTGGTTGCAAGAGAGATCCAGTGATTCAAGTTGTTGTAAATTACCAAATTCCGATGGAATTGGACCAATCAGAGTATTATGTGATAGGTTAAGCACATCAAGTGACCTGAGTTGCCCGATATCTTCGGGAATTTCCCCCGAAAATTTATTTTCTGATAGATCAAGAGAACTGAATATGCTGAGAGATCTAATTATCTCCATTTCTTGTCCTTTCCATATGACTTTAATTGAACTTTCATAATAATGACCAGAATATCCCATCTCAAATCCAGTAGAATTTGAATTACTCACCATCGCCTTCAAGTTTTCAAAAAAAGTTTTGCTGATAATGCCACTGAAATGATTAGAAGAAACATCAAAAACCTGTAGTGTGGGGAAAATTGAATTATTTGTTTTTGTTTTGACTTCCATATTCGAAATTGGGCCATAAAATTGATTTGATCTTAAGACAAGTACTCTTAAGTTTCTCAGAGTACCGAGCCTAAAGGGAAATCTATCAACGATTTGATTATTTCCGAGATCTAGGATCTGAAGAGTGTCACAGTTCAATAGTGACTGGGGCAAGCTTCCATTTATTCTATTTCCGCTCAAATTTATTATTACCAACTTACATTCTTGATTAATATTCCGTGGCAATGGCCCACTTAAATTGTTACTCTGAAGGTTAAGCACTTCATAGGATTCAGCATGTTCTAGAAGGCAAGGTGGCATTGTACCAGTTATATTGTTAAATGAAAGATCAAGCCCTCTTGGCAAAGTTTTAGATGAATGATCAAAACCAATAAATTTTGGTGATGTCACATTACAAAGGGAAAGAGGGATCTCTCCAGTTAGCTTATTTTCAGAGAGAGAGAGATAAATGGGGATGGAAAGGAAATATGCAGGCCACGATAAGTAGTTGAATGAGAAATCCGCGAACTGAATTGTTGGTGGGAACAGGAGAGGTACAGGTCCTGAAATAAAGAATTTTCAAACTCTTGAAATAAGTTAAATGGGCATCATCCTCTATTTTAGTAAAGAAATTATGAGATAAATTGAGGTAAGTAATACTTGTTTTACTACATAACCAATTCGGTATAACACCACCTATTTTATTATTTGAGAGGTCTAGGTACTCAATATTTGTTTGGTATCGCAGTAAAGAAGGCAACTTTGTTAAATGGAGCGATGCCAGATATATGTAGTACATTTGGGGAAAAAAAGCATAGAATTACTCGTTATGATTTTTGCCTTCTAATTCAATGTACCAACGAAGTTTTATGATGCAAGACCTAAATATATATTTGAATAAGTAAATTGGCACCAGTCCTTGAAGATTGTTATAGTCAAAGTATATATTTGTCAAAGTTGATGGAACCATTTGAGAACTTAGGTAGATATCCTGACAATTGGTTATTGCAAAGAAAGGTGAGAAAACAAAGACATGGGTATCGTACCTGTTAATTTGTTAGCTCCCAAGTTCAAATCTTTGAGTCTTGTAATGTTTGTTATTGAAGGCGGAATTACTCCGTATAAGCCACAGTGTTCAAGATCCAATATCGCTAAATTTTGCAAATTTCCGATTGAATCTGGCAATTGGCTCGACAACATTGGGTTGTATGATAAATCGAGTTTGGTTAGATTTGTAAGGTGGAAAATTCCATCTGGGAAATTTCCACTTAATCCACAACGTCCCATGGCTAGCTGCTGAAGAGTTGGGCCTACTTGAAAAACAGCTTTACCCCACTCAGATCCATTGATTGAAATGTCAACCAAATCCAAGCAAAGAAGTTGCAGCTTGGTGAGGTTGCTGAGTAAGGTTTTTAGGCCTGTGCCCCGAAGATTTAAGTAATTATATGATAAGTCAAGTGAGATAAGGTTTGTGAGGGCACAAATGCCTATCGGAACTTGACCGATAAAGCCAGAATCGGATAAATTGAGATGGGTTAAATTAGCAAGCCGCTCAAAACCGATTTGTGGAATGATAAGATTGTAGAAATTGTTTCCAGAAAGGTTGAGATACCGAAGAGAGCTGAGACTGAACAAAGCCAGGTTGATTTCACCTGAGATAGAACAGGATGCGAGGTTGACTGCAGTCACCATACCGATTTGCTTATCGCATTTGATGCCATCCCATATGCAACAGTCGGTACTTGCATTCCATGAATGGAGTTCAGTAGTGATGAAACCTTGCTTGAGTTGAATCAAAGCATCACGTTGGTCAGGAAGGCATTGAGCTTGTGTTAGAGTCCTATTTTTGGTGGAGAAGGAGAAAAGAAGTGATAGGGAAAGAAGTGCAAAAAGTACCATTGCAGGAGAGAAAGTGTATGCAAGACAATTTGAAGCGGTACTTGATTTAAAAATGTTGAGTATACATATATATAAGACCATGCATATAGATTTAAAAACAAACAAAAAAACAAAGAAATGCTAAATTAATTGAACAGAGGTAAGATAAGACTTGACTTAAAAAAAAAAAAAAAAAAGGAAATGGTGATAGGATGAAATAAGGTCTTTTACTCTTTTGTCTTTGAATATTTAACCCTTAACTGGGGGCAAAGGCAACACGGAGGACTATGACTGATTGAGGAGGGAGTTGTCTTCAGTTACAAAGAACAAAATTAATGAAACAACGTTAATCAATTAGGCTGATTGTGTAATTAAAAATTAAATTAAAATAACTTTTGTTGGGGTACTAATACTAATTGGCTGCACAAAACAAATTAATTAAACATCGTTAATCAAGTAGCTAGGCCACGAATTTACGATTCCCATTGTATATTGCCAAATAATTTGCCAGTATGTTTCATTTCATTATTTCTTACACTATAATATTATATCATGGATGTGCAATGTGACTTTTCTATTTAGTATTACTGTGGTGTCAGGAATTGGGGCTAGCGCTGTTCTACAAAATAAAAAAATAGAAAGGTTTTGCAAAGTAATACTATTTTTCCCTTCTGATTTTTGACTTACAACCATGGTTCTCAAACTCAGAATCAGAATTGGAATTGGGTTTTTGACCGTAGAATTGGAATCGGCTGGAATCGGAAGAATTGGATCTGTAATTCGGATTTTTTTTTATAAAAGCTAATTTTGTAGCCAAAAAATAGAAAAAAAATTGGTAAAAACATAATTTGTAAAAAAAAACTATGTTAAGACAAAATATTACACTCCAAATATTCACTAATTACATAATGTAATACAAGCATTATAAATAAAACACACTTTTCAAATAAAATTATGTGTATTTAAACATATTAACTTTGCTATCAATTATGTAATATTTTATTGTTTATGCATATTTTTTGTCTATCAATGCAGTAAGTTCATGATTATAAATAGATACAATGAATTATCTATGGGCAAAAAGCTCCATAAGTTTTATTCCTTTCAGTCACTTTTTTTTTACAATGCACTTATCCACCACCAGAATTTGAAACATATAGTAATTCGCTGGTGATTTTCGATTTCACTCATTATCTATGGGATATTATTCTCATTTTATTGAGTAGGCATCTAAAAATAATTGAACAAATTGTTGACTCGGTCAGACTCAGACAAACTCGGCCAGACTCGGGTTGACTCGTGTTGACTCGGCCTAAAAATTAGATGACTCGGGTGAGTCAAACACTGTTCAACCGCATTTTGCTGAAAAAATCACATGGGCACGAGACTCGGGTGAAACTCGGAATCTGCCATTTTCCAAACCATGCTTAATTACAACTTGGTATTCTTTACTGATGATGAGAAAAAAAATGGATATTTTTTTATTAAAAAAATACATATTTTAAATATGAAGAGGAGCATGCGAGCCTTCTCCATCAGGAAAATGAATTGAAGAAAATTACCTCCTCTCCTAATTCATACCATTTTGTAATTTTAGGATATAAACAAAAAACATAATTGGATGCATTATTTACATAATATTGAAGTTTATGCTGTCTTAAATACCTTTTATTGTGACCAATTTGTGATATGAACTTAGGAGTCTTAGATTGTTTTGTTTGCTTTGGTTATTTTGCATTTAATGTAATTATATTGATTTTGGTGGAAATAATTCATTATATCTGTTTGTTTGGTGTGGTTTGTGAAAACACGTTGGTAACTATATCAATATTAGTTGAAAAGAAAAGTGTAATAAACCAAAATATCTATCTATATTATACTTGCAATTTTACACAAAAATTATGTATATGCGATTTCTGAAAAATAGTGGATTACATGCAAGAGAATTCCATTTTTATTACCCATAGGAATATTTTTTTTTTTACCTCTTGCTATGCAACTCTGATATTTAGATTGACTATGAAAAGGAAGAATAATATCAAATACTTCTTAATGACCACACAAATTTATTCTTTCTTGACCTTTCTATTTTCTTTCTTTCTTTCGTGCTAAATAAGTAGCAAGAAAGATGGCCTACGATGTTTTGAATGAACAACTAATAACTTATTGCTACTTGGTGAGTCGGGTATTTAATTGAAGACGTATTAGATTGGTTTCATGAAAGGGAGACACCGGATCGGATCGGTCACGGAGGGGAGCAATCCAAGAGAGGAAGAAACATGAATTGGGCCTAGTGGGCCGAAAAAACAGAGGAGGGTTCAAATGCACCCAAATTTTTGTGCACCCAAATGCACCCTATCTTTTAAATCATTTTTCTCCATTTTCAAAGTCCGAATAGTCAATCCGAACGATTAGATGCGATCTATACATTAAGATGTGCTTGCAGACCAAATTTTACATTTTTTGGAATTTTTTTACTATTTATTAAGCCACTTTGAAAATCGCTGATTTTACATTTTCTAGACCATTGGATCAGCGATTTTCAAAGTGGCTTAATAAATAGTAAACAAATTCTAAAAAATGTAAAATTTGGTCTGAAAGCACATATTAATGTATAGATCACATCTAACGGTTCGGATTGACTATTCGGACTTTGAAAACGGAAAAAAAGCATAGGGTGCATTTAGGTGCACAAAAATTTGAGTGCATTTGAACCCTCCTCATTTAATATATATATATATATATAATAATAATATGGCTCCTACAAAATGGAAATAAAAATTGAGTGGTCGATCACTTCTCTTTCCTAATAATATATCATTCTAATTGCCTGTTCACGGAACTAACATGTCACATTTAAAAAGACAATTAATACGGCTCATTAATTAAGTCTTTGCTCAAGTCTCTTCACATTAATTTGCAATCACTTCACATCAGTTTCCATATCTTTTATTCTCTAACAGGATCATTACTACATTCTTTTTCATTTCTCTTTCACAATAAATTGTATACCCTTCAATTATTCTTCAATGCACACTTATTTTTGGTATATTATTTTTTCATATGAGTATGTTTATTTTCCTTTTTCCTATGCTTCTTTTAAGAGAAAATATGCAAATAATTTTAAATTTAAAAGTGAATCTTCATGCTTTTTTTTTCTTTTTCTTTTTTCTGGAAAACATGGCAGTACGTATAGCTGCCATGTCCTTTATTGAAGCTTAGAGATTACATTTACAGTATTGCAATAAAACAAGTCTCAACTACAATTCAGAAGTAACTTAACTAAATTGTCAGTAGTATCGATGTTAGCCATAATCTTCATGCTTTTGTTGATTGCAATTCAGGTTGCACGTGGATTTATACTTAACTTTTTCAAAACAAGTAAAAGAGATAAAAACAAAGAATAAGAAAAACAAAATAAGAACTGACATGAACATAATATATAGCTCTCTGTTTTATCCATGGTAACAGTTTCAATTTTCACTGTTAAGCTGGAACTAACGTCCCATAATCCTTTGTGAACCCTGAACAAAGTTGCTTTAATTAATTGAAAACATTCCTTCACAGTTTAATATTGTTTTACTCAAATTTAGTCCAAGAGATTAATCACTATATATATATATATACGTACAACCAATAGTTAATAGTCATGTGCTGATTCGATCTAAAAAGTTTTAACACACGTCTTTAATCAATAATCGATTATTCAACAATTTTCAGCAAATTATGTTTCTAAAAAGTTGTGATTATATACATAAAAAAAAATGCCTTCTCAATATTGGTTGTGATACATCATGTTTATCCCTACCTGATTTGGCCTTCTAATCCATACCAGATATCATCCAATTAAGTCGTCTCCTGTTTACATGCAAATCTCTATAATTTTTTGCATTATGCACGACAACTCTTTGGTTCTGTCCACATGTAATTTTTATACGCATTTAGAAAAAGTAACTAGTCATGACCGGTGGGATTTGAAGTGGATAGAAAGAGATAAAATTTTGAAAGTTGCAAGTTATGTGTGGTATCTACGCTGATGACAAAATATTTGCTCCTCACAGCAACTCTAAATATTAAATTCAGAATGGGAAAAAAAAAAATTGGAATTGAAATTTCTAACATCCATTTCTGGCATTAATGTTTTCCTTATTGAGATCATTTCTAGCTGGTCAAGCACGTTTCCTCTGTTCAAACCAAGGCCCTTTTTGTACTGTACATAGACAATGATTAAAAAAAAAAATGGGAATTGAAATTTCTAACATCTATTTCTGGCATTAATTTTCTCCTTATTGATATAATTTATAGCTGGTCAAGCACGTTCCCTCTGTTCAAACCAAGCCCCTTTTTCCACAGTACATTGACATTGATTAATAAAAAAAAAATTGGAATTGCAATTTCTAACAACCATTTCTGACATTAATTTTTTTTCTTATTGAGATAATTTATAGCTGGCCAAGCACGTTCCCTCTGTTCAAACCGAGCCCTTTTTCCATGGTACATTGACATTGATTAATTGCCTTATTCTTTCATGGTCTTATCTCTTTCGTTTTTTCTGGTATTTGTTCTTTTATTTTTCTGTTTTTGTTTATTTCTATGCATGGTCATGGTCTATATATTGATACTTCTTCCCCTATTTTTCAATCAAGTATATACTCCGTGTCCCTAAAAGTTTCTATTATTACTAAAAAGTTATAAATAATAAATCAATCATGAATCATGTTTTTGGTAACAATACACAATACTATTTACAAAAGGCAACTTCATTTAAGTCATTTGAAATTACAAAAGGCCACTTACACACAAATATTATGTATATGCGCTTTCATAATAATCATATTATTTATTTTAATAAAGCTCATAATACCTATTCAGTTAGAGTTTTACAAAATTAATAAACCAAATCTATAAATTGAGATTTCTTTACCAGTAGGAGAATTCCATTTTTATTACCCATAGAAACATTTTTTCTTTACCTCTTGCTATCAAGAATATATACACTCTATGAAACAACATCTATTTTTTTATTAATACAACTAGCGAAGGGTCTAAAATTTCTATTATTACTAAAAAGTTAAAAATAATAAATAAATTATGAAATTATATGTAGCCAGGGTTCTAAATAGCTAGCTATAGCGGCGCTATAGCTTTTCCGGACCATAAACGCTAAGCTATGAGATAAAATTGTGCTAACTCAGCTACGACCGCTATAGCTATAATAGTTGACCGCTATTACTGCTATATGAGACCCGCTATAGCTACCGCTATGCTACATGGTTTTTTTTTTTGCAATTTATATGGACTTCTGTACTTTTATTCTTATTTCTAATGCTACATGGTCTTCTACGATAAGTATACTAAACCAAACTATATGTTTCTATTTTTATTTGTGATTTATTCTATCATTCTATATCGAGAAATATTCAAATACTAATTCTTCATTTAGTTACTCTTTTTATAGTATTCATTTGTAAAATTATTATCGTTCATTTCAATTGAAAGTTGATTTTGATTATTATTATAATTATAAAATGTTTAAATATGTATATTGACTTCATTTACCTTATAAAATTAATTGCTCTTTGTCTATTATAATATGTAATACCATGAAGTATAAACTATTAAATAATGTTACTTTTTAGATTGTTTTCCTTCTTATTTGCGTAATTGATAAAAAGTATAAACTTAGATTAGTTGTCATTTAGTTATTACATCAATTCTCTAATATTGATTATATTGATAATTAGTAGAAATATAGAATATAAAGTTTGAAAAGGGAAAATCGCTATGTGTGATAGCTTCCGCTATAGCTACGCTATTCGCAATAGCTTTTTTTTTTTTTGTCTCCCCGCTATGCCGCTATAATCGCTATTTAGAACCTTGTATGTAGCATATATATTATAGAAGGTAAAATCGGCCGAGACCGAGCCGATTTTTGACCGAGTTACGCGGTGGATGAATTTTGTGGCAAAAATCGGCCAAATTGGTGGAATTGGACCGGAATTTACCGAGTTTGTGTCCAAAATAGGGCCGATATTGACGATGAGAGGTGTGATGCGTGGATGACAAGAGGAAAATGGAGTAGACGGAAAGAGAGCGGATTTGATGGGTGAAATAATTGATCTTGACTTGGTCAAATCTATGATTGGAGAAATAAAAAGGCAAGCACTGTGCTTAATTGGGCCCCTTTCGCTATTAATGCACTGTGGAAAGCCACCAATTAAAATTATTTGACTGGCGGGCCCGCAAATTAATCAGTAGTGGTTATTATAATTTTATAATAATTTGATTTTTAAGAAATTTTATTAATATAAATTTTACTGGTTTTAATATATGTAATTTATTGTTTTTACTCTGTTTGAGAATTAATTAGGCTATATGTTAAGTTTTAAATATTTCTATTAATGAATTATTTGAGTATAATCCTTTGACTTTAACATAATATTTGGATAAACTATGTTTTTAAAACTTCTTTCCTATATTAGAGTACAAAACAAACTTCTGTAAAAAAAAAAAAAAAACGAGTTTCCAATCCGATTCACCCGATTTCGATTCTACGATCAAGTAACCGATTCTGATTCTGATTTTTCTTTATATGATATATATCATATACTTGGAAAATGCTAATATATATGCTACGCGTAGTATAGAGGGTCTCCGTTCAACGGCTCAATATTTGAGTTTTCAAAATCCTAACGATCGATCCGAACCGTTCAAGTACATGATCTCCATATGAATATGTACTTGCAAACCAAAATTTACATTTTTTTATATTTTTTTTACTTTTTTTTTAGAAAGGCAGACAAACAATCTAAGACTCTTTTAAGTTCATATCACAAATTAGTCACAATAAAGCTAACGTATGTCATTAGTGATTATGACAGAGCATTGTTTATTAATCTGAGAAAGTTATGTTAGCTTAGAGAGCCTAATCTATCGTGGCCTAATTGTTTTGTGCAGCCAAGTACCCAACAAAAGTTATTTTAATTTAATTTTTAATTACACAATCAGCCTAATTGATTAACGTTGTTTCATTAATTTTGCTCTTTGTAAAAGAAGACATAGTGGTCCGTGTTGCCTTTGCCCCCACTTAAGGGTTAATATTCCTCTGTTTTTTCTAAGTCCAGTCTTACCTCTGTTCAATTAATTTAACATTTCTTAGTTTTTTTTTTCTTTTTAAATCTATATGCATGGTCAGATGGTCTTATAAATATGTATACTCAACATTTTTAAATCAAGTACCGGTCAAAATTGTCTTGCTTACACTTTCTCTCCTGCAATGGTACCTTTTGCACTTCTTTCCCTATTTCTTCTTTTCTCCTTCTCCACCAAAAATAGCACTCTAACACAAGCCCAATGCCTTCCTGACCAACGTGATGCCTTGATTCAACTCAAGCAAGGTTTCAACACCACTAAACTCCATTCATGGAATGCAAGTACCGACTGTTGCATATGGGATGGCATCGAATGTGATAAGCAAATCGGTATGGTGACTGCAATCAACCTTGAATCCCGTTATATCTCAGGTGAAATCAACCCGGCTTTGTTCAATCTCAGCTCTCTTCAGTACCTCAACCTTGCTGGGAACAATTTCTACAATCTTACCATTCCACAAATTGGTTTTGAGAGGCTTGCTAATTTAACCCATCTCGATTTATCCTATTCTGGCTTTATCGGTCAAGTTCCGATAGGCATTTCTTCCCTCACAAACCTTATCTCACTTGACTTATCAAGTAATTACTTAAATCTTCATGGCACAGGCCTAAAAACCTTACTCAGCAACCTCACCAAGCTGCAACTTCTTTCCTTGGATTGGGTAGACATTTCAATCAATGGATCTGAGTGGGGTAAAGCTGTTTTTCAAGTAGGCCCAACTCTTCAGGAGCTATCCATGATATATTGTGGATTAAGTGGAAATTTCCCAGATGGAATTTTCCACCTTACAAATCTAACAGAACTTGATTTATCAGACAACATAATGTTGTCGGGTCAACTGCCAGATTCAATCGGAAATTTGCAAAATTTATCGATATTGGATCTTGAAAACTGTAGCTTATACGGAGTAATTCCGCCTTCAATAACAAACATTACAAGACTCATAGATTTGATCTTGGGATTTAACAGATTGACAGGTACGATACCCATGTCTTTCTTTACTCACCCATCTTTGCAATTCCTTGATTTAGCCAATAACCAATTGTCAGGATATCTACCTGAGTTCTCAAATGGTTCATTAACTTTGGCAAATATATACTTTGACGGTAACAATCTTCAAGGACTGGTGCCAATTTCCTTATTCAAATTACCCCAGCTCAATGGTTTAGGTCTTTCATCAAATAACTTTGTTGGTACATTGAATTTAGACGTCATTCTAAATTCAATCAAGGACAATAAGAACCTTGAATCTCTGATATTGTCGAACAACAAGTTCTCAATTATAGAAGGCAAAAACCATAACGAGTCATTTTATGCTTCTTTTCCCCAAATGCAATGCATACAACTGGCATCGCTCCATTTAACAAAGTTCCCTTCTTTTCTGCGATACCAAACAAATATTGAGAACCTAGACCTCTCAAATAATAAAATAGGTGGTGTTATACCGAATTGGTTATGTAGTAAAACAAGTATTTTTGTCCTCAATTTATCTCATAATTTCTTTACTAAAATAGAGGATGATGCACATTTAACCTTTTCCGATAGTTTAGAAAATTTTGATTTTAGTTCCAACAGGATTTCAGGACCTGTACCTCTCCTTCCACCAGGAATTACGTTCGCGGATTTCTCATCCAACTACTTTTCATGGCCTGCATATTTCCGTTCCATCCCCATTTATCTCTCTCTCTCTAAAAATAGCCTAACTGGAGAGATCCCTCTTTCCATTTGTAATGTGACATTACCAAAAGTTCTTGATCCTGGTTTACCAAGAGGACTTGATCTTTCATTTAACAATTTAACTGGTACAATACCACCTTGCCTTCTAGAAGATGCTGAATTCCGTCAGGTGCTTAACCTTCAGAGTAACAATTTAAGTGGGCCATTGCCACGGAATATTAATCAAGGATGCAAGTTGAGAACAATAAATTTGAGCGGAAATAGAATACATGGAAGCTTGCCCCAGTCACTATTGAACTGTGACACTCTTGTGGTCTTAGATCTCGGAAATAATCAAATTGTTGATAGATTTCCCTTTTGGCTCGGAACTCTAAGAAACTTGAGAGCACTTGTCTTAAGATCAAATCAATTTTATGGCCCAATTTCGAATATGGAAGTCAAAACAAAAACAAATAATTCATTTTTCCCCACACTAAAGGTTTTAGATGTTTCTTCTAATCATTTCAGTGGCATTATCAGCAAAACTTTTTTTGAAAACTTGATGGCTATGGTGAGTAATTCAGATTCTGATATATTTACTGGGTATTTAGGTTATTATTATCATAATTCAATTACTGTCCTATGGAAAGGACAAGAAATGGAGATAAATAAATCTCTTACCATATTCAGTTCCCTTGATCTATCAGAAAATGGATTTTCGGGCGAAATTCCCGGAGAGATCGGGCAACTCAAGTCACTTGATGTACTTAACCTATCACATAATGCTCTGATTGGCCCAATTCCATCGGAACTTGGTAATTTAAACCAACTTCAATCACTGGATCTCTCTTGCAACCAACTTTCCGGACACATTCCACAGGAGCTCACCTCTCTCACTTTTCTTTCTGCACTAAATCTCTCGTATAACAATATGGTTGGGGAAATACCACAGGGCCATCAATTTTCAACCTTTCCGAATGATTCTTACTTGGGTAATCCCGGATTGTGTGGTAGTCCTTTATCAATACAGTGTGCAACAACCCCTTATATTGATGGGTTTAATAAAGATTTGCCTTCAAAGTCTTCCACCGATATAATTGAGCTTTCTATTTCTATTGGACTAGGGTTAGGTGTGGGGTTTGCCTCCGTAATTTGCGCTTTGGTATCATGGGACAATGGGAGAGAGCAGTTTAATTTTATTGTGGATAGGTTTTATTTTCAGCATATTCCATGGATAGTTCTCCATCTCCGCTTTGCTATAGGCAGGGAATAACAATTATGGTCTGGTCCATTTTTTATTTTATTTTATTTTTAATGTAAGGTTCTCATACCAACACATGATTATGTACTTTCAGTTTCCATTTCTTTGAACTATCTTGTATTTTGTGATTTGAAATATTTGAGGGTCGTTATTGTTAAAGTGAACAAAGTTGTCAGCACTAGTTTGTAGTTAG
The DNA here is from genome assembly GCF_964058835.1 of Carex rostrata. Classification (NCBI taxonomy): domain Eukaryota; kingdom Viridiplantae; phylum Streptophyta; class Magnoliopsida; order Poales; family Cyperaceae; genus Carex; species Carex rostrata. The sequence continues at coordinate 2,302,207 of NC_135952.1, forward strand.
TTACTAATATGTTTTAAGTGCTTTTACTGAAATTCTTAAAATATTGGGAAGAGGTATCCATTGTGACCATTATCGCAAATTGCCTCCATCTGCCATTCAAGACAAAATTCACAGCAAGAATGCTTCGAAGGTACAAGAATAATATACATGTAGACTCAAGTCAAGAGGAGGGACGTGTGACAAGAGCATTTGAGGAGATGTTCAACTTATACTACTCGATACTAACTATCAATTAACCTTCTTCGACCCGTAACCGCGCTAGGTATGAATATAAATATACATATGTTTTTAATATGTTAGGTTTGTAATATTTACATTATTTGTCCACTTAAATTATTTTATTTTTAACAGCAACATTAGCAACAGCGGTACTAGATTGTTAAAAGATTTGTAGGAGGATGATTTGCAATTGTCCGTGAGTAATGGAAACAAATTAGTATGCTATCAAAATGCGATAATGGAACCGGAAAACATTGATGTATTGGATTAATACTGGAAGAATAAAGCAAGTGTCTTTCCAGTACTGATGATGATGGCCCGTGACATATTTGTTGTGCCCGTGTCAACCGTCTCCTCCGAATCATGTTTTAGTTTGGCGAACAGGATCCTCACCGATAAACACAATAAGTTTGATGCAAAGGTTTTCAAGAGACTTGTGTGCTTGAAAGATTGGTTTGATACTGAAAATCGCATGCAACATGAAACCAATGAAGCAACATCATCTGGTGTTGAAACTCAAGAAAGCGGTACCGATACAGAGGTGGATGAGGATTCAGACGGTGCATGCGATCCTCAAGAGAGCGACCTATGCTATATGAACAACAACTACTAGATAGGTAGTGTCTGCTATTTTTTAAACATTTCAATTACTTTTTTAAATTATTCATTTTTAAGAAAATTACTAACAAAAAAAAGTTAGAACTCCGCTTATGTTATTATTTACATAACCGGTCTCAAGTCCGAAATAAAGGAGGAGGGTAACTTTAAAATATGTTAAATTTATTTTTAATGTATTAGATTTATTTTTCAATATGTTATATTTATGTTTAATATATTATGTTTAATTTTATTTGTTATTAGTTAGATATGTTATAATGTTTTTTCAATAATGATTTTAATTTATTAGCTCTTTAAAAAAAATGGTGCTGTCTTTAAAAAATAATTGCTGCTGTCTTAAAAAAAAGAAAGATCCGGACCCGATTCCCACCCGACCCCAACCAATCCGTGCTAAATTTGGACCAAGAATCTACCACGGGTTTGGTCCAACTCTCCCAAATGAAACCCACCAGATCCGACCCGGCCGAAGACGTAGATCCGCTGGACCCGTGGCCTGGGCAGGTTCGGACCGAGGGAACCTGACCCAACCCAACCTGTTTTCACAACACTAGTCAGCACTAGTTAGTAGTTAGTAATATGTTTTAAGTGCTTTTTACGGTGGTTCAGTTATTTTAAAATCTGGAAGTGAAGTTATCTTGAATCCAGATACTAAAAAATACAGTTGTTTTAAGCTGTCTGACAACAACTATATATATACAGTTTGGTGTCTCTGTGTTCTTTTTAAGAAGTATGTACAAAGAAATTATTTGGATAAAATAAAATAAGCATAACAAATTAAAGCCCCTTAGTGATCAAACATAGACATCAATTAAACTACATGTGGGGCTTTAATTTCTTTTTCGTTTTCTTTTTCTTTTTTGTTGGCTTGTCGGGTTTAGAATAATGCTTAATTTCAGAGGGGAACCGAATCGTCTGCCCCCAGAATCACTGCAGAGTGGGTCCCCATTTAACCTTAAACCCAAAACCATTTTAACCCTAAACCCTTTAACAGTAACCGGGCCCACTCCGAAGTGACTCTGGGGGCAGGAATTTCCTGCACCCCAGGGGGCAGGAGATCTGATTCCTTTCAGAGGTGCGGTACTGGTGGATCTCGTTGGTTGGGCGAGAGAGATTAATTAACACCTCTGCTGGTTCCTACCTCTTCGTTCTTCCTTTATTGTGGTAACTGTAGAAATTTGCTGAAGTACATAGGCAGCTTCTGATACAAGCATTAAATAGAGAAAAAAAAATCAGAAATACGCTAGAAAAAAAAAAATATGGTACTGCAAAATTATAGATACTGGTAGTTTCATGGGTTTTTCTTATGTTGAATACAGATTACAAAAGGCGGTGTTAGTGGCTGCTGCTGAATCATTTTATTGAGAAGATCAAAAATAAATATTTCCAATGAGTTAGCATATTAATTTTATATATAAAGATGAAAACAGTTTTATAAAAAAAATAATATAGTTTCAAATTAATTCACAATAAAGCATGGATACATTTCAAAAATATAAGAACAACTACTGACTCATGTTATGGATATATTTTTGAAATTTGAAATAACACAAAGTACCATGCGGATGTGATCATTGGATGCTCATGAAAACTAAATTATCAATATACTAATTTTGGATGGGTGTTACTGTTCATTCTACAGTAACACCCTGCTTTTGCATCGTCGGATGGGAGATGGGCGGTCCCCTATGCGTTACACTTACGTTTCCTGACGTCATCCCACACGATACCGCTTCAACTCACAAATTCGTTCGTCGTTATGCCACCCGTCATTTCCCTCCGCCTCCACAGTTGCCACGTGCTCAGCCTGTGCTACGTGCTGCTCACCGCTGTCTCCTCGAGTTTCCCTGTTGTTCTTGTCATGGGCTTCCTTCCTTGGAGACACCGACTCCCATTTCCTCTTCTCCTCCTGCTCCGGACCTCTTCCCCATTTACCTTCTTCGGAGTTTGAAGACGAGGAAGCTCTACCGTAGAAAATTTAATGTTGTTCTCCCATTTATTCAAATTGGTCCTCTTCTCCGCTACCTGTTCTTCCACGTTCCTCGTCGCGGCTGCCTTCCGCTTAAGAGAATCCTTTCTTGCCTTTCTGTCCACATTTTTTTTTTCTCAAAATGGGCTCAACTGTCACACACTCCTAATTATTAAGAGCAGATCTCTCTCCTGCTGCCAGTGAAGGTCGACCATTGCATCTCTTCACAGTACTACTACTGTATTGCCGACAAACTCCTCCTACAGGTGGGTCCTGCTCTCTATTTATTCCTCTTTTCTTTTAGGCGATAAAAGCAAAATTACCACCCAATTAATGTGGTAATTTCCTGGTCTGTACTATTATAGAAAAGAGATTATGGATTTCTTCAGTATTCGTTTAATCTACTCGCATTCAGTTAAAATGTTCAGTTGTCCAAATCTTTGTTCTTTGTGTGTATCCAGCTTTAACATTTATAAAAAAAATTGTTTATTAGGGCCAGGTTTTTGCAATTACCTTATTGAAGCTCAATAATTAAATATTTTGATAGGATTAGTTGCTTGGATTAGATAATTTTAATAGTCATGAGTCACTCAATTTTTTTTGTAATAAAAATTACTTATTGCAGTTTATGCTATAAATCACTCATTGTTCTTTCAAACATAGGCTTAATGATACAAAATTGGTCCACAAATTTGAGGTCATAATACTATATTCAATGAAACTTTGAGCAAACAATAAACCTGACATTTCTTAGATACGGAAATGTATGGGAAACATATTCGTAGTAATTGGTATAATCCTCAAATTAATAACAAATTATGCAGAGAAAGTGTACTAAAAAAATATATTAAATTTATAACTTATTTAGGTGATGCTAAGGCATGAGTTTGTGGAGCAATGGAGGAATTCCCTAAAGAAGTACCTGCGCCGACTTGCAGCTCATCCTATCGTTCGCTGCATTGCGTTGCACACCTTCTTGCGGGACCCTGCAGCAGCTTCATCTCATTCCCAAACAGACAATGAGACAGATTCAGATGAGGGGTTGTCGGTGCAAAGTCATCTTCAAGGTAGTGAGAGATGGTTTGGTGGGTAGTGTGCCAGCAAAAGGCGGTACAGACTTTCTTGGCATGTAAAGTAATATTAAACAGACAGTGGCTAACGGGTGGGGAGGAGGTGGATCAGTGGCAGGGTGCAGGATGCTGGAGGAGGAGAAGGACTCAAGGAGTGCTTGGTGAAAGAGGCCAAGGTTTTCGACTTGGCGCAACAGCTGACCATTATTTATCAGCAGGTTTGGATCAATGATCATCTATGAAATTATTGAACTTATTTTTTGGCTAGTAGTATTGTATGTACGTAATGAAGTACTGTCCAGCTGGATCTAGATGTTCTGATGTTTGCTCTGACATGTACTGATATACTGATTGGGCATGTATTGTCTCTAATAAAAACCAGTTAAATTGATTGAACATTGTTGCCAGTATGAAAAATTACAACCTGCAACTTGAAAAGCACAATATTGTGGATCATATAAGACAATAAACTCATCATATTATGGAATATCATGCACACTCAAGATACAATCTAAATTTTTCCGTTAATATAGTATCCGTGAATTTAAATATATCAACCTTTATTTACATTTATATTATTGCATATACAATATTTTTAATTCATTGCAAATCTAATCTAAATGCCCAATTTTTTTTTCTCAACATCATTTTTAGCATGGCCAATAAAAAGTAGGAGCTCCTTCGTTGTTGTCAGCCTCTACTCTCACTGTCTTGGTCAGATTTCTAAAATCTATCGTTGCATATATTTTTTCTGTTTTCATATAAATTGACCTCTACTTCTTTGCTTCATTTTTTCCATGGCTCCGAAAATTGGCCGATTCAATTCGGAATTGACCGAATCGGACCGGAATCAGTCCTTGTCGATCTGAATTTTTTCCAAATGGGCTAAATTAAGCAATTAAACTACAAAACGACATTCAAAGGAAAACAAATATTGGTAAGTGTAAAAGGGAAAAAAATGGGAACAACCAGTCTACTGTTAACAATGTATCAGTGCTAATATCTGTATATATATTAGAATTTATTATTCAAAAGCCAATGGAAATCAAAATGAAGGTGGATTATTTGTCCTGATTTAGCCACAAGATTCTCAGATAATAGCAAGAGTGCAAATCGAAGCTGACAACACATTTGCAGCATATTTAGTCCCATTTTGCTTCTTCTTTTGTTTAGTAAATGAAGTATTTGAGGATTTATATCTCCAATTTGGCCCCTGATGTTTCTATTGATGAGTTACAAGAACTTTTCTGCGGTATTGGTCTGCTAAAGAATCACACTTGATTTTTTTTTTCTAAACCATCTTCTATCTTTATCTTCCAATTGAGTGTCTCAACACTGTTTCTTTATGCCTAAGATTGCAGTCTCTACTATTTTATTTTTATCAAGGATCAGAAGGAAGGAAAACAAAGCAAAAACATTTCAGTTTTATGCCTCGCTTAAATGAAAATGCCCAATAAATGCATGAAATAGACGCAAGCAGTTGTGATTATGTGTAATTGACTTACACGTTAGCATCCAAATCATGAAATAATTAATTCTTTCCTTTTTACTTAGGTTGGAATGTTCAGGTGGGGAGCATCAAGCAGAAGCGAGGAGGGTATAAGGATCAGTGGCTATATAATAAAAAAATTTACACTTACGAAAATGGAAAAAATAAAGGTGATGCTCGTCTTGCTTATGAAGATTCATCTGCTTCTCATTATGTCAATGGTTTTTACAACAGTATGCTCTCTCAGTCTCTCTCTCTCTATCAGATTTACGCTATGTTATACTATTTTTTTAATAAGATGAGACCTTCCATAGTTTATGCATTTTTAATGTTCTTTTATTGGCTGAGAAATAAGCTCCAAAACCTCAATCCTCTTATTTCCATGGGTATAATCCATTTTTACTTTTCTAACTAATGGAATTATAAGTAATGGTCGGTTCATATTATACTAAAATTTTGGATCATCATTCATCCAACAAAGCATCATATGGTTTCCACAAACTATTGTTTATAATATTGCCAGTGTTGTATCTTCACTAAATTTTAGGTAAATAAAATAACCAAGGGGTTCAATCCAACATCTGTTAACCAAATCTATTTCACTGGCTCATATGCTTTAAAGGATTGCGAATTCGTGTTGTTGCTCGCATGATAGTCTTGACATATTTTTATTGAAATTCTTAATTGTTGACTTTTGAGAAATTCATAGTGTCTGTGCCCTATCAAAATGTCTTTTATGTAGCCACCTCTCAACCAGGAAAGATATTGCAAAAATATTAATGAGTTTCCTCAACTTTCTTGGGTAAATTCAACTAACTTATGTACCTTTGTAGGAAGCTATAGCAATTGGAAGAACTGCTATTATGAGCTAGATGGAAACAATGATGTAATATAAGATCCTAATATAACTTTTACAGAAGCAAATATGCCTTTCCCTCTGTTATTTTCTTATCATCTTTTGGTCAAGTAAATTCGATTATTTCAAAAGAAAAAAGTACAAAGCAAGGCTACATTGAAGCTTGACTACCACAGCATTTGAATTAAATTCCCTTTTGTCTTCTATATTTTTTAGAAAGAGATGAATACAGCTGTGAAGCAGAGAGAATCAAGTGTACCAATTGAAGATAAGCTGTTTGGAGAAACTGTATATCTGAACTCTTCATTCTGCTTATATCAAATTAATTATTGTTATGTGCCAGTGGGCTCCCTACATGCATTTGCCATGTTACAAATCTGACAGTATGTCCAATTAATTCAAATTATTTTTTCATCTTCTGTTTACTTATTGCAGTACATATTTCATTCAGAATCAGAATTTAAAAGAAATACAACTGGTACAAGTTAATTGAGATGTAACTTATAATTGCGATGTTACTATTGAAAATTTAAAAGAAAGCTTCCAATCAAATAGGACTACCTCTGCATAGATAGAAACAACAATCCACAGAGAGAGAATTTCAGAATTGCTGCTTGATATTGAGAAAAAGTTGGAACTGCTAAGCAAATGTAAACTGTTTTATGGATATTAATTGATTATTGAATTAGTGCGCATAAAGGTTTAAGATACTTCTTCAACTTCAATGTTGCGCTATTTATGCATTGTATTTGTAAATTACCACCAAAATTTGTTGGACAAATTTAGTTTACTATTTCTTTACCGACTTATTTCTCAAGTTGTATATATCTAAGGTTTTTCTTGATCCTGTTAGTTACTATTCCAATTCCCATCCAAGGTAAATATTTGCTACTATAAACACAACAAAATTATACAACAAATTGTACCCACCTTTACACTAAGATGCATCAAAAAACAGTTGCGGCAACGCCGCAACAAAGCATCTAGTTAATTTTCAATTCATGGCTGGGCATGGGTTATTAACAACTGCTCTATTAAGAACACTATGTTTTGGGTTTTGTACATGGTTCTGAAACTCGGAATCGGAATCGGAATCGGCCGGAATCGGAAGAATCGAATCGGTAAATCAGGTTTTTTTGGCAGAAGCTTGTTTTGTAGTCTAAAAGTAGAAAAAAAATTGATAAAAATCATTTGCATGCTTTTTAACACCGTGAAGAACAATGGCAACGGGTCAGAGCTGTCCAGTAGGTGAGAATCGGAGAAATTTAGAACCAAATTCACCAAGAATCAAGTAGGTGAGAATCGGTCCAAGTAGAAGAGAATCGGCTCAACTCGGACTAAAACTCGGTTGACTTGGCCTGACTCGGACCAAAAATCGGATAACTCGGCCGAGTCAAGCACTGTTCATCCGAGTTTTACTGAAAAACTCGCATAGGCGCGAGACTCGAGTAAAACTCGACCCGGTCCTGTCCGATTCCGAGTTGACTCGGAATCGGCCGATTTTCGGAACCATGGTTTTGTAAGAAACCCACTTCCCAATCCAAAAAATATCTCTCTTCTTCTATAAAATTTCAACCAAAACGTCCTTCTGAAAGATAAAACATTCTAATAAGCACAAATCAAATGTGTATATTAGAAAAAGGACGGATTGCAGAGTAGCGTAAATAAAAACACTTTATTCTCTTTCATGATGAATCATAATGGAATAAAGTGCTTCTCACATCTATCACATAACAAAAGTAATTGAAGCAATAAGTCAGTCTTCCACCAAAAAAAGTGTTTCTCGGAAAATTTAATACAGCATTTACTGACAGTGTGGCACTGATGCTTCCTTCCACACTTTGTTTTTACCAAAATACCAAATAGAAACTATTTGTTTTGTATTCCTATCCTGCATGGATTGTAACTCTGTGAATGCCACATAGCATCTGTCATTCTACAATAATGTAGAAGACTTGAGATTTTGAAGTCAAGCTCTAGACTAGTGCATTCTATTCAATCCCCAGCTACTCTGTTACTGCATTCAATCTCTATTTCTCTCCTCTCTTTTGCAATCTCTGTTTCCGACTCTCTCTGATCTCTTGCGTAGGGTAAGCGTTTGTCACTTGCAACTATAGTAATTAAACGGTTCCGTAAAGAATGCATTGATTAATTTTATTGTCAATATAATTAAATCTCACATAATAACAACAACAAGTACAAGTTTTAAATACAATTAAGTCATTTGACTCCTTATAAGTTTGTTATATTATCTAGGATTAATTTCTCATATAACTCTAGAGAGTTCTTCAATTTCTTATTTATCTCTATACTCTTCATTATATTTAATATATCCCTCAATCCTTTGTTTTCATTCTTGTTTGCCAATGAAATTAATATCCATCTTTACTGAGTCATTTAAATATATTGTTGCAAATAATATTCTCATTTTCATCTGTTTCCTTCAATAATATTATAATGCACAAGGGAAAGAACCAATATGTCTATACTCTATACCATATATGCACTATAAATAATTACTACAGTACCTTCTAGATGTCGTTAGGACTACAATTACATAATAAAATGGTGACACATCTTGATGCCATATGCTTATAAGTTATTTTTGCAATTTGAAATATAGTATTTCTAGATTATGTACATAAAAAATTAAGTATTATAACAAAAAATTAACATTTAACATGTGAATTCAAAATTAGAAACATTTTAAAATTTTCTTGAAATAAGAAAAAATTAACATTTAATATGTCAAGTCAAAATTAGAAACATTTTAAAAATTTCTGAAATAGAAAAATATCAAGTAAACATAAATTTTCTCCAATAACCTATATGTAATCATCTCGTTTTTTTAGGGAGCTGATAATAGTACCCGCACTGTACCTGCAAGGGGGTCACTGAAAATTAAATGTGAAAATATAATTTCTTGCGGAGATTGCAAAAATTGGACATTTCGATTTTTCTTCCTAAAATATTAATACCTATGTATGGAAGTATTTATACAAATGATGTGGACAATTATTTATTGCGTGGATTCATAAAATGCAAAGATAACAATACCTGTGCTACAGTACCCCGGGACCACTAAAAATTAAGTGCATAAGTATAACTTTCTACGGAGACCGCAAAAACTCCACAATTTGAATTTTTTTTCTAAAGTATTAATATCTATGCAATTTTTTCTTTCAAATGAGATCCATGATTATTTACTTTTAGGCTCATCACCACATAAGTGTATATAACTTGTCATACAAATATTTATACATACACTTGCAAGTATTTTTTACATAAATGTCCTTCTGAAAGATAAAACATTCTAATAAAGTTTCAGAGGGAAAGATTGCAGAGTAGCATAAATAAAAACACTTTATTCTCTTTCATGGTGAATCATGATGGAATAAAGTGCTTCTCACATCACATAACAAAAGTAATTGAATTAAGCAATAAGTGTTCCACCAAAAAAAAGTGTTTCTCGAAAAATATAAAACAGCATTTACTGACGTGTGGCGGGGTCACTGTCATAATTAAACACTAAATTTAGAAATCAGAAAAGGATAAGAAAGAAAAAAAAATACTAGTGGGACTGACGACTAGCAACTTCAGGGAGAGTAGATTTTGCTTCATACAGCTAGGACAATAGAACCAAAAAAAGCACTTCATATTATTCCTGCGGGTGCATGAAGCAAAAACTTCTCTGTCAATAAATCATCAGGTCTTAACTAGGCGTGATCAGAAAAACTTCTCGGAAATTGGAAATGCAATGTATTGAAAAATTTCATGGAATACCTTTTTTTTTTAAACATCAAATAAAATATTCTTTCTTAAAAAATTTTAACAGAATATTTTTGTAAGACGTAACTAAATTTATACTCTTATTTTTTGCTCTATTTTTTCTCCCCTCCTTGTTTTTGTAGCACTTGTAAACTGCTTTGCTCCTTCATCAGGTTTATTATCTGCAAAGCCTCATCTACAATATTTTGTTTGATGTTTTTTTTTAAAAAAAAATAACACTTCATAAATTTCCCTCAATTATCTCCTCCATGAAAAACAAAAAATAAATTAAAATAAATTACCCATAAGAATAATTAAGAACCACAAAGAATACTGAACATTGACTCCAGAGTCAATTAATCAAACAAAGGAAAAGTAATGTGCATAAAAGTTCCATGTACACAGTCTTTGAGGTATTGCATTGGATTTTTAAGGCAATAACATCTAATTATTTCCTCCTGAAATCAGCCATGTTCTTAAAGATTCACCTCTTCTTACTTCTATCTTTCATACTAACATCCATATCACTTTCTTCATCCTCATACCTCAATCCCTCTGCACTTGATTCTGACAAGTATACAAACTTAACATGTCGCACCGTTCCATACCCTTTTGGCATTGCTGGCAATGCCTTACCAGGTTTCGAAATAGACTGCCCCAAGGAGAAGCCCTCGATTAACCCTCCCATCTTGACCATATCCAACAACACCTACATCATTCAAGAAATATCATTACAAGGCTACATAAAGATCTTTGCCGGACCGATTCACACAAGGTGTTTCGATGCCAACGGAAAATTGACAGAGTCTGATGGCACAGGACGGTTCAACTTAACTGGCACTCCTTTTGAATTATCTTACCAGTACAATATGCTGACAGTTTTTGGTTGCAACAATTTAGTCTACATAAGTACACAAGGCAAAAATCTGACAGTGACAAGTGGCTGTGTCACGTTTTGTGACCCTCATGGTGCTTTCTCAGGTGGGTCTTGCTCTGGCCTAGGTTGTTGCCAAGCTACTCTTCCAGGCAATCTAAAAAGCTTCGATTTTCAATTTAAACAGTTGAACATATCAAGTTCAAGTGCGGCTTCTATCAACTGCAGTGCAGCATTTTTTGGTCAAAGAGATGATTTCCAGTCAAATCAGAGCGGGTTTCTCTTCCATGACCGTGATTTTAATGATACACACTTCTATAACCATAACCTTATCCTATTGGATTGGGCAATTGGAAACAAGTCATGTGAAGCTTCTAGGAACAACATTGGTTCCTTTGCATGTAAAAATAATAGTAACTGCTATGACTCGCTCTCGACGGTCGGGTATTTGTGTATTTGTAGTGAAGGATACAAAGGAAATCCCTATGCTGACGATGGTTGCACTGGTACTATAATACATAATTTTCCGGCTCCAGCAAATTATCATTGTTTGAAACTGCATATAATAATTCTTGGTGAAATGGTTTTTACTTTGCTTTGCAGATATCAATGAATGCCTTGAGCCAGATCTGTATCCATGTGTAGGCAATTGTATCAATTTACCAGGAAATTATACATGTTCTTGCCCGAAAGGCATGACGGGTGATGGTAAAAGTGGATGCAAGAGGGTGTTCCCCCTTGATGTTTCTTTAGGTAATTTTGTTTTTCTTTTTGAATCCTAATAATACTTTTAGAGCAATAATTAAGATTACAAATTGTTTCTAGTACTATTGCAATCTCGTGGATCAGGGGCAGGAAATATATTATTGTTCCTGCCAATGTTGCAGTTGATACTTGTCTATAAGTATACTGTTACAACTAGAGCAGCAAAACTTTTAAACTTTCTCAGTTACTTCTGGGGTAGTCTCTCTGTCTCACATAACACCCCTGCTCAAAATCATTAACTTATTCCTTCTTCTTTTAACCAACTTTTATTAGTCTTAACATCACAATTTACCAATGATACCAAGAAGGGGATTAATTATCTATCATTGTGTTCTTTGAAATACTTTCAATTTCAGATGTTTTGTTTATGATTAAACCACATCAGGTAATGATTCCTAAAATTAAGGATTCTATGTAGTACCAGTATGTTGTTACTAAAAATAAGTCTAGTTGTTTTGCTGGTAGGGATTCATATTATTATAATCAGGTCCGGTTTAAGATTCCCGCAACCCCCCCCCCCCCCCCCCTAGCAGATCAGTTTAGGAGCATGGTCAATGTTTCTATGAGTATTGTAACTGTTATTAGTTGATAAGAAGATATTAGGAAATAATCTGACTCATTATTTAAAATTTAGTAGCAAAATGTATTTTATCTAGCTTTCGGGGAGTTCAATATAAATATTTCACTATCACTTGGTATCATTCAGATTCTCACATATATGTAAAACAAAATAAATTCTTAAAGATAATTCCTTCTTAACTTCCATCATCTATTTACAACACTCCAATCAGGCTTTGATCATCTGTCCAATGCAGTCCTTTTAATTTGATTACACAACTCCATGAAAATATGAAAATACTTCTCAGTATAATATGATACTATTGCCACCAACAGAATTCTCTAACTCCTATACACCATTACACACAAAGAACTGAAGGTCTCAATTTCTGACCTGACCCGTATCCAACGGCTATTGGGTCTAGAATTTTTGACCTGTCTCGGGTCTAGTACAAGAATGACACAACCTGATCCATTTAAATGTGTTTTGTTAGATTATTCTGAAATTTATCCAACAGCTATTGGGTCGAGCAGTATTGTTGTTGCTTTCAGTTTGTGCAGAAAGTATTTGAATGGTCCGAATTTTCTAAGGGATGTGAATTTGGTTATGGTGGGCTACTAATAATTTGCAAAGAAGACCATTCTATGCCTGAACAAAAAATCCATACAAGGATTGCTCTGCTCATTATCAATTTCTATTAAAGTGTTACACGAGGGACAGTCTATGTACAGTGCCTCGCTTTAAAGGAGAAGCTGAAGTTAATGCAAGTCAACAAATGATAATTAACTATTTTTTTGTTGCAATGCAGGTACAGGTTTGGGGCTTTTGTTTATGCTGGTCATATCGAGTTTTTTCTTTTATTGGGGCTTGCAGAAAAGAAAGATAGTTAAGATGAGATCTCAGTTCTTCAAACATAATGGAGGGTATTTATTGCAACAAAGGTTAGCTTCACAAGGTATCAACTCAGAAACAAAAATCTTCACCGAGAAAGAACTTGAGAAGGCTACTGAAAACTACAAAGAAAACAATATTCTTGGTCAAGGAGGATATGGCACCGTATACAAGGGCACTTTATCGAACCTACATGTGGTTGCAATTAAGAAATCTAAAATAGAAGATGAGAATCAAATTGAGCAATTCATTAATGAAATCATAATTCTTTCACAGATTAACCATCGAAATGTTGTGAAGCTCCTTGGATGTTGCTTGGAGACTCAAGTTCCCTTATTGGTATACGAGTTCATACCTAATGGAACACTCTTACATCTTATTCATGGCCAAAATTCAGGATGCCATTTAGCATGGGATTGCCGCTTGAGAATATCGTCTGAAGCTGCTGGAGCTCTCGCTTATTTACATTCAGCAGCATCATTTCCAATAATCCATAGAGACATCAAGTCCTCCAACATACTCCTCGATAAAAATTTCACAGCAAAGGTATCAGACTTTGGAGCATCCAGGTCTGTTCCCTTTGATAAAACCCATCTCACTACTCTTGTTCAAGGAACTATTGGCTATTTGGATCCAGAATATTTCTACACAAGCCAACTAACAGAAAAAAGTGATGTGTATAGTTTTGGTGTTGTTCTTGCTGAGCTTCTAACAGGAGAGAAACCCATCTCTTTTGATCGGCCAGAGGAATTTCACAATTTAGCAATGTACTTCACAGTTGCATTTGATGAGGGCCGCTTGCTTGAAGTCATTGATCCACCAGTTGCAAGTGAGGCTGGAGCAGAAGAGCTCTACGCCATAGCACGCCTCACAAAGCAATGTTTGAACACAAATGGAGAAGAGCGGCCAGCAATGAAAGAAGTTTGTTTAGAATTAGAGGCACTAAGGAGGATGAGAAACCAACAAAGTGAGAGATCAGAGAATGAAGAAATTCAGCAGTTGTTTGTAGGCAACCTATCAAGTTCAGAAATTATAGAATGCACAAAACAATAGAGCCTTGAAGGCTACATATTGTCATCCATGGACCTGCCGAGATAATATTGTAATTTTACAAGTTTTCATCTGTAGATATAAATAAGAACTTAGGCATGAGAGATTTGGATGCTTTATTGAAATTGTACAATCCACATGCTTAAATTTGTTATATATCTTTTAAGTTTCAATTTGGCTGTGTTATTCTTTTCATTTTATTCATTGCTTGACAGCTTACTCCGGATTAAAGGTGGAGTAACATGAAATTTTATTTCATGTTTTAAAATAAAGAATATATCTAACCTTTAGATACCTTTTCTTTCAATAAATTTTAAGAAAGAATATTTTATTTGATGTTTTAAAAAAAAGGTATTACATGAAATTTCTCAAACCATTGCATTCCATATTTCCGAGAAGTTTTATTTCAATTTATGGAAATAGATAATTAAATATTTAACAGTATTAGAATTTAGAAAACAAAAATATAATAATATTAAAAACTCTTAAACTTTCTAAATATCAAAGATTGGTTAAATTTTGAACATAAAATTTTCATTTTTTTGTTACTTTTACTTATGTTTAAATTTATAAAATGAAATTATTAATTTCACAATTCAACAGGTTCATATGTGAATGGGAGAGATAAAATCGAATAAATTAATGTGCTTATTTAAGTCTTACAAAACTATTTTGTTATTATGTCTGAAACAACAAATATTTTATTTGATGTTTTTTTTTTTAATATTCCATGAAATTTCTGGGAATTCTTTTTTTAGAGGTTTATTGATTTATGTGAAGGGCTATCTAACCAAATCATATTTTTCCTTTAATGAAGTCTTTATTGATCACATTAATATTCTTAATCCCTTCTCCTTTAATGAAGTCCTTTCTGATTTCTAAGTTTAGTGTCCAACGATAATTGCAGAATATTGACAGAGTAGTTATGGCTTCGTACAGCGCACATTCAAGTAAAATAGAATGCTTCAAATGATTAGTGCGCTATAAGAAGTCAGAATATCTCTTCCCTAAACCCTTGATGGCCCCAACCGAGCTTCAGTTTAAAGAGTCCATATATTCTCTTCTCCGAGGTAACATAATATTTCTTTTCAGATACAGACCGTTCGATCAAAAACCGGACCAATTTGATTCAAGATGAATTTACGGAGCTCTTTTAATATTTGTGCAGATTCTAGTCAGACGGTTCAGATTTAAACAAACATATCATGTTACCTTAGGTGATTTGAATTCCAGTTCTTTGGTATAAAGCGAACGATCATGACTTGAACACACAAAGCCGAACATGCTAAACATAATTGCTGTTTCAGCTAACTGTACCAGCATGTTCTTCGTGAGAATATAATTAGTGTATGAGTTGTCATATAAATTTCATGTTTTAGTTATGTGAAAACAACAAGTCTTTATAAATTCAAAAATTGTGACATCACACAATTCTCATGATTCAAATTAATAAGTTCTCTACTCCATTTCTTGTACCAGCATCCGTTGAATTGAGATACTTAATTTTTTCTTTTTTAAAATGTATCCAAGTATATCAGACCATTATGTGTCATGTATACAATAAGATTTATCAAATCAACATATAAAATAATATTTGTCTAATGAACATTAATATATTATACAATTAAATAATTATTAATATACTGGAGAAAACTAAATAAATATGTACAATAATAACAACTTATCTAATAAAGTAAATTATGTGGAATAAGTTTTATCAAGTCACGTGAGTGGCCGTTACGCCACTCACATGAGTCTATCTGAGTCGAAACCGTCTCATCTGGGTCGTGAAACAAACTTTTTACATTTATAAATAGCAGGGTGTTTATAAACCAAATAAACTGAACTCTAGCTGTGTTGTCGTGGAGAAGGTAACTTTGCAGAGAAGGAGAAAAAACTGCAAGGTAACAGAGAAGATTTTTTTTAGCGAATTTGTAAATTCCATTCCTTATCACTTTTGTTTGTATATTTTCTTCGAATTAATTCGAATTCAATATCTTTTCCAATCTGATTTTTATTCATCCAATTCTTTTGTTCTAATTTGAATTTCAAGGTACAAGAGAAGGAGAAGCAATCAGGTACAACGACTACGATACTGCAATTTTTTTTACTAACAGAATAGGTGAGTATCTAAGTTCATCTGTAGAAATCCTTTTGACTAAAGAAGAATAGAGAAGAGTTTTAATTTTTAGAATTTGTATTTAAAAAATTTCAAAACTAAGGACAAGATTCAGTATTTTGAATCTGTTTAGTTTTGTAATTTATTCAATTAGGTTTCAATTTGTAACCTAAAACCTTTTTATCATCAATAAAGTAATTAAGGACTTTGATCCTTATTTTTTCTAAAAAAAAAGAGAGAAGAATAGGTGAGGGCTCAATAAAGGAGTTCTTGAAACTTAGTTTTTTTGTTGGGCTTTAAACCAAGTTTATCATATTTTATAAACTTGTTATCAAATATGAACATCAACTACTATATACATTTTCTTTTATTTTATCAATTTCGCTATATTGATTTTTTATTTTATTATTTTAGAATATTTTTTAATATGTGCAAATGTGTTAGTTGTATTTAATAATTATTCCGCTCCTTATTCAGTATGTTTAATATTTTATTCCACTCCTGCTATTATTGTCACGGCATGGTTGTGTAATTGTTAATTCAAAGATCTTTCATGAAGCTTACAGCCAAATTGAAACTTACAAGATATATAACAAATTTAAGCACGTGGATTGTACAATTTCAATAAAGCATGCAAAACCTAAGTTCTTATTTATATCAATAGCTGAAAATTTGTAAGATTACAATATTATCTCGGCAGGTCCATGGATGACAACATGTGGCCTTCAAGGCTATATTGTTCTGTGCATTATAGGTTTCCTACAACAAGCAACTGCTGAATTTCTTCATTACCTGTTGTCTGACTCTGTTGGTTTCTCATCCTACTTAGTGCCTCTAATTCTAAACAAACTTCTTTCATCGCCGGCCGTTCTTCTCCTTTTGTGTTCAAACATTGCTTTGTAAGGCGTGCTATGGCGTAGAGTTCTTCTGATCCAGCCTCACTCTCAATTGGTGGATCAATGACTTGAAGCAAGCGGCCCTCATCAAATGCAACTGTGAAGTACATTGCTAAATTGTGAAATTCCTCTGGCCGATCAAAAGAGATGGGTTTCTCTCCTGTTAGAAGCTCAGCAAGAACAACACCAAAACTATACACGTCACTTTTTTCTGTCAGTTGGCTTGTATAGAAATATTCTGGATCCAAATAGCCAATAGTTCCTTGAACAAGAGTAGTGAGATGGGTTTTATCAAAGGGAACAGACCTTGATGCTCCAAAGTCTGATACCTTTGCTGTGAAATTTTTATCGAGGAGTATGTTGGAGGACTTGATGTCTCTATGTATTATTGGAAACGATGCTGCTGAATGCAAATAAGCAAGAGCTCCAGCAGCTTCAGCCGATATTCTCAAGCGGCTATCCCATGCTAAATGATAACCTGAATTTTGGCCATGAATAAGATGTAAGAGTGTTCCATTAGGTACGAACTCGTATACCAGTAAAGGAACTTGAGTCTCCAAGCAACACCCTAGGAGCTTCACAACATTTCTATGGTTAATCTGTGAAAGAATTATGATCTCATTAATGAATTGCTCAATTTGATTCTCATCTTCTATTTTAGATTTCTTAATTGCAACCACTTTTAGGTTCGATAAAGTTCCCTTGTATATGGTACCATATCCTCCTTGACCAAGAATATTGTTTTCGCTGTAGTTTTCAGTAGCCTTCTCAAGTTCTTTCTCAGTGAAGATTTTTGTTTCTGAGTCGATACCTTGTGAAGCTAACCTTTGTTGCAACAAATACCCTCCATTCTGTTTGAAGAACTGAGATCTCATCTTAACTATCTTTCTTTTCTGCAAGCCCCAATAAGAGAAAAAACTCGATATGACCAGCATAAACAAAAGCCCCAGACCTGCACCTGCATTGCAACAAAAAAATAGTTAATTATCATTTGTTTCAGTGGCCTTCTCAACTTCAGCTTCTCCTTTCAGATGAGGCACTGTCCCTCGTGTAACACTTTTCTAGAAATTTATAATGAGCAGAGCAATCCTTGTATGGATTTTTTGTTCAGGTATAGAATGATCTTCTTTGCAATACCCACCATAACCGAATTCTCATCCCCTGAGACATCTCTAACTTTTAGTTGATCTATAGAAAATTCGGACCGCCATTCAAATACTTTCAGCCGCACGAACTCAAAGCAATAACAATGCTGCTCGACCCAATAGCTGTTAAATAAATTTCAGAATAATCTAACAAAACACATATAAATGGATCAGGTTGTGTCATTCTTGTACTGGACCCGAGACAGGTCAAAAATTCTAGACCCAGACCCGACCCAATAGCCGTTGGATAGGTTCAGATCAAGTTAAGAAGGATGTTACTTTTACATAGTAGAGGAATTATCTTAAGAATTTATTTTGTATTATATATATGTAAGAATCTGAAAGATACCAAGTGATAGTAACATATTTATATTGACCCATTGCGTCTTTTGAACTCCCTGAAAGCTAACTAAAATACATTTTGCTACTAAATTTAATCTAATTAGTCAGATTATTTCCTAATATTTTCTTATCATCTAATAACAGTTACAATACTCAAAGAGTGGGGGAATCTTAAACTGGACCTGATTATAATAAGATGAATCCCTACCAGCAAAAAAGCTAGACTTATTTTTAGTAACAACATACTGGAACTGTATATAATCTTTAATTTTAGGAATAATTACATGATGTGGTTTAATCATAAACAAAACATCTTAAATTGAAAGTATTTCAAAGAACACAATCATAGATAATTAATCCCCTTCTTGGTATCACTGGTAAATTGTGATGGTAAGACTAATAAAAGTTGGTTAAAACTTAAAAGAAGGAATAAGTTCTTGATTTTGAGCAGGGGTGTTCAGTGAGACAGAGGGACTACCCCGGAAGTAACTAAGAAAGTTCAAAAGTTTTGCTGCTCTAGTTGTAACAGTATACTTATACACAAGTATCAACTACAACATTGGCTGGGACAATAATATATTTACTCCCCCTGATCCATGAGATTGCTATGGTACTAGAAACAATTTGTAATTGGAGCCATCTTAATTATTGCTCAAAATGTAATATTAGGATTCAAAAAAATAAACAAAATTACCTAAAGCAACATCAAGGGGGAACACCCTTTTGCATCCACTTTTACCATCACCCGTCATTCCTTTCGGGCAAGAGCATGTGTAATTTCCTGGTGAATTGATACAATTGCCTACACATGGATACAGATCTAGTTGAAGGCATTCATTGATATCTGCAAAGCAAAGTAAAAACCATTTCGCCAAGAATTATTATATGAAGTTTCAAACAATGGTAATTTGCTGAGGCTAGAAAAATTATGTATTATAGTACCAGTGCAACCATCATCAGCATAGGGATTTCCTGTGTATCCTTCTCTACAGTTGCACAAATACCCGACTGTCGAGAGTGAGTCATAGCAGTAACTATTATTTTTGCATGCAAAGGAACCAATGTTGTTCCTAGAAGCTTCACATGACTTGTTTCCAATTGCCCAATCCAATAGGATAAGGTTATGGCTGTAGAAGTGTGTATCATTAAAATTGCGGTCCTGAAAGAGAAACCCGCTCTGATTTGACTGGAAATCATCTCTTTGACCAAAAAATGCAACACTGCAGTTGATAGAAGCCGCACTTGAACTTGATATGTTCAACTGTTTAAATTTAAAATCAAAGCTTTTTAGATTGCCTGGAAGAGTAGCTTGGCAACAACCTAGGCCAGAGCAAGATCCACCTGAGAAACCATGAGGGTCACAAAACATGACACAGCCACTTGTCACTGTCAGATTTTTGCCTTGTGTACTTATCGAGACTAAATTGTTGCAACCAACAACTGTCAGCGTATTGTTCTGGTAAGATAATTCAAAAGGAGTGCCATCTAAGTTGAGCCGTCCTGTGCCATCAGACTCTGTCAATTTTCCGTTGGCATCAAAACACCTTTTGTGAATCGGTCCGGCAAAGATCTTTATGTAGCCTTGTAATGATATTTCTTGAATGGTGTATGTGTTTTTGGATATGGTCAAGATGGGAGGGTTAATCCAGGGCTTCTCCTTGGGGCAGCCTATTTCAAAACCTGGTAAGGCATTGCCAGGAGTGCCAAAAGGGTACGGAATGGAGCTACATGTTAGGTTTCCATAGCTATCAGCATCAAGTGCAGAGGGACTGAGGTATGTGGATGAAGAAAGTGATATGGATGTTAGTATGAAAGATAGTAGTAAGAAGAGGTGAATCTTTAAGAACATGGCTGATTTCAGGAGGAAATAATTAGATGTTATTGCCTTAAAAATCCAATGCAATACCTCAAGGAATGTGTACATGGAACTTTTATGCATATTACTTTTCCTTTGTTTGATTAGTTGTCTTTGGAGTCAATGTTCAGTATCGTTTGTGGTTCTTAATTATTCTTATGGGTAATTTATTTTTTTTTATTTTTTTTTTTCATGGAGGAGATAATTAGGGAAATTTATGAAGTGTTTTTTTTTTTAAAACATCAAACAAAATATCCGAGATGAGGCTTTGCAGATAATCAACCTGATGAAGGAGCAAAGCAGTTTACAAGTACTACAAAAACAAGGAGGGAAGGAAAAATAGAGCAAAGAATAAGAGTATAAATTTAGGTCTTACAAATATATTACAAATATATTCAGTTAATAAATTTTAAGAAAGAGTATTTTATTTAATGTTTAAAAAAAGGGTATTCATGAATTTTCTCAAAGCATTTCATTCCCAATTTTCGAGAAGTTTTACTGATCACGCCTAGTTAAGATCTGATGATTTATTGACAGAGTAGTTTTTACTTCATGCACCCGCAGGAATAATATGAAGTGCTTTTTTTGGTTCTATTGTGCTAGCTGTAGGAAGCAAAATCTACTTTGTCAATATCTTTTTCTGATTTCTAAATTTAGTGATTACTAATTAACGAGTGCATTCCTGGATCCCTAGGTAAATATATTGACAGAGTAGTAATGGCTTTGCACATCGCACGGAAAGGAGAACCAAAACAGACTGGTTGCAAAACCATTACCTTTTATAATAATATTAATATTAATAATAGTTATAATAATAGTAGAAGTAATAGTAGTAGTAGTAATAATAATAATAATAATAATAATAATAATAATAATAATAATAATAATAATAATAATATTATGGATAAATATGTCATTGAAAAAAGTATTGTGTTTAAAGAAAACCCGGCGCTGCCCAAACAAAAGACTTTTTTTAATTTTAAGCAAAATATTAAATATTTTTTTAAAGAACTAGAAAAACCTAATATTTTTGATGTCATAGAACGGTTCCCTTATAAATTCTACAAGAAAGAAAAATCAAAATTGAGATATATTAGATAAGTCAAAATAGTACAATGGAAAATAGAAACTAGCTTGACTGAAAATTTGTCCAGCTCTCTATTATTATTAACACTACATCTCTGCCTTGGCACCTAGATCTCTCCTTTGTTTATTCGATGAAAATGAGAAAACAAAAATGTTATGGTAGTGTGCTTAATTGATTTGTCAATCAGAAATTACATCTTATTTCACTTATGACTTTAATTAATTATGCAATTTGAATTCTTGTGATCTTAGGATCATCTTTCCTTCAAAACTTCACCTATATAGTTTCTACACAGTCTGTTTTAAGTCAGAAAAAATGAGAGAGTTTGTGATAGGCTTAACAAACTAGCGATAAAAAAAAAACAAAAAAAATAAAAAAACAAATAGCCTCTTTATGAAAATTAAAACCCTCATAAATTGGACAATAGTACTAGAATGTGTGACCTCCTCAAAAATCCATGTATTAATTACTGATTCCGGTTGGATTTCATTTCTAGTTTATTCTAATTTATTTCTAGTTTATTATGATGGTACATACGTATATATACCAATAGGGCAACGAATTTTCAAGATTACATTTTTTTCTGGAACTATTTTTGTGGAATAGTCTGATAAAAATTTACATAAGAAAATATACCTAGTATGTTATTAAAAGTTAAATATTATGAATAATGAATAATTTTATATATTTATGTATTTTAATTCTATCTTTTAAAATTGTTGATATATTTGTAAATTAATTATAAAAAAAGTCTGTTAAATAAACCCGATTATGAATATGATGATACTTCATGTATATAAAATAGTCCATTAAAAAGATACTTTAATGCACTTTTAAAATATATAAAATAATTCATTTAATTTTTCTATTCTAGAAAAAGATGACGTATATGATCTTGAGATTATCATGATCTTTAAGTTGAGATAATGCAATGTTTATGTGAAAGCATTGTGAATGCATTTTGTAGTCATCAAAACATCATGTTTATATATATCAAGCTTCTAAATAGCTAGCTATAGCGAAGCTATAGCGCCGCTATAACGGTTTTGGACCCAGAAAGCTAAGCTACGGGCTAAAACTGCGCTAATCAAGCTACGACCGCTATAGCGGTAATAGCGGTCCGCTATAGCGCGTAGCGGTAATAGCGGCAATAGCGGTCCGCTATGCTACATGGGTTATGATTTTGCAATTTTTTTTTTTCTGAAAACATGATTTTGCAATTTTAATGGGCATTAATATCTAGATTGGTTTTTTTTTTTACTTTATTAAGCTATATCAATACAATGGAACATGTGCGGGCTATACCGCTATATCAATTAAATTTTGTATCATGCATTAATATACGGTAGTGGTATATTTTGAATATAAAATATATCGATAGTTTTTGAATTAGGGATATTTTGAATGACAATTTGAACTTTGTATTGGTTTAATATGAATAATATTAGAACTTCTTAATTAATTTGATATTTGTTTTCTTGATGAGACATTTTTACTAGGCAAAGCCTTCTATGGACATAAGGACCTATTTGTAAAATGAACATATTTTTATTTTTAAAGTTCAAACAGTCGATCCGAACCGTTCATCTTGTTCTCCATATTAATATGTGCTTGGAGACCAAATTTTACATTTTTCTAATTTTTTTTACTATTTATTAAGATGGGTACAAAATTCAATGGTCTGAATTTGATATTTTTTATACCCATCTTAATAAATAGTAAATAAATTCAGAAAAATGTAAAATTTGGTCTCCAAAGATATATTAATATGGAGAACAAGATGAACGGTTCGGATTGGCTGTTTGAACTTTGAAAATAAAAATATATTCATTTTACAAATAGGCCCTTATGTCCATAGAAGCATCACTCTTTTTACTATTAGTAGAAATATAAAATATAATTTTTGAAATAAAAAAACGCTATTTATAATAGCTTTCGCTATAGCTCCGCTATTCGCTAAAGTTTTTTTTTTTGTCTCCCCGCTACACCGCTATAAACGCTATTTAGAAGCTTGATATATATTGAAATGAACAATATAAATGTAATAATAATTGAATATATTGTGCTGGTCTATTTATATAAAACATCAAAACCTAATGATTCTTACATGAATATGGAACCATATTCTTTCAAACTCAAAGCTTTCTGACATTTAAGACATTAGAGACAATCAATTTAGAAAGATTTAACTATAACAGTATTACAAGTAATAAATTAATTTAGAAAGGAACAATCAATTTAGACAATAACATATTTAGTAGGAATCACCTTATAAATATTTCAGATCATCAGTAAGGGTGTCGCTAAGCTGTCTGGTTATTTGTTTTAGTCACATAACAATTGTAAAGAGTTAGATTTGATTGTTATGGAAGTTTTCTGGTTGTTTGTTTTACCAAGTTAGATGTATTTTTCTACTTTTTTAATATCTTTTCACTACTATTTTTGACAGGTCATAACGAGGTATATGAAGGGCACATCAAATTGACTTTAAACTTAGTTTGTTTGTTGTACTTCAAATCAGATTTATAGTGATATCGAATGAGAATTAACATGCACTAAATGACGAAGCCCTTCTGATGGTCCTTACTGAATTAACCTGCATAATAAAAACCGTTGTGAGAATTTTAGCAGTTCTCATCTCCGACTTGTCTCATTGTTGGGTTGTTAAAAAAGTGTGAAATTCTATTTGCGACTTTTTTTTTCAAATTTTTTTCCCTCTTTTGTATGTTCTAGCTTACTATATCACTTCTTTTTATAATTTCTCTAAGTTTTAAATTTGGGATGTAAAATTTTGTTTTGTTAAAATTTTAAAAATATTTAATTCAATTTTATGGAAATAGATAATTAAAAAAAATAATTAAGTATTACAACTTAGAAAATAAAATGTACGAATATTAAAAACTCCAATATTTATACATATCAAACATTGCTTAAATATTGAACATAATAATTTTTGAGTTTTTCGTACTTTTAGTTATATTATAATTTACAAAATATTATTATTTTCACAATTCAACAAATGTACATGTAAAGAGGGGAGGAGAAATATAGAGCAAAGAGGAGTATAAATTTGGGGAGTAAGGCTTGGGTGCTATGGATAGCATAAAGGCTACGGTGCTACGGCTCAATATTTGAGTTTTTAAAATCCTAATATTCGATCTGAACCATTCATCTTGTTCTCCATATTAATATGAGTTTGGAGACCAAATTTTACATTTGTTTTAAATATTTTACTATTTTTTTAGCTAGGTAAAAAATCACTTGATCTAAAAAATTATGCACCATTTAGATATTTAATTTTCTACCTATCTAAAAAAATAATAAAATTTTTCCAAAAAATGTAAAATTTGGTCTCCAAACACATATTAATATGGAGAACAAAATGAACGATTCGGATCGACCGTTAAAATTTTAAAAACTCGAATATTAAGCCATAGCACCATAGCCCTCTATGCTATCCATAGCACCCAAGCCTTAACTCTAAATTTGGGTCTTACAAAAATATTGTGTTAACAAATTTTAAGAAAGAATATTTTATTTAATTTTTAAAGAAAAAGGGTATTCATGAATTTTCGCCGAGCATTTCATTAAATTTCCGAGAAGTTTTACTGATTACGCCTGATAGTTACAACATGATGATTTATTGACAGAGCAGGTTTTGCTTCAAGCACCTGCACGATTACACGAGTACTATAAAGTGCCTTTTTTTTTTGTACTATCGTCCTTAGCGCTGTATGAAGCAAAATCTTCTCTATCAATATTTTTAAGCTGAAGTTGCTAGTTGTCGAACCCACTACCACTAGTGTTTTTGACTCTTATCCTTTTTCTGATTTCTAAATTTAGTGTGTAATTACTAATTAACGATAAGTGCTTTCCTGGATCCTAGGTAAACATATTGACAGAGTAGTTATGGTTCAGGCGCTGCAAGAAGCCAAAACTACTCTGCTTATTCAATATCTCTACCCTGAACCCTTCGAATCAACATGGATAAATTTAATGCCAAGAAGATTATTACATAGAAGTAGTGATGTGGAGGAATTTGATTGGCTCATGCTGTATAGGTACGTCAAGAGCGCAACAGTCAGTTTTGGTACCAGTGAATACTAAATAGCATGTCAGCCTTGTCTGATATTGTACCAGTGAAATCTTTTTCTCACCAAAATTGTGCATATAGGTGCCAGATCAGCAAAGTACTTTTTGTACCAGTACCAAAACACTTATGTTTTTGGTACCAGTGAATACTAAATAGCATGTCAGGCTTGTCTGGGATTGTACTAGTGAAATATTTTTCTCACCAAAACTGTGCGTATAGGAGCTACGTCAGCAAAATACTTTCATACCAGTACAAAAACACTTATATTTTGCAGGAGTATCAAGGGCCCACATGCCAGGTTCGCTCCTCGGAAACAGGGGGGCGACTTCTTGTCAGAGGTGTCTCTACATGACGTACGGCTAGCGTCAGACTCAATCTATTGGCGGGCCCAGCAAACAAATCTGGAGTACCTATTGCTATTAGATGTCGACCAGTTGGTATGGAGTTATAGAAAACAGGCTGGCCTGGAAACGCCTGGTACACCATACAGGGGATGGGAAGCAGCCAATGTGGAGCTCCGGGGACATTTTGTCGGTAAGTAATTATCCCTTTCTCAGAATATATTCTAAGATGAGTGCGACTATGGTACTTTGCAAAGCGCACATCAATCTACTATGGATTCATATTTTTATTTTCAAAATTCAAATAGTCGATCCGAACTGTTCAACATGATCTTCATATGAAAATATACTTGGATTCAAATTTTAGATTTTTTTTACTAATTTTTAAAAAAAGTACAAAATCATCTAGTTTAAAAATTCTGGACCATTCAAAAGTAGTGATTTTCAACCTATCTAAACAAATAGAAAAAATTCTTAAAAAAAAAAAAAGTAAAATATGGCCTTCAACTACATTTTCATATGGTGATCATATTGAGCAGCTCAGATCGACTGTTTGAACTTTGAAAATAGTGATATGTATCCATAGTATATGCTGATCCACGCTTTGCAAAGTACGATAGCCTCACTCAAAGATTGTAGAAGCAAAAGAGAGTATTATGTAATACTAAAGATTTGAACTGGTACCAGTAGGTATGTATAGGAGTAATGCCAAGATAACCACATATATAACCACGTATAGGAGTAATGCCATGACAACTTACATGCTTCATGCAAGTAATGCTTCAAGCAATCTAACGCATTATCGCCTCTATTTCTTGCATTATGTCCTTGTCGCATTTCTCTTTTATAATCCTAAAAAGTAGGGGTGTAAACGGATCGTATATTATTCGATTTCGTCTGAATTTAAAAAGTTACTTAAATTATCCGATTCGTATCCGTATCCGAAAAATTATAAGGTTAGAGGACAAGTATCCTATAAGGTATTGAACAGTGGGATATATCCACAACTTTACGGTTTAGATTAACTCAGTTCGTTGTTTATTTGAGGATAGCACAGGCGCATTATTATTTGTGCTTTGAGATTTGTGCAAAATTAAAAGAACAGTCTAGATCCGCTAATTCTAAAATATTCTCTTGTTCTGTACCGGGAAGGATATGAATTCTAATATCAGCTCGGTAGATTGGTCTCCTATTCAATTAATTATACGAATTTTATTTAATTTCAGATTTAACGTTTCATATCAATTTCAAATTTTCTGACAAAATTATAATCAAGAAAACTTAATATAGTTTTTATTCAGAAATATAATTTCAGATGTACCCAACATGTTCTTCGTGAGGATATAATTGATATATGAGTTCTCATAGAAATTTCATGATTAGTCATGTGAAAAAAAGCCTTCATAAATTCAAAAATTGTGATATCACACAATTCTCATGATTCAAATTAATAAGATCTCTACTCCATTTCTTGTACCAGCATCCGTTGAATTGAGATACATTTTCATTTTAAAATATATGCATGTATTAGACCATAATGTGCCATTTGTATAATAAGGTTTATCAAATCAACAGATAAAATAATATTTGTGAAATTAACGTTAATATATTATACACAATTAATATACTGGAGGAAACTAAAATATTATAAATATTCACAATTATAACAACTCATATCATAATAACAATAAATATATTCAAATCTTCAATTATCATAAGATTTGTTAATTAAATGGTAAAATGTATGCGAAAATCATGATGTTTTTTGAGGCACTGTTTGTCTTTGAACCATTATTTGGACTCTCCAAATATGTGTCACTCTTTGGGTTTCACAAAATTAGTAAGTTAGGAGCTGGGCTTCCCAAAATTTGCAACTGAATTGGGCTAACTCAGTCACTATGTCCTAATTACTAATTTCAATTTCTTATAATTCAATTATGCCGGTTAAATACAAAGACAAACCCATTAAACTCGTGAAAAGTAATTTGAATTTAGTATTTGACACTCATGATTTACCTTTGTATTATCATTTTCAAACTAAATACAGAAGATTACTAGAAACTGACCAAACGAGTCATAATTGACCCATAGTTTATTTGAGAAAAAAAAATCAAATATATTAGTTCTTGAATTTAAAATCGATGATTACTCTTTTGTTGGTTTTGCAATTAGGCAATGGGATGGATATCTCATTGCCTTTTGCAATAGCTTGTGGAATTGGTGGGAGTTAATTAACGATATGGTCAAACCTTGATCATTTGTGTTCTTTGAGGCTGATGACTTACAAATTAGTGTTAATTATAGGGACCTCATTAATGTAAATGTTCAAATCAACAAATGCAAGTTTAGCCAGAACAATATTAGGGCTATTGTTAACTATCTATGGTGATTTTGTTCAAAATATAGGAAGGGAGATAAGATGAAATTTGCAAGATTTGTCGTGTACATTGTCTGTTGTCTGTTGTCTGTTAGTGAGACATTTAGAATTTGTATTAGTGCTATAAGTCTGTAACTGTTAGTTATAATAAACAATGGTTAGAGATGTAATTAGTTGTAATAGTAAATGGTTAGTCTTGATAAGATCTGTAACTAACATTGCTTTATACATACAACAATCTAATTGTACAATTAACAATTAATGAAATGAAATTATAGATTTATGGAATTCTCTTTTAGAATCTTTCTGTATAATATTATGTTTTTCTTTCTGACAATGAACAAAAGCTACATTTTTATTTTAACAAAATATTAATTAAAAATATTTAGACATTTTTTTGTTCCTGTTCGTTTAAGTTGTGGACTTTTGAAAATTTATATATCTTAATATATATTTATACATTTTTATTTTCTAAAGTTATAAATATTCATACTTTTTAATTTTCTATTTCCATAAAACTGAATTCAAACTTTACTATATTTTTTTAACTTAAAGGTACTAAATTTTACATCTCAAATTTAAAATTTGAAGGAATTACAAAATATTTAGAATTTTTAGACGTACGTGCAAATTTAATATGGTGTGCTTGAAGTTTTTGAAGTGTCATCCATTTGGCATTGTTTTATGTTAAATAAAATACTTCATAAATAATATTCTAAAAATACGAACTGTTTTATATTATATTTTTTTATAATTATTAAATTGGCACATCTCAAAATTTTAAATATTACGTAATTCATTTGAATTTTAAATTTTGAGATGTAAAATTATGTTGCTTTGAATTTAAAAATATTAGACAATTTAAATATAAGTATTAGAACCAAGTTCTATATAATGATTATAGCACTATAGCTTTTAAAGTTCGAAAAAGCTAAAGCGCAATAGCTAGCTATTTAGAATTATTATAATTAAAATAAAAGTTGTTAATAGCGTTATAGCTTTTAAATTAAACCTTAGCATAATAACTATCTATTTAGAATCATTATAATTAAAAGAAAATCATTATAGCTTTTAAATTCAAGTCAAACAATCAGACAAAGATATGTACAAAGTTATAGCTATTAACCAATATTTGATATGTCCAAGGATATTCCATGAAATTTCTCAAAGCATTGCATTCCAAATTTCCGAGAAGTTTATAGGTTTTACTGACCGGAATTTTTATATATAAGAAAATAAATAAATAAATAAAATATTAAAAATAAGAAAGGTACGGTAAAAATTTGAAAAATAAGAAGGCAGGAGGTTGCCATGGTGTCCGGCTGGGACGCCATGACATATATCAGTCCAAGAATTTCAGCTAAAAAAAAAAATTAATTAAATTCTAGGGACGCCATGGCATACCCAGTCCCATATACAAACTTCACAAAAGCTCTTTTTTCAACTGAAAAAAGCAAAGTAAAGTTTCGTTTTCAGCTTTTGTATATGGCACTGGGTATGCCATGGCGTCCCTAGAATTTAATTAATTTTTTTTTTTAGCTGAAATTCTTGGGCTGGGGACGCCATGGCAACCTCCTGCCTTCCCATTTTTAAAATTTCCGCGGTACCTTTATTATTTTTAATATTTTATTTATTTATTTTCTTATATATAAAAATTCCGGTTTTACTGATGACGCCTTATAGTTAGACCTGATGATTTATTGACAGAGCAGATTTTGCTTTCTGTTGTCCTTAGCGCTGTATGAAGCAAAATGTACTTTGTCCATATCTTTACGCTGAAGTTGCTAGAATGCTAGTTTTCGATCCCACTATTATTCTTAATCTCTTATCCTCTTCAGATTTCTAAATTTAGTGTGTAATTATTAACGATAAGTGCTTTCCTGGATCCTTAGGTAAATTTATTGACAGAGTAGTTATAGCTTCGTACAGCGCACGGGAAGTAGAACACAAAACAGCCTGCATATGATTCATGCGCTGCAAGAAGCCAAAACTACTCTGCTTATTGAATCTCTCTCCCGTGAACCCTTCGAATCCAAATCCTCTAAGTAACTGAATATTTCTCCGTACATTTAGACCCTCCGATGAGAATCCAGACCTCTAATATTCGTGCAGATTCTTATCGAACGGTCCAGATCTAAACCGAAATATTATGTTACCTTAGGTAATATGAATTGGTTCCTTTGATAGTCCCAACCGAGCTCAGTTCTTTCTTTGATATAAACGGAACGATCATGACTTGAACACAGTTACACAGACAAAGCGAACAGGTCTAATCAGGTAACATAATTGCTCTTTCACCTAATTTTACTTTTCATGATTGAGCGCCACTTTTCCGATCAATTATTGGTTTTCCTTCTTATAAGTTGTGTGTTTTTACAATTTTTAATTTTGAAACCAAAAGTGAAATCATAATACATAATTGATGAAGATCATGCTTTGTTCAGAATTTCCTTCCTTTTTTGCTTTCTTTTCAATTATTTCTGTTACATTTTATAGCGGTATGAAACCTCTGATAAGTGATAATTATATCAATGTCTCCATGCTTAAAACAAACATTTACCAAATCATTGTTTCTCTCCAGCATGAATTTTTCTCAATTCATTCAACCATATGTTATACCCAATAGTTAGTCTCGTTTCAGTATGAAATGTTCTCAGTAAAAAGATGAATCATTTGTCCCCGGAAACCGACCAATTAGAAACTGACATTTTTCTTGAAGTGTAAAATGGATACTTTATAAATTTAAGATTTTAATAAAAAAAGACAATAAAAAATGGGATAATTTGTGAGTTTTTGAAATTTTATAAGGGGAAATATGTAATTTCAAAGTTTTTGAGGGATATACATGAAATTCCCTCCTGTCTTTTATTACTTTCCAGAGCCCATTTTCTTTTCAAATTTATCAGATAAAATATTCTTTACACATTAAATTTTGCATTATTCAATTGACTGATGTTCCTTTTTTTGTTAGATGACAAGAACAAGACTCATTCTGAAATTTGTAAAAATATTACTACTTCTCTTGGCATGTCCCCTCTTAAGTAAGGTCTTGTGCATAAAGGAATGCACCAACTCACCAACACAAACCGAGTTGACCTCTCACACTGTGCGGGCCCAGCTGTTAGCAGATGAAGTGAAAGCCTTGCATGAAAAGTCTCACTCTCACTTACACCTGACACCAACTGATGAGACAACATGGATAAATTTAATGCCAAGAAGATTATTACATAGAAGTAGTGATGTGGAGGAATTTGATTGGCTCATGCTGTATAGGTACGTCAAGAGCGCAACAGTCAGTTTTGATACCAGTGAATACTAAATAGCATGTCAGGCTTGTCTGTATTGTACCAGTGAAATCTTTTTCTCACCAAAATTGTGGGTATAGGTGCCACATCAGCAGAGCACGTTTTGTACCAGTACCAAAACACTTATATTTTTGGTACCAGTGAATACTAAATAGCATGTCAGTGTTGTCTGGTATTGTACCAGTGAAATCTTTTTCTCACCAAAACTGTGCATATAGGTGCCACATCAGCAAAATAGTTTCATACCAGTACCAAAACACTTAAATTTTGCAGGAGTATCAAGGGCCCGCATGCCAGGTTCGCTCCTCGGAAACAAGGGGGCGACTTCTTGTCAGAGGTGTCTCTCCATGACGTACGGCTAGCGTCAGACTCAATCTATTGGCGGGCCCAGCAAACAAATCTGGAGTACCTGTTGCTATTAGATGTCGACCGGTTGGTATGGAGTTTTAGAAAACAGGCTGGCCTGGAAACGCCCGGTACACCATACGGGGGATGGGAAGCAGCCAATGTGGAGCTCCGGGGACATTTTGTCGGTAAGTAATTATCCCTTTCTCTGAATATATTCTAAGATGAGTGAGGTTATGGTACTTTGCAAAGCGCACATCAATCTGTACTATGGATTCATATTTTTGTTTCCAAAGTTCAAATTGTCGATCCAGACTGTTCAACATGATCTTCATATGAAAATATGGATTCAAATTTTACATTTTTTTTAATTTTTTTACTATTTTTTTAAAATAAGTACAAAATCATCTAATTTAAAAATTCTGGACCATTCAAAAGTAGTGATTTTCAACATATCTAAACAAATAGAAAAAATTCTAAAAAAAAAAAGTAAAATATTGTCTTCAACTACATTTTCATATGGTGACCATGTTGAGCAGCTCAGATCGACTGTTTGAACATTGAAAATAGTGATATATATCCATAGTATGTGCTGATCCGCGCTTTGGAAAGTATGATACCCTCACTCTAAGATTGTAGAAGCAAAAGAGAGTATTATGTAATACTAAAAGATTTGAACTGGTACCAGTAGGTATGTATAGGAATGCCAAAATAACCACATATAAAACCAGTAAAATGAAAACAAAAGCTGCATTGGATTATAAAACTTTCCGATATGCATTTTTTTACCAGGGCATTACATGAGTGCAACCGCAATGGCATGGGCTAGTACACACAGCAAGACTCTTTTTACAAAAATGACTTCCTTGGTGGAAGCACTGTACATCTGTCAGAATGTTACTGGTACAGGATATCTTTCGGCCTTTTCAGATGAATTTTTTGATCGGTTTGAGGCAATAGAACCGGTCTGGGCACCTTATTATACAATCCACAAGGTATGATTTCAATGCTTGTGTTGGTATAAATTTGTCTACTGAGGCCTTTGGTAGAGTATAGTTAGGGGTGTTCATTGGATCTGGTTTGTTTGGTTTTCAACCGAACTGACAAATTTTGGATTAAATGGTTCGGTTTGGTTCAATTTTTGAATTACTTCAGTTTTTTATATTTGATTTGGTTTAATCTCTCTTATTTCACTTCAACCAAACAAATAGAAATTTACTTGATATATACTTGAATTACTTTGGTTTTTTTATTTTTGGTTCAGTTTAACCACTATAATTTTGATTCGACTGATATATATCTTGATATTTATTTCTGTGATTATTAAATTTATTTATATATGTATTGAGTTTGGACCTTTTGCAATTTAAATTCTCTTGTTCCGGTTCAACCAAACAAACCAAAATTTACTTCTTTTTTTTGGTTTGGTTGTTATTTAGTTGACAAGTTTAATTTAGTTGGTTCGGTTAGATTTTTGAAATACGAATAATTTGGTTTGACTATATTAATTTGGCAAGAAAATCTTGACACGTGAAGAGAGGGCAAAAACCGGGTAAAGATTTTAACAGAGTAGTTTTGGCTTTATACAGCGCATGAATCATATGCCGCGATTGTTTTGATTCTATATTCCGTGTGCTGCATGAAGCCAAAACTGCTCTGTTAAAATCTTTACCTCAAAAACTTAGCTTGCTTGACTGAACCAGAACTTGACCGCAATCTAACTCACACTGACATGATGTTCCTAAAAGTAAGCTGATCTGATCAGACTTGACATGCCTAAACTGAAATCTGATCTAACCTGAGCGAATTTATTTTGAAAAGTTGATAATCTAAATCTAGCTCAAGACTGAGTCAAAACCCGAGTTCAATCAGAACAAACCCAAGAACCTTTGTCAACCAACCCTGGTCCGCACAAGCTGCTACTCAGATTAATTGGGTTTCTGGTATAATTTGTAAACCTATGTTTAATTAAATTCTAAGAAATACTACTGAGTCAGGTACTGCTATGTAATGTACCACATGAACCGGTAAAATCTGGTTGAAAACTGCTATTAAACCATCAGCCAATCAGTGCATTCACATTCCCTTTTTTTTATGACAGATAATGCAAGGGCTGCTAGACCAGTATACATATGCAAAAAATTATAAGGCATTAGAAATGGTGAAATGGATGGCTGAGTACTTTGCAAACCGCGTAAAAAATGTGATAAAGAAATATAGCATAGAGAGACACTATACTTCCCTCAATGAAGAAACGGGGGGCATGAATGATGTTCTCTATCAGCTTTACACAATAACGGTAATATAATAACGAAACGGGGGTTTCACATGTACTCTAGCCTTGTTCATTAGCTTTAATGAAGGGTATTTTGGGGATTGATTAATTTTATATCATTGTAGAAAGATGAGAAACATTTAATACTAGCTCATCTCTTTGACAAGCCATGCTTCCTAGGCTTACTGGCTGTTCAGGTTTGAACACTCTCTCTCTCTCTATCTGTGAATGTGTCAGTGTCAGTTGTGCACAAAGGTCCTTAATTTTTGTACTTATTATTTTTTCAGGCTGATAGTCTGTCAAACTTTCATGCCAACACACACATACCAATAGTTGTAGGGGCACAGATGCGATACGAGGTCACTGGTGATTCTCTATACAAGGTAATTTATACAAGAGAAGTAAAAACATAAATATAATCAAATGTCACTAAATATGTAATTTTGTTTGATAGTTTGAGGTTTGAACACAAAAAATTAATAAATGGAACAGGAAATCAGTATCTTTTTTATGGACATAGTTAACTCCTCTCATGCCTATGCAACTGGTGGGACCTCAGTCGGTGAAGCCTGGTAACTAAACAGTTTCATTTACTTCTTTATCTAAAATGAATTCATGAAGAAAATTATGTCTGTCAATTGTAATTATAAATTTGAAATTTGAAAATTTGTCTACCGTTTTTGTTTAGGTTAGATCCAAAACGCCTGGCTGACACACTGTCGACTGAAACTCAAGAGTCATGTACTACATATAACATGCTCAAGGTAATTGGAATTCTATTCGTATTTATCTTATATAATTATAAAGAAGCCCTTCAAAGAAAGAAACTATAAAATACCCATTAAACACAATTAAATTCCCCAAAGTACTATCTCTCAAAATTAACTCCATCTTTTCTTGGAATTAATTTTTTTTGACGTAAAAATTAAAGGAATACCAAGTTCCGCAAACTTTAGAATATTTTTCTCATGATTTTTTTTTTCACATAAAGGAAGAGTAGTTAATTTTTTTTATTGTTCGTTTTGGGAGAGAAAATTAGCCAGATTTACCATAGAATTACTTGTATATTTGACACTTCTAACATGAATATGTATTTATGTTATTTTGAAGGTTTCCCGAAATTTGTTTAGATGGACAAAGGAGGTGGCTTATGCAGATTATTACGAAAAAGCCCTTATAAACGGGGTATTGAGCATCCAAAGAGGGGCCCAACCAGGAGTTATGATTTATATGCTCCCCATGAAACCCGACTCATCTAAAGCCGTTTCATACCATGGATGGGGTACCAAGTTCGATTCGTTTTGGTGCTGTTATGGTACTGGTACGTCAATTTATTGTTCATGACCTTTAAAAGAGTTTTATAACTTTTTATATAATTATGATTTTTTTACATGGTAGTGAATGGTATCTAATGTATATTCTCCTTTAATTGCAGATACTATACATATTTATAATATGAAGTATAGTATACTTTTTTTCATATAACATCTAGTATTTTTGTAGCATTAGTCTGTGACTAATATGACTGTTTGACATGGAAAACTATCTATTTGGTATGTGTTTTTTAACATTTGCATTTTTTTGTTTCATTTTGACTTTGAAATATAGTGACCTATGCCTCTTTGGAAAGGATAACCCTAGAAGTACAATGTGATTTTGAATTTGCACAGACAAAGTGCATATGGGATTCATGCGCATAATTGAAATAGTTTGAACATATTCATTTTTAATAAATAATTATTGTATTTAAATCTCCTAAGACCCTTTTTTTTGTTTGTTTTCCATACAGGTATTGAATCATTCTCCAAATTAGGAGATTCTATCTATTTTGAGGAAAAAGGAAATTCGCCTTCACTCTATATCATACAATTTATACCAAGCACTATCAACTGGAGATCTGCGGGACTTGTCATCTCTCAAGAAATCAAACCTCTGACGTTGTCAGATTCGTATTATCATGTTGCCTTGACCGTTTCTACTAATCAAGTATAATCATGGCCACTAAAAGTATATTAATCCTAACTATCTTATTACTCCATATATTACATTAAAACATTTTTTTTTTTTCCTTTTTGTGCAGGTGATCAACCGGGCATCTACTTTGAATATACGGATCCCTTCTTGGACCTCTTTAGACTCCGTTATAGTCACTTTAAATTCAGAAAAACTGGTACCGACTTTCAAAGGTAATCATTGTTTTTCTTTGTTTCTTGCTTTTAACCCTACATCGTATTTGTTGGTACCAACTTTACTGTCCCTTCTAGGAAGTTAGATTTCTCACTTCATTTTTCATTTTTTTTTTTTATTTGTGCTTTTGTATTTGCAGGACATTTTCTCTCCATCAAGAAAAATTGGGGCTCAGAAGAGAATCTGCTCCTTGAATTCCCAATTAATATATACACCGAGCAAATTAAAGGTCCTTGTTTCTTAATTTTTTTCAATATTTGTATTCTATTTAAGCCTTCGTTGCAATTGACTACCGTTTTTTTCTCTGTAGTATTCATTTTACGATTATATCATATGCAGATGATAGGCCAAAATTCAATTCTATCAAAGCATTCCTATTTGGCCCTTATGTACTAGCTGGTCTGACAAGAGGCAACCACTCCAGTGTAGTGTCTGACTGGATCTCTCCAGTCCCCGAGTACTACAACTCACAACTGGTATCCCTCACTCAACAATCCTCGAACCAAACACTATTCATTTGCAACTCAAATGTATCTCTTACTATGCAAGAAAAGCCCGAAGCTGGATCTCCCGCATCAATAGAAACCACATTTCGAATTTACCGCATAGATTCGAAAAACAAACATATCAGTATTAATTCTAGCATTCATACTGGTATATATGTCTTGATTGAACCATTTGACATGCCTGGAACAGTATTTACAAATACACTTGATATAACTACTAATTATTCCAAGGGGCCTGGTTCTACATTTCGACTGGTACCAGGGTTGGATGGTGCTCCCGATAGCATTTCTCTTGAGCTAGGTATGAAGCCCGGATGTTACATTTCTACCGGGGAAGTAAATTATGCATGCGGGAAGAAACTGATAGTCTGTTGTAAAGGCGATGATCGGTTAAAAGACAACACTTCGTTTAAGAAAGCTGCGAGTTTTGTGCCTACTGATAGTAACAGGCAATATAACCCGATAAGCTTCGTTGCGAAAGGACAAGACCGGAATTTCATATTAGAACCATTGATGGGATTGAGAGATGAGTTCTATACTGTGTACTTCAACATAGGGATTCAAGAGAAAAGAACAGGTTGGTTTATTCGATAACTTTTTTTGTAATTATGGCAACATGTTCATGTACTTTATTTTTTAGCTAATTTTAATTACTAGACATGTATACTCAATTACTCATGCAAATAATTTTTAATTTCTTTTATGACCATATCAGCAATTATTAATATGAAAGAGAGGATGAAAGCCAATATAAACGATTAGATATTAATTTCTAAAAAAAAGAACTTTTTAAACTATAAATTACATTACATCCCAATAATTATAATAGAAAACATATAATCAAGATGTCACGTGTTTTTTTTTAAAAGAGAATCAATACAGATGCTTTTACGTGGGGCTATGTTATAGGCTATTTCATTTGAGCATTTCAACTTGATTGTATGATCCTTAATCAAAAATAAATTTTGACGACACAAATCTTTAATTGTATCATCGATCATAACAGCAATTCCGAACTTCCAGTGAAAAATACTTTTGTGGGTGCCATGAAAGATGGGGAAATAAGCAAATAAGAGCTAGAACTAGCATTAAATTAACAGAACATGCATAAAATTAAAACACAGAAGGAAAATGACTTTGCATTACATCACAAGCACACACTATCTTATATCTAATGCATGTAGATAATAACATTTAAGTTCCATAACACACGTCAAGCAATACCACTCGAACAGAAAACACAAACGAGAGCATCAGAGAGAGAGAGAGAGAGAGAGCAAAGAGCCACGTTCATATCAACATTCTAGAGAGTGATCCAGATATATCCACAGAATAACATTCAGTTTTTTTACTCTTATCGGGTTCACTCTCTGGAATCGTTACCGAAACCCATCATAACTCATAACATATTCCCATTCACTTTCTCTCTCTAGATCTTGTCAAGCTTGTCAGCCTTGACTACTGGGTTTGCCTTGGCAATGGCTTCCTGACCAGCACGTCTGTAGTCGAAAGCACACTCGTGCTTGTCAGAGTACCGGTGGGCCCCACAATAGATGTTACCACACTTGCAGTTGAAACCCGTTAGCCCGACCCGCTTGCGGCACGTGAAACACCTCTTTGGCCCACCTTCCTTTTGTGGTGTTGCAGAATCAGATGCTGCTGCTGCGGCTGCTGCTGTCACATCAGCAGAGCTTCCCTCAGTCAAGCCTACGGGGGAAGGCATCTGAGAAAAGAGCAACACCATTTAAAATACATTCTATTAATTATTTACAGCTTGTGATTGGAGCCTTAGGTGGCAGTTGTGGAGGTATCAAATTTTCGAATACACAAATTATAAATGACAAAAAAGTACAGTAAACTAACCAAAGTATCAATGATGGTCTTCGGTTCAGCCAAAAAAGGAGACACGATTATCGGGTCCTTCCCGCCTATTACCGAATCAGATCCATTTTTGTCAGTGACAGTTCCAGAACTAGACCCGTTAATTAGGGTTTCTATAGAAGATGATGTGTGTTGTTTAAGAAGCATCTCCTTATGGCACTTGGAGCACATGTATGCAGTTGTAGCACTGCCAAAAAACCCACAATTATTAATACAAAGGATGGGGCCCTCTCGAGTCTGACATCCAGTTTCCTCCTTCCTCTCCATTGTGTTGTCTGCACTACAGAGTTGAAAACAAAATAGGCATGTTTAATTTTTCCAAGAAATATTTAAAATATTGAAATTAGCAGAGTTTTTATACTATAAAAATTAGTAAAACATTAAAAAATGAGTACTAACAAATTGAGTAATTTAACAAAATGAGTAATTTAACAAAACTACATAGCAGCCGCTCTAAAAGATACTATCTATACTAAGGTAAAGCGTGCTCATTATATAAACTTTGTCATATTAGTTTTTTTTCCAGAGCAAAATACAAAACAGCTTCTTCTTGCTTCTTTTTTTTACATTACTATTTTTTTTTATTTTGTCTCCGTGAAAGGTGAAAAAAATAAATCAGGATCCATGATTACAAAAAAGTGAGACAAGATGTGAAGTCTTTCTGTACAGGATAGATTACTAATAGAATAATTATAAAATTAGTATGAAACTAGCTTAGTAACATTTCTGCAAACCTGTACTGCTATTAAACAGTACCAAGAACAAGTGCTTTATAACTTCCCCATAAAATCTCAATATACAGCACCCTTGTGGGCTTCTATTATTTTTTTATCTTTTTGGTTTGCAGAGTAGGAATTTAGGGTTTTCACTAGAATTTCTTCAAGTGTCAACTTACACTCATAATTCCTGCGATAAGTCGTATCCATTGCAAAACCAAACCTAGAGTCTTATCTTATTCAAAATTTTGAATCCTATTGATCCCAAAAAAATAAACTATAACAAGACCTAGCTATATATAAATCCAGAGAATTTTCTAACAAGGACAGGCGAAAGCATATCAACATGACTTAAACAATTGTTTAAATTTGTCAACATGTCAATATAGTAAGGTTTAAATGTCTCAAGCAATTGCAGCGAATCAAATAAACAACTCCGAGACTAAACCTCATTTTCCAAACCCATTTTGATAGCAAGGATTAAACCTCCTCCATGACAATTGTGAAAAGGAATTTAGGGTTTTCACTAGCATTTCTTCCAGTGTTAACTTATGCTCCTAGTTCCTGCGGTAAGTCATATACCTTGCAAAATCAAACCCAGAGTCGTATCTTATTCAAAATCTTGAATCCTAAATCCATCTATTCTAAGACAAAACCTTGATATATAAAAATGCAAAGAACTTTCTAAGGAGTACAGACAAAAGCATGCCAATATGGTAAAATTAAAAATTTGTCTTACACAATTGCAAATTTGCAACTAATCAAATAAACTACTTCAAGACTGAACCTCGTTTTCCAAAACCCATTTCGATAGCAAAGGATTAAACATTCTTCGTGACAATTGTTGGAAGAAATTTAGGGTTTTCACTCTAATTTGTTCAAAGTGTCAACTTAGCTCCTTATTCCCAGACAAGCCATATCCCTTGCAAAATCAAACCCAGAGTCGTATCTTATTCAAAATTTCAAATCCTATTGATCCTAAATCCATAAATTATAATACAAAACCTAGGTATATAAAAATCCAAAGATTTTTTTAATGAGAAATAGACTAAAGGATATGAATATTGGTAAATTTCAAATTTATTTCAAACAATTGCAACTAATAAAATAAACAACTTCGATTCCAAAATCCAATTTTAAAGGAAGGATTAAACCTTCTTCGTAACAGAAATCAGTTCTTTCCCCTTTTCAGAAAAGACGATCAAACATCCAAACCCTAACACAAATTAACAATACAATAGAAGAAAAAAAAATACCTGTTTCGAACTAAAGATTTAAGCCTCTGTCGATGGCGATTTCCTCTCGCAAAGTTTTCAGCAGGGAAATTTGCTGTAACGAAAAAAAAAAAAAAGAGAGAAAATAACCAATAAGATTAAATAGATCGGATAGAAAAGAAGAGAAACCCTAAAGTTAGACTAGAAATTCAAATTTAGATCGTAAGGAAACCCTAACCCTAGCTGAAAGGAAATCGCCTCAGCGTTCAAAATCGATGGTTGTTTCTCTCTCTCCCCTCTCTCTTTCTTTCCTCGTGTCTCGATAGAGCAGAGATAAAAGGGCACCAGAGGAGAGAGAAATAGAGAGAGCTGGTGAGAATTTACTTATTTAACCTGTTAGCAGCAGCTCCTGGGATCAACTTCTAAGATTTTAACAGAGCCATTTTAACTTAATACAGCGCACCGACTAAATAATCAAACCAGTGATGCATTTGGTTCGTGCGCTGTATGAAGATAAACTTACTCTGTTAAAATCTTTACCCCGAAGAGGTGGACAGTCCGATGTTATAATTCGTGCGGATCAGATTTACACGAATCTTAATGCAAATCGGACGGTTTTAACCTTGTATTGGACATAATTTGGTCCGATATCCATTGGACTGTCTCTACTTCCGTAAGGCAATTAAAAATGTATGAAACAGAACTTGCTATAAATGGAGATGCGAAATTCGACTTAAAGCCTTTTTAACTTCGATATTGTTTGTTTACGCCAGGAGCAACCGTAAACCTTTTAAAAGAGTAGTATTAGCTTCATATAGCGCACA
The DNA here is from genome assembly GCF_964058835.1 of Carex rostrata. Taxonomy (NCBI): domain Eukaryota; kingdom Viridiplantae; phylum Streptophyta; class Magnoliopsida; order Poales; family Cyperaceae; genus Carex; species Carex rostrata. The sequence goes on from NC_135952.1 coordinate 2,343,840, forward strand.
TACTGTAGAATAAAAATAGCACTTCATATATTTCTGAGCTGCATAAAGCAATAACTGCTCTGTTTAAACATTTTTCCCATTCAGCCCCTTATAAATTAATAAATACAGATTTAGTCATATATGTCAATATCATGGGGTGCTCCTGGCTCACCGCCTAAACGAGACACAGAAAAAATCAGATAGATATTCCTAAGAAAATATCTAGATCTTTTTATCTTATTTGATTTGATAAAATGGTTTCTAGTTTAGAAATAAAGAAACCCGTTTTTGGGTTTGGTTGAAAAAGGTACACCTGTGAATTGACACGTATGGCATTGGAATCGCACCAAAGATGATTCCAGATTAGTCTCTTTTTGAACATGCGACGGTTACACACAACACAACTGCTACCACACAACAACTTATCATGATTTGAAAATTTATTATACGCTAAAGATTCTCTCTTTTCCGTTCTTTTCAGAAAACAATTTGTTTGAATAGAAAAATACAGGTCAAATTTTTTTACTTTTTATTTTTTAATATTCCTTATTTTCTTTTGTACTGTTATAACATGAATTCTAAAACATATCGAATCGACTTCAAACTGTGAATTCAAACGTTTCAAACTAATCTACTTCATTAGTTGTGCGTTTACATGCAAAATTTATAATTTTTCAAATTTATTTAGTATCAGATCAAGAGATTAAATTGTGTGAGTTTTAAAATTAATTTTAATACATTTACTTTTCAACATTTTTACTGCTTGATTTGATACTACAATAACTCGAAAATATAAAAAATTTGTATGTAAATGCATTACTCATAAAGTTAATCAGATTGAACAATTTGAATTAGTCATTTGAAATATATTCAATTAATTTTGAAGTTAATATTATATGACACCAATATTATACTTTTTATAATAAATCTAGAGCTGTGGAATTTTAAAATATTTTCCTATTTAGACAACTAAGGATTTTCCCTAGTTTATACTATTATTTTTATTTAACCATTGCTTTCGTAGTATTTGTTACAGTTAGATAATAAAATTTGTGAAAATCAGTAAATTCTTACTTCATTTAAATCTTGCAAAGAAAGAGTGGCTAAATTAAAATCTTATTTACTCCATTAAATTTATTTCTCTAGTAAACACCAACAAATTAAAAATAAAGTTATGTAATTTAACTCCAACTTAATTTTTTGTCTACTTCATGTCAAATGGTAGATAAGAGTGTCAATGGATACGGTACGAGACAGGTAGAGAAATTTTCATATTCATACCCGTATAAAATCAGGTGGGTCCTATCTTTACTTATTAAGTTTTAGCTGTACTCATATTCTATCATTATCCATTAAAATAACATAACAAAATGAATAACATATAACTATTAAATAAATTAATAGTTATATAATTTAAATTTTAGCAACTGCACAACATTATACTAAAAAAAATGCCTAAGTTACACAAAAGCCCCTTGAACCTTCCAAAAATGAGATTAAGCATCATTAAATATGGAAACAATTTTTAATTGTAGAAAAAATTTCTATAAAAAAATATGAGTGAGTCTATGGTACTATGCATATTACGATTTGGCACCGTGCTACGGCTCTATATTCGAGTTTTCAAATCCTAATGGTCGATCCGAACCGTTCATCTTGTTCTCCATATTAATATGTGTTTGGAGACCAAATTTTACATTTTTTGAAATTTTTTTACTATTTTTTTAGATTTATTGAAAATCATTGTTTTTGGATGGTCCTGAATTTTCAGATCAAGTGATTTTCTAAATATCTAAAAAAATAGTAAAAAAATTTCAAAAAATATAAAATTTGGTCTCCAAACACATATTAATATGGAGAACAAGATGAATGATTCAGATTGACCGTTAGGATTTGAAAACTCAAATATAGAGCCGTAGCACGGTAACAACCCGTGATATGCATAGTACCATAGACTCATTCAAAAAATATAATGCAAAGGTGATCTTTCTGTGGTCAGTACTATGTACAGTCTACTGTAGTGGATCAAATCGAACTACATTTTAGTTATATATACACTTGTATATGAATTGAATGGATTTTCATTAATAATTAGCAAGGTCCTAAATAGCTAGTTATAACTTCGCAATAATTTTTTCGGACCTCAAAAACTATAACACTATTAACTGCTTTTTTTTATAATAATTTTAAATAGCTAGCTATGATTACGTTATAGCTGCACTATAACTTTTTCGGACCTTAAAAACTATAGCGCTATAATAACTATTTAGAACCTTACTAATTAGTCTTATACTCTTATATATATCTCTATTCTATTTTTATATTATATACGTACATGCTTATTGTGATATGCATATAATTTAGTAAATCCAACAAATTAATCCATCTGTTCAACGAATGAATCAGGAAATTCCTGAAGCCTTTTCCAATTTTCAGCCCGGATTGGGCTTTTATGTATGGCGTTAATTTTGGGCCTTAGGTTGGGCCAAGTTTAAAATGCTCAAATCTCTGTTTTGGGCCTTAGATTGGGTTTTTTTTTTATGTTTGAATACGACCCTGACTTGTACAATAAGATGGTCAGGTATCCGTTGGAGGTGCTTGCTATATTTGACATTGTGCTAATGGATTTTGTGACCCATTATTTGAGAAGCACATTTAGACCCGCATCCATAACCTCAACTCCTCTGTATCTAATGATAATAAGGTGCAGTTCAATCATACCAGAGCAGCAAAGTTCAATCATACAGAGAGAGGTACTTTCTGAAAAAAATTCCAAAAAGTTGAAATTCACCATCACTGTTTTTTAGTTGAATGACATTGGATTGGATTGTCAGAGAGGAATGTAAGGCTTTGAATTCTATATCTCTTGTGCATAATCGATGCCGGTTTGTAATTTAAGGTTCATCTCCTCCTATGGATCAACCCCTACAAGTGACTAAAAACTTGATAATAATAACAGATTTGTAGACAAGCAAATAGTGAAATTACAAGAGACACCTGATCAGATACCAGATGGTGGGACCCACATACAGTCAGTGTTCTGGCGAGCGGCAACTGATTTGAGGTATAAACAAATAGAATTGATCACTAATTGTATTCTGAACAAATCAGTACTTTTATTACAAAACTTTTTTTTCCCTGATAACAGGTAACTGGGATTTACCAAGCACCTTTTAAAAAAATATATCCATTCCTTTTAAATAGAGATGTCCTTAAAGTTGAGATAGAATTGAATTGAATTGAATAAGAGAGAGAACTATTTTTTGCCAGTATCATTCAGTTCCAGTATGTTCTGATACCTACAGTGCAAAACTATTTTTTGTGCGTTTCCAGTAATACACGTCAAATTATTTTCAAAGGTTATATTTCTATTGATATTCCACACTTGAAGAACAATTTTATTGGAAATTACAAAATCTACATTGATTTAGAAACTAACAAAGGAACTGGTAGGAACAAAAATCATTAAATATAATCTACATGGTTACATTGCATGGCATCGGTGTATCAAAAGCTCGAAGCGACACATTGTTACACCAAACATGATAGTTTTTCTTTTCTCCAGCTGCATAGAAATCCATCTCCAAATCGAGCACAACGATCTCTCTCTCGCTCTCTTCCCAGAGTTGCTTCTGAAGGTATTTCGGTACAGGTGCAAGCATCGGTACCGGAATGACAAACTCGCTCCAATAGTTATCTACATAGAACAAGGACGACTTATCTTTGGCAGCTCTTGCAATTCTGATACCTTGATATGAGATGGTGGTTGATATACTATTAAGGCGCATTTCTGTACCATTTTCGAACGCTTTCGCTGCTTGAAATACAATGCTGAAAAACTATTTTCCGAAAAATAAGTAACAACAACAAAACCAACAACGACATTAATTAAGATTATGTAAATGAATATTTTTGTAATTACCGGAGTTGACGAGGCATTGAGGTTGAGTTCCGATACTGGTACGGATATGATGGAGAAGCGAATTTGTGTATCTGGCTCATGATAACCTATAATTTCCTTCCAGACCGAATAACAGAATACTGAAGCCACTATAAGAGACATATAACTATACCAATATACTTTGCCTTGTGTATGATTTGGTTGTTCATTGCTTTGTGTTTCTAAACTGGTATTTGCATGGATCTTACTACCTCTCCACAAACACATGATGTTCTCAGAACAATGAGATAAATGATTACCAGTTAAGAGAATTATGTTTAGTCTGAGCAATATATAATATTTACTATTTTAATACTTAATTTATCCTTATTTAAACCCCTCCTATTATAGTCTAAATTTAGATTACAGGCCTGCTAACTTAGATTACGGTCCAGCCCATCACAAAAGTTTAAAAGCCCAACTCGGATTCAGCTCGATTTTGAAGAGAAAAGTATAATATAAAACTTAAAAATAAAAAATCAAATCAAATTGTTTTGCTGATACAATTAAACAGTAATTTTGGTATATTCATACAATCATTCCTTACACTTCATAGACAAAAATTTATAATAAATTTGTAAAATCCATTCTAGATAAATAAATAATAAACTAATGTACTATATTTATGATTCAAAAATCACCTCAAAAATTCTTGGTATGATCCAAAAACCAGCTCAATTCTTGGTATGCATGCTACTTGTTCTTCCGGTACGTAATTGAGATGCAATTTGAAACCACCTAAATATAAAATTTCAACATTAGTAGAATCCAGAATTGTATAATGTAATAATATAAGTATAATTTTATACATTTATGTTAGAACATTATACCCTTTATTTTTTTTTTTCCTATTGGGCAATTAGACTGCATGCTTAATCATAAAATGTAGAAAAATAAGATAGCTTGATTGATGCTAGAATTAATATATATCAATCTATCAAATAAAATATAGAAGAAAGCAGGGAATGGGAGGTTTTTTTTTATGGTACCTATTAATTTCCTAAGATTTAATGTAGACTAATAATCAAGTCTTCCTCTTGTTGTGAAAAGCTCGATCCATCTTTTATGATTTTGAACTAAATTGAATTACACCATTAATTTGGTCGTAAAGAAATTGCAAATATTGATTTGACATCTACATTTCAATTATATATAGAGAAGTGACTACTCCTTAATTAATTTTAAATTTTTACAAATGAATACTCTATAAATTGTATAATCAGCTCCTGATCATCTCTCTTTAAATAATTTTTTCATTGAGATTGAAATTATAGATATAAGAAAATTTAAACTTAATGTAAAAAATTTACTAAATTACTTATACAATAAATAAATTCAATATTTATAATACTTGAAATAGAGATAATCAAGGAAGAGGTCATATCACCGAAATTTTTATTTATATCATAACAAAAAAAAGAACCAAAACACTCTGATTTGAGAGAATTCCACATAATAAAAAAAATTTAGGACACAGATTGGCTTGCAGCTCCAAAAACTTAAAAATGCACTGTAATATTAAATATATTTAGGTTTTGAGGGGCCTTCAAATTAATCTGGACCCCCGTAAGATTGGTTTGGAGGCTTGGTAGATATGGAATTTAGGTGTTTTTTTTTTTTCTTTGAAGAGAAGGGTTCAAATGCCTCAATTTTTTGTTTCTTCATCATGTCTTTATTTTTAAAAACTTTAATAACTCAAAATTTAAAACTTAAAAGTCAAAATAAAACCATTAAATGTGATATATATTATTTTCTCTGTGTGCTCATAAAAAAATATCACATTTCAATTTTATTTTTATATGAATCAATAAGTTGAAAAATCAACATCTAGAAATTATTCACATTAGTACATTTTTTATAAGCTTTTGATGACAATCAAAACAAAATTGAAATGCCATAATTTTTTTCACATGCATAGATAAAATGATGTAGATCATATCCAACAGTTTTATTTTATTTTCTAAATTTTAAATTTTCAGCTATTAAAGTTTTAAAAAATAAAGACATTTAAATCCCTTTTTTTTTTTTAAATGGTATAAATAAAAATTTCGGGTCATATCACTATCAGACCTTTGATCACGCATAGCCGCACAAAAGGAAAACTCTCGTGCTACACACGTGACCCTGTATCTATCTGAAGTTCTGAACTCTGAACTCTGAGCTCATCTTCCAATTTTTTCAGTGAACTCGGTCTGACAACCGTCGACAACATATTTCCGCTTAATTCTCTCACTGACTAGTGGGAATCAACTCATATTTTCTTATTAAAGCTGGAGCACCATAGACCACTCACAAAGTGGGTCCCATCCTCTGAGGTAACAGAATATTTGAGTTTAGATCCGGAGCAATCCGGCCTGATCTGAAATGCACGGGGATCATTAATATTCGTGCCAAACCAGATCTGACGGTTTGAATCAAAACTCAACGTTTGAGTTACTTTAGGTAAATAAATTCCAGAAGCGGCGACAATTCAATGCAGAGTAGATCCGATGCCCATTGGACCTATTTTAGGTTCTATGAGAACCAAGACCGTTAGATCTAACTTAAGATCTGTGAAATTTGCTTTAATATTCGTGTAACCTTGCATCAATTTTCGTGTACATGTCTTTAAGAGAATCGGACGGTTATAGATCCCATTGAACCAAAATTAGCTCCAATGGGGATCGAACGTACTCCTTGTGAGCAAAACTAAACTCTTCACATAGCACCACTGCTCAGCCTAGCCTCTCCTGCTCACATCTATCTATGGCTGCTGCATTTGATCTGATTCTCTCCTTCTCTTCTCCGTTTTCTGCGAGGAGGAGGCCTAGTAGATATGCAATTGCGTGTCGCGCTTCCGTCTCCGTCGTCGCCGGAGATGTGACTCCGATGACGACGGGGCAGGTGGAACGCAGTGTCGTCCGCCTTGGGCTCCCTAGCAAGGGTCGTATGGCAGAGGAAACCCTAAATCTCTTAAAGGTATTGTTTAATCTTCGCTTGTGTGTTTCTTGAACTTATCTTGTTGCTTTTCTCACTTTTTTGTTGTTGTTTTAGAGTTGTCAATTGACTGTCAGGCAACTGAATCCAAGACAGTATACGGCTGATATTCCACTGGTAAAATTTATGTTCTTTCTTTTCTTTTGAAATTATTCTGGTATTCTTTAGTCAGAAGCAGGTATACTTTCTAGTGTGTTGTTAATTTTTTGTTGTTTTAGCACTGAAATTTCATCCCTCTGGATTTGCCTAAACCAATTGCACTTTCAGTTCTTCTAGGAAACATTTAGGATTCTTTGTGCTTCAGTTGTAAAAAAATTAATTGAGGCTATGGTACTACACATAGCGTGGATTGGTCTGTACTATGAATCAATATCTCTTGTTTTCAAAGTCCAATCAGTCAATTTGAATCGTTCAACATGAACTCCATATGAAAATGTACTTGTAGATCAATTTTTTTTTTTTAAATGTAAAAAAATTGTAAAAAATGTAAAATTTGATCTATAAGTACATTTTCGTATGTAGAAAACAGTTGAACAGCTCATTTCAACTATTTGAACTTTGAAAATGAAGATATTGATCCATAGCACGGACTAATCCGCGCTATGCATAGTATCATAGCTTCGCTCAATTTTAATTTGTTAGAGGTGAGCTAATAAATGCTGATTGTTTCTACTATGCAGCTTCCTAACCTAGAGGTTTGGTTTCAAAGGCCGAAAGATATTGTTCGCAAGATGCAATCAGGCGATCTAGACCTTGGTTTCGTAGGTTATGATACAGTCTGTGAGTATGGACAGGTAAACCATACAAATGCTGGTTCTAGTGCCAGTATAGGTTCTGTATTTTTGTGCTTTTTTTGTTTACATTTTATTCTCTTTGATTGTGTTTATTTTTCTAATGGGAATTTCATGTATATCCCTCAAAAACCTTGAAATTATGTGTTCCCCCTCTAAAGTTTGTAATATCATATTTACCCTTCTAAATAAAAAAAACTCACAAATTTACCCAATTTATTGCATTTTCTGTTAAAACTCATTCTAAATTTATAAAATACCCATTTTACCCTTTCTTAAAAAAATATATATAGCTTGTTTAAGAGACAATTGTCCCTGTTAAGTGCTTATACAATGTATTCAGATAACAAAATTGTTCTGATTTCCATTTAACAGGGAGATGAGGATTTAGTTATTGTTCATGATGCACTTGCGTATGGAGCATGTCACTTAGCTCTTGCGGTACATAAACACCTCTTAAATTTGCAATATTTTACAAGATTCTCCTATTTTATTTTATTTTTTCCCAACAGAGCTTAGTACTAACTATAACAAATCTGTTAATTTGATCAGATTCCAAAGGAGGGCATTTTTGAAAATATAAATTCCATTGATGAATTATCAAGGATGACTAAATGGACAGCAGAGAGACCACTACGGGTTGTCACTGGGTTTACATACGTATGCTTTTTAATATTATATTTAAATATTATTCTTTTTTTCCTTGGTTTCACTATATATAATTTTGATTTTTATGCCTTTTTTTTTTCTTATTTAACTAACAGTTGGGGCCAAAATTTTTGAAAGAGAAGGGTCTAAAGCATGTGACTATCACCACAGCTGATGGAGCTTTGGAGTCATATCCTGCTGTGAGTTCTTTCACAATTATTGATAGATTAATTTTTTTTTTTAATTTCCCGAACAAAACTCTTTTTATTATATTCTTATGGCAAAAAGCATAGTGTTATATCTCAAAGACAAGTATTTGATACAACTGTCTTAATTTTTTTTTTTTTCGGACATATTCATGACCCGTTATTAACTCTTTGTGATTTCTGATTTTTTAGATGGGCACAGCTGATGCTATTGTAGATCTCGTCAGTAGTGGGACAACCTTGCGTGAAAATAATTTGAAAGAAGTTCAAGGCGGCACTGTTTTACAAAGCCAAGTAACATTTTTCAACTATTATGTTTGTGATGATCTCTTAGAATCTATTTAACAATTTATATGAACATCTAATGCAATGTTGATATTTAGGGTTCGGATTTTTTTTATAGTAAATAAGTAATTATAATGAAAAAGCTAAAATGAAAAGAACCTAAAGTAAAGATATTTTTCTGGGTATACAAATAAGAAAACTTAGATATTGACATAAGCAACACTTTTTAGGCAGTGCTTGTAGCTAGCAAGCGGTCATTAAGCAGCCGCGAGGGCGTTTTAGAGATTACACATGAGATGCTTGAGAGACTGGAGGCCCACCTGAGAGCAACTGGAGAGATTATGGTTGATAAATTATTTCATATCCTCTTCATATTGTAAGGCAAAATTGGATGTATACCATCACTTCTATCTACTTTGTATATTTTCCCATCAAAATTTTCATATTGGCTATTTACCCATAAAAAATGTGTTCCATTTGATTTCTCCCCAAAACATTAGTCAAATTACTGAACATGTGATTAGTTTTTGAATTAAAATGACAAATTTATCCTTGCCTTGGTAATTATGGTAACATAAACAACTCTGTCAAGAGTCGTTTTCTCTTTTCTATTGTACCTTCAAGGTTTGATGCTCCTCTTTAACTCTTATTGTGTGAATAGAAGAAGCAGTGAAGGAGTTCAAGAGTAAATCACATATTCATGCAATTAACTAAGTTTATGGGGAAATATTAAAAGGATTGAAGTTTTGATGCATAATAATGAATACGGTTGCTATTGGATAAATATCTAATTTTCCAGTTTGGGTGGGGAAATATCTAATAAGAGATGAATTAAGTGGTATACATCCAATTTTCCCTTGATATTCTTGCTTTTTTAGTATTTTTAAAATGGATCTTTTGCTTGGTACAGGTAACAGCAAACATGAGGGGCAAGACTGCCGAAGAAGTGGCACAGAGAGTCATTAGTCAAACATCCTTGTCTGGCTTACAGGTAAGATCTTTCCCAGAATTTTTTCTCATAAATATCTATTTACTTTTGTGGTAACAGTGAAATAAATGCCATGTTTTTACATGTAATTCCGTAATGTCTCAAGATTGAAGCAGGATGAGCTATTTTGATACTCAATAGATTGGAATGGTACCGAATTCATAGACTAAATTATCTGTTTTGTATGTAGATAGATGTTCCAGACTAAACAGTATATGTCAGTAAAAATTTAGTAGCATTACTTAATATGGCATGGTGTGGCAATTTCAACAGGGGCCCACTGTCAGTCCAGTTTACTGCCTTCGTGATGGCAAGGTAGAAGTCGACTATTATGCCATCAACATTGTCGTGCCCCAGAAGTCTCTTTACAAATCCATCCAACAACTTCGATCTGTAAGTGATATTCTTCAAGTTCGCATTAATGCTCAGTGTCATATCTGTTGAACCTAGTTTATCCTCAATTTTGAAATGAAAAGTTGCTGTAAATAGAGTGAAAATTCTGGTAATCAAACAGGTATTGAGCTAGTAAGTACTGAGACAGCCAGCACATACTGGATTTGAACATGACCAAAATAGGTACAAAATGGGTCGGGGTGGAAGCATTTTCATACCTTTTACCTGTTAAGTTAAAGAATAAAAACAACTTCTATCCTTAACCGTACCCGATAAAAAATGTTACCCATCTTATCGAATATGGTACATTACGGGTTGGGTAAATGGATAAAAGAGTGCCATTGAATAGATATATATGGGTCATGAATAAAACTATATAATATATTAACTATATATATAATTTTTTATTTTTTATTAATTACCTTACATAGTAACGGGTACGGAATAGTTTTTACCCGTACCCTCACCCATACCCAATAAAATTGAATATGATATGGGTCGGGCAAACAGATAAAAGGGTACCATTTATATGTCACTATATCATATTAATGCTAAACATCTACTAAATAATATATTTTTCTCACTGGTAATTAATTTGGTAATTGTAGATTGGTGGCAGTGGAGTGTTGGTGTCTAAACTCACTTACATCTTTGATGAAGAGACTCCGAGATGGCGCAAGCTGCTCTCCCAACTCGGGATGTGAAACAACTTTTTTAAATTTGTGTTCTTATGTTGTTATATTTTTTTTGTTTCTTGAGTTGCCAAATTCCATGTAATCTGCTCTTTTTTTTTTCTTTTTTTTTTTGTCCTGGTAACTACTAATAATTTTTGTATTGCAGTTCAATTAGAGCTTTAGCACCTTTTTTAGATAGTAAATTTTGCGGTGAAAATCATTTTGTATTGCTTGAAATAAAATGAATTCCAAAAGAGTCCGTATATATATTTTTTTCTTCTTCTGAAACTCACTATAGTATTTACATTACAATTAAACACTTCCATCAAAATAAATTGCAAACATATCAACCTTAGAATTAAAATGCACTAAATTCTCTCACTTTAGCATCTGATGGAGACCTGTTTGTATGGACAAAATAAATCCTAAGATATATATTATTTAACAGTAAATTTCATCTGATGTTGCTATTTGAAAGATAACTAGCTATTTATTCAACAATCACATCGAATTTTGTTGATTAAAAAATAACTTAATCAATGCAAGGACCTTTTTACCCCTGAAACTAAGCACGCATAAAGTTATTCATTCATACCCGTAATGGTGATGTTCATGCTGGTTTAATAAAATGCAACTATAAGAATAAGAGTATGCACCAGCACCACATATTTAATAAAATATATATATGTTTGGACATAAATAGTTGAAAATAAAACTAAATTTTAACTAATAAAAAGATCTCATTAGTATATATTATTTTTCTCTTATTTTCAACTATTTTTTTTCAAGAATTTTATTTAATTAGTAAACTTGCATTAACACACCGTTTGAGTTAATTCAGAGAACCGACCGATTAAAATCTGAGCCAATCCAACACTTTAATATTTGTGTTTTTTTAATTGGGACAGTCCTGTCCTTTAACTCAAAATTTGAGTTAAATCACCGTTTGTTACTTAATTTAGCTTTTATTATATTTGAATTAATATTTTCTACGCAATCGGATGATCTAACTCTCTGTTTCTCTCGCTTCAGACGAATTCGCTTAGTTTAGTTTAGTTTAGTTTAGTTTAGTTTAGGATTCACATTCTTGTTGAAATTTTATTATTTTAAAATTACCAATTAACTGGCATACTCCCTCTCTTTGTTCTTCTTCGTTTAGGTCTCGACGTTCCGATAGCACACTTTCTTCTCTCTCAAAATTTTATCAACATATTTGATATTATGTTTACTCTAATATCTTATTAAAGTATAATTACTGTGAAGATTATGAAATGTGACTTACCAATCTTTTTGTTCTTCTTTGTTTCAGAAACTTGGAGGTGGAGAATTTTGTATTGTGGTATCAAGTCAAAATTCACACAATTAATTATCATTTGATCATCACATTGACATTTATAAAATGCATGTTTTCATATAATTTATAAATTTATAAAAGTCAAGGGTATTTTATAAATTTAAAATGTGTTTTCATATAATTGTATTTTTTATTTTGAAATTTAGAAGAACAAATATAATATTATAAACTTTAGAGGGAGGAATACATAAGTTTGTAGTTATTAAGAGCTGTATAAATTCTAGTCCCCTACAATAATTTAAGAAATTTAAATTTATTAACATTATCCTATACTAACGGATACCACTACATAGGTATGACCTTTTGAGATTTTGGAAGGTAATTTTCAAGAATCTATGTTTTTTATTTCTTGATCAATTTTGAGATTTCCTTTTCGAAGGCATTTTGAAAATACCAGTCTCATTCTCACAATGTCTCTCTCTCACTTCATATACGTACATTCTTTTCTCTCTTTGTTTTTTTAATTTTGTTTAAAATATTTTTTTCTCCAAAGTTTTGTCAACATTTTTTATATTATGTTTACTCCAATATCTTATGAAAGTATAATTACTGTGAAAATTATGAAATGCTATTTACAATTTTTTGTTCTCCGTTTTAGAAATTTGAAGGTGGAGAATTTTGTGTTGTGATATCAAACCAAAAGTCACACAATTAATTATCATTTGATCATCACATTGGCATTTATAAAATGTATATTTCGTGTGACTTTTATAAAAGTCTTCAAAATAGGGTTGATTAATTTGGAACTGCTAACGGTAGGTGAAAATACGATTATGTTTTTGTTACTCGAAATTAAGCAACATGTACGATATAGGGAAAAGTGTAACATATTTTATAATAATTTAATAATTTTAAGTAGGTCTCTTTGTAATGGTAATAAATTAATTTGCCGCTTGTGTTGAAAAACTTCAAAGAGTTCAATGCAAATTTTCATTAAATAAAATGAAATTATTATTATTATTATTATTATTATTATTATTATTATTATTATTATTATTATTATTAAATGCATATGGCTGCATTATCGACCAGTCTAGAGTGATACTTTGATATACAATACTTACCTCAATATACGCTTATTAGATCGTTTTAAAATTTTCAAAAGATTTACCATTGAACTCACTAAAGTTGAACTTTTGTATGATTTGACATATCTTGTGTCTGATCAATGGAATTTAAGAGCTTGACTTCCACATTTCTACTTCAAAAAAAAAAAAAAAATCAAAAGATTCGAGTTATATATATAATTATTTGCAAAATGTTATTAAATAAAATGAAAAGTTATTTGATGTTTCTTACCAATTAAGTCCTAATTAAGCATGTTAATGCATTGTCATGAGCAAATAAAATAAGTGATATATTTAATCTCTTGACAAGTGACATGTTAAATAGTACATGAGTAAAAATATAAAATATTTAGTTTTTCATCATACTAAACATTTCACATTTCGGAAAGTGACAAAGTAATATGTTTTTAAAGCCAATAAATGACAAAGAGAAATTTAGATATATACTCATCATAACTTGTTCAATTAGATATTTTTTCCCATCTAAATTGAAAAATGAGTTATTTCCCCATCAAAACATCACAAATTTATTAATATGCCCATATCTGAATATCATAACTTAAAAATATGATTTAATAATAAACAAAAGTTAAATGTACTATATATTATGCCCTTCTTCAATACTGTGCATCAAGAAATGCCCCTCTTTTATCTTCATCCCCTTTCCGGCCATCTTCCCTTTCATGTCCCTTCCCTGCTGCTTCTCCCTCTACTCAGTTCTTCTCTCCCTTCCCCCTAGTTCTTTCCCTTGCCTCTACAGCATCGTTCACGTTGAACGTATCAACACTGGTATGGCCGGGGCATGGCCTGACAACTCTCAAGCATTTCTTGTTACAAGAAATGCTTGAGAGTACAGGCTGCCTACTCTCAAGCATTTCTTGTAATGGACGCCGGCCGACATTTCCTGGGAATATAAAGGAAACATTTTTGTTTATCTGTTTGTTAATTAATTTTATCAATCCTTGTTAACCTTAGATGAGACGATGAAATGAAATGAAATGAAATGAAATGAAATGAAATGAAATGAAATGAAATGAAATGAAAGTGTAAGGAAAATGAAATGAGAGGAGAAGAAAAAAGGAACCAGGAGAGAGGGCGGGACCCAGCGGCCAGAGAGCCACTCAAATTCAATTATCCTAAATCACTCTAGGAGAATTAGCGTTGCACAGTTTTGAAGAAGAACAAAATAGTCCATTTAACTTTTGTTTATTTTAAATTATATTTTTAAGTTACAATATTTACAAATGGATATATTAATAAATTTGTGAAGTTAAGATGGGAAAATAACTAATTTTTCAATTTAGATGGGGAATATCTAATTGAATAAGTTATGATGGATATATATCTAAATTTCTCAATGACAAAAAAGTGATACATTAATGAAAATTGTCAAAGGGGTGTCAAAGGCAGCCGTTTAACTGTTTACCCTGTATCAAATGTATCCGATAAAATTATGAGTATGGATAAAAAAAAAAATTTCGTTAGTTTATTGGGTATAAGTATAAGTAAAGATTTTTTTTCCTTAACTAAATATATATGAATACAGATAAATATTATTTTATACATATTACTATATAGAATAATTACATAAAATAAATTTATATATAGATATATAAATATTATATTCAATTCATTCATTTTTTTTATATAGTTGTGTTCACGATGAACCAAACTGATGATAAATTTTTTCTTCATTGTTGTTGTCTTTTTTTCTCAAATCGTTTAAGATGGAAATAATATATTCTTCTCAATGGTGAAATTAATTTGCGTGGTATTTTATATGATAATGTTTGAGCAATATTTAGTAATATATATTATTAAAAATGATATGATGAGAAATGTATATTTTTGTAAGCAAAATATTATGTTAAACATATTATTTTTTCATTTGAATACTTTGTTAATTAGTTGTCAAATTAAATTTGTTAGAAGAGATGTTTGTGTTTTTTTGCTTTATAAAAAAACTATTAGTTAGAATTGATTTTTATATTAGTATGAAATCATGAATTTTGATGGTCTATTGTAAAAATAATAAATCTATTATATTAGTATTATTTATTATTCACTCGCTACTGTTTCATTACCCATTATTGTTAACAGGTATGAGTAGGATATGATAAGATCAATTCTTAATATGGATACATAATAAAGTATAGATAAGATTAATTCTTAATGGATATGGATTTGAAAATAATTCCACTCATTATACCGTATCGTACCATTGACACCCTTAACACTATTAGAATTCTGATTTGTTGCATGGGTAAGATTTTGCTTGTTGCATGGGAACACCCTTGCAACAAGCCCGGAAAATAAAACACTTTCTTGCATAGGTAAGATTCTAGTAGTGTAACACTTTGTTTGGATGGAGAGTAAAGGAAGGGAGGGAATGAAAATAAAAGAAAACTTCCCGTTGAATCGTGTTTGGTTGACAAATTTATATCAAAGGTGAAGGGTAGAGGAGGTGAAAGATTTAATCTTATTTCATTGTAATTAATAGAATCGGTTTCTCTCTCAATTTGAAGTGTAATGGATGAAAATAAATTTTGTTACAAATATTTTTAGAAAAAGTAACACAAATACCTAACCCTATATCTTAATTATATAATTCTCGTACAAGTTTTTTTTTATCACAGATCTAGCTACAACAACTACTAAATTTCTCATTAACTTTCTAAATTTTAATCAACCAAGCAAGAAATAAGACAGAAAGAAAAGTTCAATTTATTTTCTCTCATTAATCATTCAAATACAAATAGATTAAATATGTTAATCTTTATTTCTATTTCATTTCCTTCTATTCTCCACCTCTCCTTCCTTCCTAGCAGAGGCGGAAGGTAATAGAATCAAAAGGAGGCTAAGCCAACCTCATGCATTGAAAATTTGTAATTTGTCCATTGAATTTTATAATTTTTATATGAATTAATACTTTTAGTCTCCTCTATAAAATAAAATAACACTATTTTTTTATTTTTCAGCCCCCTCATCTCAATATTCTAGTTCCGCCCCTACTTCCTAGACTCTCCATCCAAACATTTTGTAAGTGTCATGTTACAAAATGGAAAAAATAATGATTAATTAGTTCATATTAATTAAAACATGCATTATATATACTTGCTCAATCTGTATAAGAAGGTCGAACATATTTTAAATCAATATGTGTAATCTGGAGGGATACAAGCATACAAAGCTACTGCAGTTCAATTTGAGATTTTTGAACACATTTTCTAGTTAGTAAATTAGGAGGTGAAAATCTCACAAAATGATCTCAGCAGTTATTCATAAGACATTTTTACAACACATTTTTGACAAAAAAAAATATCTCACAAAAAGATTTATAACATATATTTGAACACCACCATATTTTTTTTTTTTTTTTTTTCCTGTTTGGTTTAATTTCCTTCTCCGAAGAGAGAATGAGGAAAAAGAGAAAAATGAGAGATAAAGGGCTGGGCCGCGTGGCATCCATTTTTTTTTAATTTTTAATTTTTACATTTAGATAATAGACCCTTAAGTTTTCTGTTTCTTTTTTTTTTATTAAAGTTCAAAACTAATTTAAAAAATTATGTTAAAAAAATACTGGGTATTACATAAACATGCATATTAGTTTTTTTTTTCTTCCAATAAAGAATAAAATGGACACTTTATAAATTTAAAATGTGTTTCCATAGAAAAGACAAAAAATGAGTAATTTGTAAAATTTAGAAGGGTAAGTATGATATTATGAACTTTAGAGAGGAATACATAATTTTGAAATTTTTTAGAGCTTTATAAAAAATTATGCAAATTTTTATATTTTAAAATTAGCGTACATTAACGGATACCATACTGACATATTCTTACGTATATTTTAAAATTAGCGTACATAATTTGTCAAACCTCTCTCTCTCCCTTACAAAGAGAAGACACCAAGGTATCTTTGATAATTATCAAAGATGAAGGCCCTCTTTGCAAAAGTCTTCCATTGCTTAAAAGTCTGATTTCATTTTTAATCTCAGTAGTTCTTATGTTCTATATATGTGACAAAAACACTACAATTTACACCGAATCATAAATTTAATATTAGAAAATACCTAATGGATCGAATCATCGATTCGGTCTTTATTTAAATAAGAAAAAAAAATAATCCATCTTGTTTTTTATAATTTGATTTTTTTCACTTCTAAAAACAAAAAAGATTGGTGTAACAAAAGGAGCAATTGAGAAAAGGAGCAGATTGAGAAAAGAGCAGATTGAGAAAAGGAGCAGATTGGCTTCCCACCTCTGCGTAGGCGTAGAATTCTTCTGCTCTTGCACTAGAAATTTAATAAATTATATACGTCCCGGTTGAAGGCACCTCTGCGCAGATAATTTATCCAGAAGATTCGTGCAGGGGAATAAATCGCTGTGATTCTAAAGGGATCGCAGGATCCTGTTATTCCAATTCCATCCATTTATTTATCTAAAGATTCGTGCATAAAAAAAAGTGTTGTTGAGATTAGTGCATTTTCAAAACTGAAAGGTTAGATTTGGAATCACAGGGGTCCTCCTGCAATCCCTTTAGAATCACAGCAGACAAAAGTGTGGCTTTAAAACCCGTCTGATTTTGTTAGCCGATTATTTAATAATTTCTTCTCTTCTCTTCTCTTCTCTTTCATAGTGCAGGTACTTGCTCTGTTTTTAACCTTTTTGGTTTGCAACATTTCGGTTAATTAGCTTTTGCAATTATTTGCACAAGTTTTCTACGTTCTTTCATTAGTTTTAATCCGGGTTCGTTATAATTTAATCATTTCTACACCTTGCAACACTCGTAGCGCTCTCTTCTCTCTGAGACCGAAGACAGTGATAGCTCTCTCTTCTCTCTCAGACGGAAGACACTCGTAGCTCTTCTCTTCTCTCTCAGACAGAAGACACTCGTAGCTCTCTCTTCTCTCTCATAGCGCAGGTACCTTTCTCTGTTTTAAACCTTTTTGGTTTGCAAAATTTCAGTTAGCTTTTGAAATTTGCACAAGTTTTCTACGTTCTTTTATTAGATTAGGGGATTTGTGAATACATCGATGACATAGGGGATCTCTAGTATGGTGTCCTTCGAAAAGAAATAAAATGTGTCCTTCGAAAAGATAATGAAAAAGAGAGAGAAATGTAAAATTAATGGGGATGAAGGTAAAATGCCATGCAGCGGTGCGACCTATAATAATTGGCAATTGACAAATTTTAACGGGGCAACCGGTCGGTTAGGATTTTGCATCTCTCTTATGTTATAATTTAATCATTTCTGGAGCTCTCTCTTCTCTCTCATAGCGCAGGTACCTTTCTCTGTTTTTAACCTTTTTGGTTTGCAACATTTCAGTTAGCTTTTGGTTGGTTGTGGGGGGGTGGTATTGTGCCAATTAGGGCATTATGCCAAGATTTTGTGTGTGTGTGTGTTTAGGGTTTGCAATTGGAAACAAAAAAGATTGGTTTGCAATTGGAGTAAGTGGGAACATTTTAGCTAATTAGTCCAATGCGCTGTGCACTGTGTTGCAAGGTTAGAGTGCGTATCCTCTGAGATATCTCAACTTTTGCGTGTCCAACTTGTCGGGTGTCTATTCGGGGGTGATATAGGGGGCAGCATTATGTGCGCTTTAAGATTTGTGCAGAGCGTATTTAAACGGTTGAGATTTTCCATAAAATCACGCAAAGTTTGAGATATCTCAGAGGATACGAATTCGCGCGGTTACCCATCTATAGAGGTTTGCTAAACCCCTAACGGGTGGAGCCCGTTTTGCCCGGCCCGTACCCGTTACCCGTGGTACCCGTACCCGTTGCCCGGGTACAAACGGGTAGACGGGTAGACGGGTACGGGTAATAAACGGACCGGACACCCCTATTTTGAAATAAACCCATTGTACCCGTACCCGTCTACCCGCCAACCCGTACCCGCCTACCCGTACCCCTATACCCGCCTACCCGTACCCGTACCCCTTTACCCGTACCCGTATCCCTTTACCCGGTTGCCCGTACCCGTTACCCGTACCCGTTATCCGTTACCCGTACCCGATCCGTACCGCAAAATTCAAATTTTTTTGAATTTTCCGCCGGTTCAAGACGGGGCCCGGGCCAGGTCAAATCAAACCCGGCCGGACCCACCCGGGTCACCTCAACCGGTGGTTTTTTTTTTTTTTTTTTTTTTTTTTTTTTTTAATTTCAAATTTTATTCCCTCTCCAATTTTTTTCTTTAAATACACCCCTCTAATCCTCTTCCTCTCCACACTCAAATTTTCAATCTCTCAAACTCAATCTCAAATTCTCATTTTTCATTATTCTAAATTTTTAAATTTATTGTTTGAAAAACATATGGTTGTAATTTAATTCATTTTACAAATACGCAAACGGAATTAGAGGTTCGCTAAACCCGTGACGAAATTACGAAGGTATCGAAATTACAAAGTTGTGCACCTCCCGCAAGATTTCTCCGCGAAATTTAAAGGTTAGATTTATTTTATGTTAGATTAATTTATTTTTGTAGAGTAATTTAAAATTTCATATTAGATTAATTAATTTTTGTAGAGTAATTTATTGTTGTAGATAAATGTATAATTTAAATTGAATGTTAGATTTAGTTTATGTTAGATTTGTTACATTTATTTAATTTATGTTAGATTTGTTAGATTTATTGAATGTTACATTTATTTAATTTATGTTAGATTTATTAGATGTGATTATGTGAACTTGTGAAATAATTAGATTTATTTTGAATATGTTAGATTTTATTTTTGAAATTCGGATTTATTTTTAATAGGTTAAAAAAATATGTTAGATTCATTTTTGTGAATATGTGAAATATTTTGAATATGTTAGATTTATTTTATGTTAGATTAATTGATTTTTGTAGAGTAATTTAAAATTTCATATTAGATTTATTGTTGTAGATAAATGTATAATTTAAATTGAATGTTAGATTTACTTTATGTTAGATTTGTTACATTTATTTAATTTATGTTAGATTTATTAGATGTGATTATGTGAACTTGTGAAATAATTAGATTTATTTTGAATATGTTAGATTTTATTTTTGAAATTCGGATTTATTTTTTATAGGTTAAAAAAATATGTTAGATTCATTTTTGTGAATATGTGAAATATTTTGAATATGTTAGATTTATTTTTGAAAATGATAGATTTATTTTGAATAAGTTATATTTTTTGAATATGTTAAGTAATTGTATTTATTTTTGAATATGTTAGATTTTTTTTAAAATAGATTAGATTTTATTTTTGTTTTTTCCGGATTTTTTTAATTTTATTTTTTTCTGTTTTTTTTAAAAGAAGTTGTATTTGAAATTCATTATATAACTAGGTTAGATTTATTTGTTGAATATGGTAAGTAATTGTATTTATTTTTGAATATGTTATATTTATTTTTAAATAGATTATATTTTTTTTCTGTTTTTTCCAGATTTTTTTAATTTTATTTTTTTCTGTTTTTTTTTAAAATAAGTTGTATTTGAAATTCATTTTATAACTAGGTTAGATTTATTTGTTGAATATGGTAAGTAATTGTATTTATTTTTGAATATGTTATATTTATTTTTAAATAGATTATATTTTTTTTTCTGTTTTTTCCAGATTTTTTTAATTTTATTTTTTTCTGTTTTTTTTTAAAATAAGTTGTATTTGAAATTCATTTTATAACTAGGTTAGATTTATTTGTTGAATATGGTAAGTAATTGTATTTATTTTTGAATATGTTATATTTATTTTTAAATAGATTATATTTTTTTTTCTGTTTTTTCCAGATTTTTTTAATTTTATTTTTTTCTGTTTTTTTTTAAAATAAGTTGTATTTGAAATTCATTTTATAACTAGGTTAGATTTATTTGTTGAATATGGTAAGTAATTGTATTTATTTTTGAATATGTTATATTTATTTTTAAATAGATTATATTTTTTTCTGTTTTTTTTTCTGTTTTTTCCAGATTTTTTTAATTTTATTTTTTTCTGTTTTTTTTTAAAATAAGTTGTATTTGAAATTCATTTTATAACTAGGTTAGATTTATTTGTTGAATATGGTAAGTAATTGTATTTATTTTTGAATATGTTATATTTATTTTTAAATAGATTATATTTTTTTCTGTTTTTTCCGGATTTTTTTAATTTTATTTTTTTCTGTTTTTTTTTAAAAGAAGTTATATTTGAAATTCATTATATAACTAGGTTAGATTTATTTGTTGAATATGGTAAGTAATTGTATTTATTTTTGAATATGTTATATTTATTTTTAAATAGTATATTTTTTTCTGTTTTTTCCAGATTTTTTTAATTTTATTTTTTTCGGTTTTTTTTTAAAAGAAATTGTATTTGAAATTCATTATATAACTAGGTTAGATTTATTTGTTGAATATGGTAAGTAATTGTATTTATTTTTGAATATGTTATATTTATTTTTAAATAGTATATTTTTTTTCTGTTTTTTTTTTAAATAAGTTGTATTTGAAATTCATTATATAACTAGGTTAGATTTATTTGTTGAATATGGTAAGTAATAAACCTTATTTTTGTGAATAGGTTTACATTTTTTAAAAATGTCATCTCATCGTGATTCGGTGCAAGAAGATATCGCGAGAATGTCGGCCGATATTTTTGGTCCCGAAATACCAACTACAAATTATCCACAAGATTATCCACAAGGACCACAACCTTATTTTGATAGTTCCTCTCAAATGCCGCCACCTAATTATCCACAACCTCCCCAAAATTATCAAAGAAGAGACCAAATGCTACAAACAAATTATCAACTCAACCCCCAAACGGGTGCACCGTATTATACTTCAAATGATCCAAACATATTCATTCCACAAGAATCACATCAACTACCACCACCGTATGCATATGGAGGCACTTCTTCTGTTGCATCGTCGAGTCAACTCAACCCCCCTATTTCAGGTACTCCTTCGACAAGTGTCACTGAAATTCAAGAAGAAACTCTCGCTCCTCCTCCGCCAATTGTCCCCCGCCCCCCACAACAACCAGCAGCAAAGAAGGCTAGAAGACCTCCCGAATACAACCAATATTGGTTTGAATGGTATGATGTGACCAAAGATGACGACGGTTACATGAAAACTCTTTATTGTAAGGTAGACCATTGCAAGAAACCTTATTTTGTTTATAAACAAGCTAGTGGTATGAGTAG
This sequence comes from Carex rostrata, assembly GCF_964058835.1. Taxonomy (NCBI): domain Eukaryota; kingdom Viridiplantae; phylum Streptophyta; class Magnoliopsida; order Poales; family Cyperaceae; genus Carex; species Carex rostrata. The sequence goes on from NC_135952.1 coordinate 2,366,292, forward strand.
CTTTAAAAGACATGTTGATGTGCATATTAGAAAGGGTGAAAACTATAACCCGAATACTACCGCGCAAATTCAAACTGAAATCACCCCGGATGGTACTTTAACCAACCCAAAATTTGATGAAAAAAGAATGCTTAGTGAATTGGCACGGTACATAACCCACAAAGAACAACCAATCAGTATGGGTGGTTGCACAGCCTTTGCCCGGTTGGTCATTCGGGGGTGTGCTCAACCAATGTACAAGAGGATGCATCATAGAAAGTTGGTTGGTGAAATAAAAAAACAGTTTACAACCATAAAAGATGACCTCAAAGGTACATTTGCATATCAATCCAATAAGGTCTCAATTACCTCCGATATATGGACTGCTGGTAAACATGGCCTTGGGTACTCTTGTATTACTGGGCATTGGATCGATGATCAGTGGATATTACAAAAGAGGATATTAAGTTTTCGAGTGTTAGATTCTCCGCACACCGCAAATGTAATTTTTAAATCTATTATTGAGGTTTTACAAGAGTATAACCTTAAGAGGGATATGGCTAACAAGGTTTTTTCTATATCTTTCGATAATGCTAGCAACAACATTGTTTCCATTGAAATTTTTAAACGGTCACTAAACCCGATTATGAATGGTGAAATGTTTCACCAAAAGTGTGCTTGTCATATACTTAACCTCGTCGTGAAGGCGGGACTTAAAACAGAAGCCATAAAATTATTGATAATTAAATTTAAGGATGCCCTCAACCACATTGTTTCAAACCATGAAAGAAGACAAGAGTTTGCGAAGTTGTGCGTAACCTATCGAGTAAGCAAGTTGAAAGTACCTTGGGATATAGATACCCGTTGGAACTCAACTTATAGGATGTTGAACCGATGCCTTCCTTACAAAGCTGTCATAGGGGAGTTTTTGAGGGGATCCACCCCTGAGGGAATGCAATTGGAACCCACCGGCAGGGAATGGGACCAACTAGAAAGGCTTTCAGCATTTCTAGGAACCTTTTTTGAAGCAACCGTCAAACTATCCTGCTCGTATTCACCGACGGCATTTGAGTTGTTGGGGCAAATCTATCAAATTTCCAAGATTTATCGTAATTTGGAACAAGCAGAAACTCACGATAAATCTCTCACACCGATTGTAGAGGCCATGAAACTAAAATTTCTAAAATATTGGGAAGATGTACCCCTCTTGGCCATTATTGCAAGTTGCCTCAACCCGGCATACAAGAAATATTACACGATAAAAATGGTTGAAGCGTACAAAGATAATCTACATTTAGTCGCAACCGGGGTCGAGGCATACGTGGATGCGAAGTTCGCTGAGATGTTTAACATATACAACTCAAGAATTAGTGGCAACCAGAACCCCTCTTCGTCCCGGGCTGGTCCTAGGTATGAATAAATATACATTATGCTTTTAATCTTTATTATTTATAATATCTACATTATTTGTCCACTAATTTTTTTTTATTTTTTAATAGTTCCACTTTCAGGAGCACTAGCAGTAGTGGATTGTTAGCAGATTTTCAATCAGATGGCGAACCGCACGCATCCACAAACGAGTTAGTGAGCTATTTGAATATGCGCAACGAAAATGAAAACGTTGACATCATGACGTGGTGGAAGAGGAATCAAAGGTCTTATCCAACACTGGCGATGATGGCCCGCGACGTCTTTGCCGTACCCGTGTCAACCGTCCCTTCAGAAAGTTGTTTTAGTTCGGCGAACAGGATCCTCTCCGACAAACGTAGTAAATTGGGTCCACATGTTTTTGAAAGACTTGTGTGCTTGAAAGATTGGATTAATGCTGACGAGCGCAACCAACATCAAGCTCAAGAATCATCTTCTGCAGCTGATACTGAAGAAAGCGTTACCGAGCCTCAGCCTCAACCTAATTCAGATTCAGACGGTGCGGAAGAAAACGAACAATGGTATATGAATCCAAACTACTAGATAGGTAGTGTCGGTATAATTTTCTAACCTCTTTTAATATTTATGGTTATTTTAAAAATTATAATTTCTAAACATTTCAATTAGTTTTTAAATTATTCATTTTAAAGAACAATTACTAACAAAAAAAAAAGTTAGAACTCCGCCTATGTTATTTTACATAGCCGGTCCCAAGCCCGGAATAAAGGAGGAGGGTAACTTTTATTTTTTAATCTATTGTTTTCAAATTATTCATAATTATTTTTAATGTAATAAATTAATTTAAGATATTATTATTTATATTTTATTGTTTTAATTATAATGAGAATTTGAAAATAAAATAAAATGACTTGCTTAAAGAAATAAATAAATAGATTTGTACTTAGCCGTATAAATATACAAATTTTCGTACGAATAATTTTTATATATAAGGTACAAATTTTATTCATTTATAAATTATAAAGACGCGAGTTGATAATTTCATGTATATATATACTCTATTTGATATCGAACTATTCATATTATAAAAATTGAATTATAAACACGTAATAATATTTATACGACACTGTAAAAAAAACAGAAAAAAAATATTTAAACAAAACAGAAAAAAAAAACAGAAACAAAGACAGAAAAAAAAAAAACGGAAAAACAAAACAGAAAAAAAAAAAAAAAAAAAAAAAAAAAAACTGACAAAAAAAACAGACAAAAACCGGAAAGAAAAACAGAAAAAAAAAACGGAAAAAAAAACGGAAAGAAAAACAGAAAAAAAAAGGAAAAAACAGAAAAAAAAAAAAAAAAAACCGGGCGGACCGGACCCGTACCCGGATACCCGGACCCGTACCCGCGGTACCCGTACCCGTCAACCCGCAACGGGTACGGGTAATAAACGGACCGGATATATGTTTTGGGAGTTTTACCCGTCTACCCGTTACGGGTTTTACCCGTACCCGTTGTACCCCTTTACCCGTCCTACCCGTTACCCGTAACGGGTTACCCGGAACGGGTCACGGGTAACCCGTTAGCAATTGTCTACCCATCTATTAGAAGAGGAATCTACATCGTCTGCATTGACGGAAAAGAGAATCTTTTGAGTTAATAGATATGGACCGTCCGATTGTAAACGGAGTCCATCCGGCCCGCGCCTAAACCATAGGGGGTCTTCAATATTAGTGCGGATTTAATTTGCACGAATCTTAAAGCTGATCTAACGGGAAATATGTATTAACTCAAAAGATTCCTTTTTGCCTTAATGCAGACGATACGGATTCCAGAATAGATATGAAATATTCAGAAGTAAACAATCGCGATTGAGACTTAGCCTTACAAAAATAAAAAAGGATTGGTTTCAACTTTTAAACCTTGCAAGCAGGATCGTAATAAGAAAAGGGGACTAAACCCGCATCCTTCAAAAGGTTACCTCACCTCTTTGTACCTCTGCAGTCTTGTAGCTCTGTGTTGCTGTTGCATCTTTTTGTTCTATCTGAGACCGAAGACAGTCATAGCTCTCTCTTCTCTCTCAGACGGAAGACACTCGTAGCTCTTCTCTTCTCTCTCAGACAGAAGACACTCGTAACTCTTCTCTTCTCTCTCAGACGGTAGACACTGTAGCTCTCTTTTCTCTCTCAGATAGTAGACACTGTAGCTCTCTTTTCTCTCTCATAGCGCAGGTACTTGCTCTGTTTTTTTTTTTTTTTTTGAAAACTTGGTAACTTGCTTGCTCTGTTTTTAACCTTTTTGGTTTGCAACATTTCGGTTAATTAGCTTTTGCAATTATTTGCACAAGTTTTCTACGTTCTTTCATTAGTTTTAATCCGGGTTCGTAGCGCTCTCTTCTCTCTGAGATGGAAGACACTCGTAGCGCTCTCTTCTCTCTGAGACGGAAGACACTCGTAGCTCTCTATTCTCTCTCAGACGGAAGACACTCGTAGCTCTTCTCTTCTCTCTTAGACAGTAGAGACTGTAGCTCTCTCTTCTCTCTCATAGCGCAGGTACCTTACTCTGTTTTTAACCTTTTTGGTTTGCAACATTTCAGTTAGCTTTTGAAATTTGCACAAGTTTTCTACGTTCTTTTATTAGATTAGGGGATTTGTGAATACATCGATGACATAGGGGATCTCTAGTATTTATATAAACAACAAAATTCAACTACTACATGCAATAAAAAGTTGCACTGTATCTTTAACACAACTAGAAATTTCGAAAATAATAATAAGGGAAAAAATAAAATGTGTTTGTTCAATTTTCTTTCTTTTTCTAATTTTTCATCTTCGCTTTCCTTTATTTATTTATTTTTCTGTTTGATTTCGTTCTCAAAAGAGAGAGAACTGGGAAATTAAGGGGGGGGGGGGGGGGGGGTGTGTTTGTACATGTCATGCGGCTGATCTCAAAAAATAAGAGAGAGAAGTGTAGCAGCCGCGTCGCAATAGTGCCATCTCATTTTTTTTTTATTTGCATATTATTCACATTTAGACCTTTAATTTTTCTGAATTTATAAATAAGTACAAAAATAATAATAAAATAAGCGTGTGTTACATAAACATAATATACATTTGCTTTTATTTTTCAATAAAAAGTAAAAAGGGTATTTTATAAATTTAAAAATGTGTTCTTTATTTTTAAATTTAGAAGGGTAAATATGATATTATAAACTTTAGAGGGGAGAATACATAAAATTGTAGTTATTGAGGGCTATATATATGATATCCCTTAGAAATTTAAATATTTTAACACTACTGTATACTAACGGAAACCAATTCGTAGGTTTGAGGTGATTTCCAAGACTCTGTTTTCTCAGGATTGATTTTGAGATTTGAGGTTTTCTTTTCGAAGCATCATTCAAACTAAAATGAAATGAAACTTGTCAAGCATTTTCTTTTGTTTTGAGGTTTGAGGTGATTTCCAACACTCTGTTTTCTCAGGACTTTTCTTTTGTTTTGAGATTTGAGGTTTTCCAGCTACACTAAAATGAAACTTGTCAAGCATCATTCAAACATCATATCATATTACAAAACAAAAGAAAAGTCCTTCTAATATGCGAATCCCAATCTAACAACAAATGTATAAATATGGTCTCTAAATAAAGGATTCAGACGAACTGGCATCCCATACAGCACCAGTGTATAGCACGATCTTTGAATCATTAGGATCCCACACACGCAATGGTATAGCCTCAGTTAGCGGTACACAAAAAGTTCATGACTCGAAATTCAGTTCAGAATCAATTTGGATCAAGGTTCTAAATAGCGATTATAGCGGCATAGCGAGGAGACAAAAAAAAAAGCTATTGCGAATAGCGTAGCTATAGCGGAAGCTATCACACATAGCGATTTTCCCTTTTCAAACTTTATATTCTATATTTCTACTAATTATCAACATAATCAATATTAGAGAATTGATGTAACAACTAAATGACAACTGATCTAAGTCTATACTTTTTATCAATTACGCAAATAAGAATGAAAAAAATCTAAAAAGTAACATTATTTAATAGTTTATACTTCATGGTATTACATATTATAATAGACAAAGAGCAATTAATTTTATAAGGTAAATGAAGTCAATATACATATTAAACATTTTATAATTATAATAATAATCAAAATCAGCTTTCAATTGAAACGAACGATAATAATTTTACAAACGAATACTATAAAAAGAGTAATCAAAATGAATAATTAGTATTTGAATATTTCTCGATATATAATGATAGAATAAATCACAAATAAAAATAGAAGCATATAGTTTGGTTTAGTATACTTATCGTAGAAGACCATGTAGCATTAAAAATAAGAATAGAAGTACAAAAGTCCATATAAATTGCAAAAAAAAAAACATGTAGCATAGCGGTAGCTATAGCGGGTCTCATATAGCGGTAATAGCGGTAAGCTATTATAGCTATAGCGGTCGTAGCTGAGTTAGCGCAATTTTATCTCATAGCTTAGCATTTATGATCCGGAAAAGCTATAGCGCCGCTATAGCTAGCTATTTAGAAGCCTGATTTGGATTCAACTCACTATAACTCGAGTAAAAACTAACTCGAGTAAAAACTGACTCGAGATTATTGACTCGGTTGATTTATGAGTCGAATCTAAGTTACCTCCAATTTGGTTTGAAATCAACTCGGTTGGACTTATCACACCAAACTCTAATTTATATATTTCTAATTTTTGAGCCTCACAAAACCTTATATGTGCTTTTCACATTGCCTCTTGAAACTTAAAAAAAAAAAATCAGAGAAGCGACTAAACCTAATCCCCATTCCCCACTTTGTGTCTGCCTCGCCACGTCGGTTCAACCTCCGCTTTATTAGACTATGTACTATTTTGTTAGACTTTATCGGTTTGGTAATATTTAATTATGTAATATTTTGGTATTTTCATAATTTTTAATTATGTATTGGCCATTATCTCATTATGTATTGTCTTTAATTGTGTATTATTTTAATAAAATATGTAATATTTTTTTTTAGAATTAAATTAAACTGTCTCACTATGTACTATATTATGAGTCACGAGTCGACTCGCTTCAACTCGAGTTGGTCACGAGTTGATTTCAAATTGGAGTTTTTGACTCGGAACTGGATTAGCGACTCGGATTCAACTCGACTCATGAGTTCGCGAGTTGAATCCAAGTTGTCCTCAACTCGACTCATGAACAGCCCTAGCGTCAGTATCTTGCAACATCCACTCTATCATCAGATCTTTAATCTTCTTCTTCATGTTACATGTCCAATACATAATTAAGGAAATAATTAGTAAAAGAATATTTCTAAATGATTTTTTCTGACATTTTTGAAAACACAGTTCATTTCTTATTTTCCATATATACTGTCTAGCATAACACACTGAACATGATGAGAAAAGCCTTTTGTTTATCCGCAGAAAGAAAACAAGAAAATTTTATAATGTCTAAAATGGAATGCCATTGTTTAAAATGTAGTTGACTAAGTCTCATCCAAAACCAAATCTGAAAATGGGACCCATAGTAACCGGCAATTGACATATTTTAATCGGCTAACAGGCTCTCTGCAATTCAAGATCCCACCTTTAATATTTTAGAATACACGAATGTCAACAATAATTGTTTTCTTGGATCTCAAAACAGATGAAGGGTTGGATGTGGAATCGCAGGGTCCTGTGATTCTAAAGAATCACAAGGGAATCACAGGGTCTTGTGATTCTTTAGAATCATAGCAGAGTATTATTTTATTAGTTTTAATTCCGGGTGGGTCCGTTATAATTTAATCATTTCCAGCTAGCTCTCTTCTCTTCTATCTCTCAACGGAAGGTATTTGCTCTGTTTTTTTTAACCAATTCGTAGGTTAATTAGCTTTTGGAATTTGCACAAGTTTTCTACGTTCTTTTATATATTAGATTAGGGAATACTATTAATTGTTCCATGCAGATCATGACATAGGGGATTTGTGAATACATCGATGACCCCAGTGCAGTGCCGGACGACACCATGCCATTGCCAATTAGGAACCCATATAACCTATTATTTAATTTGGTCTTCATAATTAATTAATTTAATTTCGTGCTACACCATATATATATAGCCTAAATATCAAAGATCGATGTATATATGTTTGCCCTCAAAAATTTAATAAAAATAGTAAAAAATAGTAAAAAATTTCCAAAAAATGTAAAATTTGGTCTCCAAACACATATTAATATGGAGAACAAGATGAACGGTTCGGATCGACCGTTAGGATTTTGAAAACTCGAATATTGAGCCGTAGCACCGTAGCCCTCTATGCTATCCATAGCACCCAAGCCTTACTCTATATATATATATATATATATATATATAGTGTGACTAATATGCTTTCGGTAGCACTTCGACCGAAATGCTACCGGTCTAAATTTCAAATTTTAAAATTCAAATAGTCGATCCAAACCGTTCATCTTGTTCTCCATATTAATATGTGCTTGGAGACCAAATTTTACATTTTTCTGAATGTTTTTACTATTTATTAAGGCACTTTGAAAATCGCTGATCCAACGGTGACTTCTAATTTTACTGTTTTGTTAAGCCATTGGATCATCAATTTTCAAAGTAGCTTAATTAATCACACTCTAACATCTTACTATATATATATATATATATATATATATATATAGATAGAGTACGGCTAACGCGCTTCCTCTAACATATGGGCCGAAATGCTTTCGGTGGAAATTTGAAATTTCAAAATCCAAAAAGTCGATCTGAACCGTTCATCTTCTTCTCCATATTAATATCTGCTTGGAGACCAAATTTTACATTTTTCTGAAATTGTTTACTATTTATTAAGCCACTTTGAAAATTGCTGATCCAACGGTGGCTTACCAAACAGTAAAAATCAGAAGCTACCGTTGGATCAGCGATTTTCAAAATGGCTTAATAAATAGTAAAAAATTTCAGAAAAATGTAAAATTTGGTCTCCAAGCAGATATTAATATGGAGAAGAAGATGAACGGTTCAGATCAACTTTTTGGATTTTGAAATTTCAAATTTCCACCGGAAGCATTTCGGCCCATATGCTAGAGGAAGCGCGTTAGCCGTACTCATATATATATATATATATGAGTAAAGCTAGGGTGTGATGTGCTCACCAAGAGAGTTTGGTGAGAACAACTCCAAAAGTTCATCAAATCGACTTCAAATGCCGAATCCAAACCTTTGAAATCCATGTGATTCATGAGTGATGCATGTGCATACAAAATTTTGAATGTTTTAAGTTCATTTGCTACACGGTCAAGCGGTCAAAGAAATGAATATTTTATTAAGTTAATTTATAAGTTGTTTTATATAGTCAATTTTTATTATTTCTTTGACCGCTTGACCGTGTAGCAAATAAACTCGAAACATTCAAAATTTTGTATGCACATGCATCACTCATGAAGCACATGGATTTCAACTGTTTGGATTCGGCATTTGAAGTCGATATGATGAACTTTTGGAGTTGTGCTCACCAAACTCTCTTGGTGAGCACATCACACCCTAGCTTTACTATATATATATATATATATATATATATATATATATACATATACTTTCGGTAGCACTTCGGCCGAAATGCTACCGGTCTAAATTTCAAATTTTAAAATTCAAATAGTCGATCCAAACCGTTCATCTTGTTCTCCATATTAATATGTGCTTGGAGACCAAATTTTATATTTTTCTGAATTTTTTTACTATTTATTAAGCCACTTTGAAAATCGCTGATCCAAAGGTGACTTCTAATTTTACTGTTTTGTTAAGCCATTGGATCATCAATTTTCAAAGTAGCTTAATAAATAGTAAACAAAATCAGAAAAATGTAAAATTTGGTCTCCAAGCACATATTAATATGGAGAACAAGATGAACGGTTTGGATCGGCCATTTGGATTTTGAAATTTGAAATTTGAAATTTGAACCGGTAGCACTTCGGCCGAAGTACTACCAAAAGCATATTAGTCACACTCTATATATATATATATGCTGGTTGGATCTACATAACCAAACATTAGAGAAATCAGGAAACCGAATTTATTTTAAGGTGGGAAATTAAGATGGTTGATTTGGATTATTATTCTCTCACTGTTTGGGCTGTGTACTTAATTGTTGGAGAGGCAATTAGACTGTTGCTTTAGGAAGTGATGCAGGCAGATCAGATGTGTTGAGTAAGGGATTTCTCGCACCAGATTATGGCGCCTAACCTTTTAAACTGACCCCTGCATCAGAATCTGGATATATCAATTTAATGCATGTTAGAAATTTTCAAAATCTGTGTTTTTCAGAAAATTCTGAACCATCAAAAATAGTGATTTTAAAAATTCTAAAAATATAGTAAAATTTTTCCAAAAAATATAAAATTTGGTCTCCAAGAACAATTTAATATGAATATCAATTTGAACGGTTCGGATCGACGTTTTAAACTTTAAAACTAGAGATATGAGCGTAAATTAAAATATCCACTTTAATATGCAAAGCATGATAGCCTTACTATACATACACACACATATATATTAACACACACACATCTTAACAATTTATGAAAATAATATCTATAAAACATTTTTTATTGTCTTTCTCACTACTAATTGCATTTTCCACTTTGCAAAGCAGGCGTCATGGCCAGGAGCATGTCTAATGATGAGATATATAAATCGTCACGACAAGACGCTGTTGATCTACGCTGTTGATCTCTACGAGTATTTTTTTTTCTATCTGCACATTTATTTATTTACTAAAATTGATGAAAAATAGATAGCTCACAATTTAATTTCAAATTTCATATCAAAATTATTTTATTACAGGAAAGCCAACAAGTTATTCAGAGAGGCCCAGGATGCTCACAGGCGGCAGGATCACAAGTCGTGTAAAAAACTAAAAAAGATGGCTCATTTCAAATTGACGAAGGCCCAAGAATTGGACAAGGTTGCAGCGGAGAAAATATTTAATATAAAAAATGAGAAAAATAACAAATTTGTAATCGATCTACATGGTCTGCACGAATCAGAGGCCGTGGATTATGTTTACCAACGCCTAGTCCAACTGGATGAATCTAGTGATACACCACCACCTCTCCTGGTCATAACAGGTATTGTGTATAATACCAAGTCTTAATTTATGAATTCAAATTGGCAACATCTTGTTGCTATTTTTTTTTTAATCTATATGTAGTAAATGTCATATATTTTGTTTATTAATATGATTTGCAGGGACAAATAAATATTTCAACTTATATCGGTCTAAATTATTCATGTTTGGTTGAGATCTAATGTTAAGTCATGGCTTAAAGTATTCCTTGTTTGATTAGAGTTAGTGGAGGACTAAAGTTTTGGAAGCCTAAGTTAATTAATTAATAATAATAATATATTAATTACATAATATTATTATATTAATAATAACTATAATATATTATAATAATTATTTAATATATTATAATATTATAATAATAATTTAATAAATTAACAACATAAGATATTAATTATATAATTATATATTAATTATAATTATTAGTAGTAAGATGCTAATTATATAATATTAATATATTAATAATAACTAAAATATATCATAATATCATCATAATTACTATTTAATATATTAGCAATAATTAATAATAATAAGATATTAATTATATAATATTAATATATTAATAATAACTATAATATATTATAATATTATAATAATTATTATTTAAAATATAAGATATATGTAATTATATATTAATAATAATTAATAATTATTATTGTTTACAATAATATACTAATAATACAGTATTGTACTCATTAGAGTTAGGTCATGACATGCAATAAAATTAAACCACTATGTGAAGTGGTTTAATTTAGGTCGATTAAAGATCAGCTGATATCATCTTACTTCGGCTCAATTAATAGTGGAATAACAATGACTAAACCCCTTACTTCACTCTTTAGGTTACAATCAAACATGATATATAAGACCAAGTCTTAATTTATGAATTAAAATTGGCAACATCTTATTGCTTTTTTTTTCCTTAACAATCTATTATGTGATAAATGTTGTTCGTATATTTTGTTTATTAATATGATTTGCATGGATAAATGTCATTCATTCGTATATTTTGTTCGTATAAATGTCGTTCGTAAATTAAAAAATGCAACATCTTGTTGCTTTTATTGAAAAAAAATATTAAATTATTTTATTTTTTTTAGAATTGTTTAATGCAAAGTAGTGTTATTTAATTTCAGGTAGAGGCATCCATAGCAGACACGAGCCAAAATTACCGAGTGCAATTAAAGATTTTTGTGATGACAACGGGTACGTGTACATTCATTTTTGTTATATCTCATTTTGAAATTATTATTATATTTTATTAATATTTTTGCAAATAATATTTTTATTTAGAATAATTATTTGAGTACCCTCACTCCAGTACTCTTAAAATCCACGCACTTCATTTAGAAAAATTATAAATTATTGTCACGACCCCGCCGCCGAGCCGGAGTCGCGACAAGAGAGGCACCTAGACATCCATCCATCGTCCCGTCAACCTACGTCGCAACAAAAATAACAAACAGAAATAATACGGAGTCAGCTACAAAGCTCAGTGACCGGTTATTTAACGACGCGCTTCTCTATAACTGGCTTAATTAAACAACCATTCAAAACAGACTGGATTAATCCATATAAATTCAAATCAAATTAAATCTGCATATTTAACTGGTGATAGCACCTGGGTCTGGGTTATCAATAAAACAAGTCATACAATATCCATATCATTTCCTTTCACACAATCATATCATTTCTCAAATTCTCATAACACACGATCATATCATTTCACAAATCAAATTCGAACCTCAGACCCACTATCCCATTAAATATGCATCATAATCCAATACCCAATTCAAAATTCAATTCAACCAAACAAAACGAAAACACAAATTATAGAGAAGTCCGGTTACCTGATAGTGATCAATCCAGAAATCCAAATCAGATTGCAATAATTGTACATAATCAGCGCGACGTAGTCAGAATTTCAATCGGACGGATTATCAATATCATAACAATATTTCTTTTATAAAAATATTTCTATTTTTTTTTCTCTCATTCTTTCGCTTTCTGTTTCTTTTTATTCTCTTCTGATTTTATTCAAATGGAGAGATTAAATGTATTTAAGATATACAAATGAAAGTCGGTTAAGAGTGGGGGTAATTCATGCATGGGGCCCACGTGGTAAAAATAATGCCACGTTTTCTTTTCAAAAATAAAATGGACTATTTGTGTTTTAAACCTTCACATTTTTCATAATTATAAATAAGTAAATAAAAAAAAAACTAAGTTCAGAGGTATTTATAAAATTACGGATGTTACAATTATGGTCTCCACTAATTATGTTGTCCCTACTAATTATTATTCTAGAAAGATATTATATGATCTCCACTAATTATTATTCTAAAATCTCTGCAACACTCTTCCTCTATGATCTAACTAATTATATGGTCCTTGCTAATTATGTAGTCCTCTTTTCTCAATCCCCACACTCATTCCCGTGACAACTTTCATAGATATAAATACTTGAAAGATAAAATATTAATACTTTTATACACAACTTATTATGATTATCTCTTTTCCAGTCCATCGTCCCGCATCAACCTTCCTCTAATCAAGCAATGGGGACCCCGTATAACCACATTAATCTTACTCAATCATTCATACATCAACATTTCTCTAACAAAAATAGTTTACCACATAGATATACATACTTTAGTGCAAATGTATAATACTTGCAATACTTGATATTAATACTTTCGTAAATCATCTAGTGTCATATGTAAGAAGTGCTTGCAAATATAGGAATAAATACTTGCATGTCGATGAATACCTGTGAGGCGATCGATGAGCCCAAAAGTACATTATCATGGATCTCATTTTTGCGTAGAAGGCATTCGTGGTTTTAGATTTATAAAATTCCTCACAGATCGTCATAAATATAAATGAGATTGAACGGAGAAAAATAAATCAAACTCTAGAAACGTGTATGGCCCCCCATGTAGTTTGAGTTGTCCCCTATAAATATTTATGGTGCGGGTACGTTTGAGAGATTTGGTTGGAGAGAATTATTTACGTCAAAATTGTTCACCTTATAGGTTTAAATACTTCATTGCATATGTATTAATACTTTATAAAAAAGTTATGCGTGTTAGAGTTTTTGCGGTCCTCCAAGATAGTTATGATACAGGTACAGTGTGTTGATACTGTAGTGCGGTTACTGTTATCAACCTCTCTTTATTTATGCTTAATTAAAATAATTATCATTTTTTTATTTTAGGTACTATTATAAAGAAGGGAGGCCTGGAACAATTCTCGTATCAAGCCACATCTTTTGAGCCATCAGACAATTTGAGTCACTGAGCGGTGGGACACACAAACAAGAATTAACTCAGCAACTGTGGAGAAGGGCTGAAAAATAAGAAAAGTATCCTCTCAGGTACTGTAAAAAGATTCCCCTCACTTTACGGTTTGAAATTAACTCCCTTTCGTTTCGAAATTTGGACTAACATAAGGGGTTTGAAATTAACTCTCATCTGCTTCGAGATTTGAGCTAGCAAAGGGGGCAAGGATTCAAGTCTGCTTTTTTTTCTTAAGAAAATGAGCACCCTCCTATTCTTCCATTCGAACGGTTGAAAATTGATCAAACGCCATCAATAACTTTTTTCTTTTATATCAATATAATCTATTAAAAAAAATAAGATGTAATTGAAGCCATGTGATTGATTTTGAAAGATTCGGATGGAAGAACATGAGGGCGCTTCTTTTCTTAAGAAAAAAAAAAAATTTGAATCTTAGGGGGCAATATTATTGGGCTTTGAAATTTATGCCAAGTTAAAAAGAACAGTCCAGATGCTGATTTTTTTATTAGTAGGAAATAAATAAATAAATATAGTCGTGAAATCTCGAAATATAGGAAAAACGTGATGCTTTATCACGTACGCTGGACATAATAAAATATCACGTCTAGCTAATCTAAACCATAAACACTGCACTTATTAATTAACTTAAAAAAAAATTACTAGACGTGATAGGGTATCACGTCCAGCCTCTATGCAAATTCAAATTGGAGGAAACCAATGTATTTGTTGGACGTGATTGTTAATCATATTTAGTAATTTTTTTTTTTTTTGCTTTTTAGTTAATTACTAGGTGCGTTTGGATCACTCAAGAATAGAGCTATTCTTGGGTTAGCTCCACTATTCTCAAATCTTGGTGATCCAAACACAAATTTGCAAATAGGATTAGCTCAAGAATAGCTCTATTCTACTAATCCAAAGAAATGGTGGGTTAGCAAGAATAGCTCTAGTGGGGTTAGTGATATTAATAAAATATTTGATTCCTCTCAATTAAAGTATGTTTAAATATTAAATTAGTACTAAATATAATATAATATAATATTAGATCAGTATTAAATAAAATATTTGTGTAAATATTAAATATAATATAATATCAATTTAAAATATAGATTAGTATTAAATAAATATAATATTAAATAAAATATTAGATTAAATATCATAGTCATTTAAATAATAAATATAATATAATATTAGTTTAAATATTATATTAATATTAAATAAATATAATACCATATTAGATTAGTATTAAATAAAATATTAGATTAAATATAATATAATATTAGTTTAAATATTAAATGTAATACAGTATTAGTTTAAATGTTAAATGTAATATAATATTAGTTTAAATATTAAATGTAATATAATATTAATTTAAATATTAGATTAATAATTAAATAACTATAATATCAAATTAGATTAATATTAAATAAAATATTAATTTAAATATTATATTAGTATTAAATAAATATAATATTAGTGTAAATATTAAATGTAATACAGTATTAGTTTAAATGTTAAATGTAATATAATATTAGTTTAAATATTAAATGTAATTTAATATTAATTTAAATATTAGATTAATAATTAAATAACTATAATATCAAATTAGATTAATATTAAATAAAATATTAATTTAAATATAATATAATATTTTTTTGAATATTAAATAAATATAATATAATATTTTTTTGAATATTAAATAAATATAATATAATATTTTTTGAATATTAAATGTAATATAATATTACTTTAAATATTAGATTGGTATTAAACTAAATATTAAATTAAATATTAAATTAAAAATAAAATAATATTAGTTTAAATATTAGATTAGTATTAAATTTAATATTAAATTAAATATTAATTTAAAAATAAAATAATATTAGTTTAAATATTAATACAATATAATATTAATTTAAATATTAGATTGAAGTATTATTGAAAAATATGATGCTTTATATATATTTAACAAGTCATTATAAATATAAAAGTTAGTTGATAAAATAAAAACAAATAAATCATTATTATATTTCTTCCCTCCATTTGCTATTCCTAACATACAATCCAAACAACATTTCTACTAATTCGGAATAGCCAAAGTTAGTGCTATTCTTGAATCCCTTGGGTTAGCACTATTCTCAATCACTAATCCAAAAATCACTATTCTTGAGTTATTCCTTGCACGATCCAAACGTACCTAAATGTAAGTGCGGAGATTTACAGTTAATCCTGAATGTAATAGTTTATAAAATCCTACTTTTATTTCGATATTGATTAATTATTTTCCTATAATAAAAAAAATCGGATCTAGATGCATTAATCGTAAAAGATTCCCTATTACAATACCGGGAGGATGTGAATTCCTGAAAAATGTACAGCGGGAATGTTCCCGCGGTGACGTGACAAGGATATATGTCCACTCCAGTACAATCTACTGATTCCCATTCCAATATACAACGCTTTGGGTCTCCAGTTCGAGAAAAACGGAGAGGAGATTTGATTACGGTCGTAAATTTTCTATGATCCAAAACCCTCTCAAAATTTTCGAATTGGTCCTTCTTGCGATACTCAGATAGTATTGGACGAAAAATGGGGAGAGAGAAGAAAACTAGGGATCGCGACGAGGCGGAGACAAGCTCCGCCGGTGGTGGTGGATCCGCCGAGAGCGGAAAGAGCTGGTCTCTGTAAGTTCCTATGTTAATGTACTCTGGTTAAATCTGTTTAGATCTGATTTGTATGGTAACGAACGAGTATATACTATATATCTGGTCTCTGTTAGTTCACCACTGAGTTTTTGTTAATTAAAAGCCGATTAAAGTAGGAAAAACCTGGTTCAGTAACAGGCAAGTAAGGTCCAGTTCTTACTGGTATGTACTGACACTGAGTCTGTGCAGGAAATAAAGAAGAAAATAGCATCTCATCTTCTTAAGGACTTTACTGGTTAATGGAACGATAAAATGACTTTACTGGTCAATGGAATCAGTGAAGTTCATTTGAAAACCTGTTGAAGTTATGAATCCATTTTTCTCTCAAGATCACAGCTTTTGTGATACAAGAGACTGTAGTGCTATTAAAAAAAGTTTAGGGGCATTTTTGTAAATGTTTTAGCTAAGTTCTTTTGAATTTACATAACATCACAACTCTAGGTGAATTACTAATTAATTGCTATTTTTGTGAACAGATTTTAGGGGTAGAGAGAACAGCAACACAGTAAGAGATAAAGAAGGCATACAAAAACTTAGCCTTGCGACTTCACCCTGATAAAAACCCAGGAGATGAGGTACTTTAAATTCTATCATTACAAAAACTTAGTTTTGCATTTACCACCCAGTAAATTGTTGAATCTGTAAATAATGCTTGTAATTGTCATATTTGATACCTGCACATACTTTGTTTGAGATGTCTGTGTGTTACAATTAACGCCGCACTGTTATATTAGTTTGATGGAAGAGGTGGGTATGATATAATGTTATTGATGAATGATCTTAACTTAAATGAGTTCTTTGTTTACTTTTTTGAGACATGTGAATTGAACAAAGATAATCTAAGCGGATTTGGCTATTGGTTTCCAAGTTTATATGAACTGGTTATCAGGAGATGTCATCGGTTATGGAAATAAATATGGAAAAAGTTAAAGAGGGGGGTGTTATTTGCAACTAAAAATTCATGTAGAAGTATGACATACATTTGTTCATATGTTCAAGTATTGGCATGTAAACTTGGCACTGTGCGATACTGATTTTTCTGAGCAATTTAGCTCTAATTTATCTTACCTTATGCTATGAAAAACTCTTCAAATGGCGTAAATAAAGTCATCTTTTCTTTCAGAATGCAAAGTCGAAATTTCAGCTGTTGCAAAAGGTTATTTCAATATTTGGAGATGAAGAGCAAAGATCCAATTATGACCAAACTGGCACTACCGATGATGATGTAAGTGATTCTTTTACAAAAATTCTTGCATATTTGGCCTTTTAAAATCTGGAATTTCCTTTTTCTTCCCAAAGATGTTTTAAGGAAGCTGAGGAGCAGTTGTAGGGGTGTCAATTTGTTAACGTGTATGAAACTGGTTGGGTTAAAGCATTTTCATATCCTTACCCGTTAAGCTAACAAAAAAAGCTTTACCCGTACCCAATAAGCTTAACGAAAAAAAAAAACTTACCCATACCCATCTTATCGAATATGGTACGGGTCGGATAAGTGGATATAAGGGTGCCATTTAATGGATATATATATGGTCATGAATAAAACTATATCATATCATGCATGATCTCCATATATAATTTTATAAATTTTATCTTAATAATTACGTATAGGGTAACGGGTACGGAGTAGTCTTTACCTGTACCCTTACCTTTTATGTTAACATTTTTTATTTTTTTTTACCATTACCCTTACCCGATAAGCTAACAAAAGAAAAACTTACATGTCCCTGTCTTATCAAATACGATCGGGCTGGGTAAACTGATAAAAGGGTACCATTGACACCCGTAAGCAGTTGGTATAGCAGACCAGGTCATTGTTTATTCTGTATTACTTAGTTGTAGCAGTAATTTTAAGTGGAGTGGCCTGAAAACTGGCACCGGGTGCATTATTGGTTTTTCCGCTGTTCTATTCCCCTATATAGAAATAGCTGTCACATTGGAGTGCCATAATATAGCAGTAATTTGTTGACTGATAGTTTCATGAGTTGTACTCTAGTTAGTCGGTAAGGTATTGAACTATTGATGCTACTGCTGTGAAATGGTTCCACAAGGCGCAAATCTTAGTTTTTAATTATTTTATTAAAAAGGGACTTTCCTGTAATTCAGAAAACTATTTTAATCTTTGGTTTATAGGCACTTGATGGAGAAGCTGCAAATGATCTCCGAGATTATTTTAAAAGGATGTACAAAAATGTTTGTTTCATCTAAGTAGATCATAAAATTGTAGTTGCCTCTTCTATTTTGTTGAAGGTTTCATTAGGCTCTTCTTCAATTCCCATATCTAAAATATTTAATTAGGAGTCAATTTCAATGTGATAAAGAGTCAATTTGAAGTGCACTCTGTAAAACCTCAAATTTTCAGGTGTAGCCCTACCAAATAGAAAAACTGTTCTCTACATTGCCTCCAACTATTTTTTTCTTAGGAAAATGCTCAAACCACGCTATTGAGTTCTTTTATAATTATATAGGCATAGTCAGGGTTTAATTTTAGTACATTAAACTGGGAGATGGAGTCGTAAGTGATTTCTTTTCTGGCATTTTTAGAATATGTCAAGTAATAATTGGATAATATGTCTTTCAGGAAAAATGTATTAGTGGTCCCTTGTTTCCGAGTAGTAATTTGAGTTGCAACCACAAATGAATGATTCTTTTTTTTCTATTTTAGGTTACAGAGGAGGATATTGAAGAGTTTGAGGCTAACTACAGAGGCTCAGATTCATAGAAAAATGAGCTCAAGGAACTCTATGCAAAATTCGAAGGCAATACGAACAGGTACAATCTATTAGAAAGTCCAGTTTCTTATTTTATGGGCAATTTCATGTGTATCATTGCAAAGTGTCAATATCTCTTAGGTAATTTTTATAAAGAATGTGAATGGTTAGTTGGTTATCCTTCATATAAAAAAGGTTAGTTGGTTATCCTTCAAACAAGCAATTCAGCTAGTAAGTATTGAGACAGCCAGCACATACTGCTTTTGAACATGACCAAAATAGCAGCTACTATTTTTCATTGTAAAACAATGATTTCAACCCTTACCCATTAAGTTAACGAAACGGGTTGGGTGGAAGCATTTTGACACCCTTATCCATTAGGTTTAAAAAAAAACTTTTATTATCCTTATCCATACCCGATAAACTAACAAAAAAAAAACTTACCCATATCCATCTTATTAAATATGATACGGGTCAGGTAAATGAATAAATGGGTGCCATTTTATGTCAGATCATTGCTAAACATCAATTTTGTCACTGGTAATTGTAGATTGGTGGCTTGGTGTCCTGCTGTCTAAACTCGCTTACATCTTTGATGAACAGACTCCGAGGTGGCATAAGCTGCTCTCCCAACTCGGGATTTGAAACAACTTTTTTGAACTTGTGTCATTACGTGTTATATTGTTTTTGTTTCCTGAGTTCTCAAATTCCTCATTTTTTTTTTTGCCCCGGTAACTATTTCTCGTTTTTGTATTGCCAGTTCAATTGGAGCTTTTTAGCACCTTTTCTAGATAGTAAATTTGGAGGTGGAAATCTCACAAAAAGATTTCACCAGTATTATTATTTTATTAATATATGGCAAAATTGTGTTGCTTGAAATAAAATGAATTGCGAAAGGAGCCCATATATATATATATATATATGTATAGATGCTACCATGCTTTGGTAAGTAAAGAGAATATTTTACTTGCTCATAAGTCATAACTCTATTTCGAAAGTTCAAACAGTTGATTAAAACTTTTCAACATATCTTCATATTGATATGTTCTTGGAGATCAAATTTTATATTTTTTGAAAATTCTTTACTATTTTTAATTTTTTTTTGAAAATCATAGCCTTTCATTAATAAAAAATAAATAAAAAAAATTCAGAAAAACACTTATTTTTAAAAAAATATAAAAAAAAAGTAAAAAATGTCCAAAAAAAACAATTAAAATTTGATCTCCAAGCACATAAATATTAAGGTCATGGTGAGAAGTTCGGATTAACTATTTGAATTGTGGAAATGAAAATATGAGCGGTAAGTAAAACACCTCTTTACTTTCCAAAGTATGATAGTTTATCTCTCTATGTATATTTCTGAAACATAACATATTAACCTTAGAAATAAAATGCACTAAATTCTCGTCAGCTACTTTTCAATAATCACATTGAATTTGGTTGATTAAAAATAAATTATTTTATGGTCCATAAGAAAGTTGCTTCATCTTGGTTGGTTTATCGACACTTAATTAAGATTACACTTAGTATAAATCTTTAAGTATGCATATACAAAATGAAGAACATCTGGTAGTTAGGGGTGAAAACGGAGTTGGATTATCCGTTCCGAATCTGCTCTGTATTTGACTTAGATCTGAATTCAAATAAAATTTCTAGATACAGATAATTATCAAAATTATCAAATACCCATAAAAGATCCGGATTTGGATGGTAAGTCCTAAACAGAGTGGATATCCTGATCATCCGGAACCCAATAAGTATTGTTGGACTCAAATAAAAGAAGAATTAATGTTGCTATAGGTGGGATTCGAACCAATGTACTCCTATGTCAAGACCTATGAACTAATCTTCAAATCACTAGACCACAACATCTTTTGTTACCATTCCTTTATATTATATATATAGAGCAAAGCTAGGGTGTGATGTGTTCACCAAGAGAGTTTGGTGAGCACAACTTCAAATGTACATCGAATCGATTTGAAATGCCGAATCCAAACCGTTGAAATCCATGTATTTCATGAGTGATGCATTTACATGCAAAATTTTTAAAGTTTCCAGTTTATTTGCTACAAGGTCAAGCGGCCAAAGAAATAAATTTTTTTATAAGTTAATTTATTAGTTCTTTTATATATTTAAATTTTATAATTTCTTTGACCGCTTGACCTTGTAGCAAATAAACTCGAAACTTTAAAAATTTTGCATGTAAATGCATCACTCATGAAGTACATGGATTTCAACGGTTTGAATTTGGCATTTCAAGTCGATCCGATGTATATTTGGAGTTGTGCTCACCAAACTCTCTTGGTGAGCACATCACACCCTAGCTTTACTCTATATATATATATTATTGGAATTGATTTTCTCCCATCTCTCTATCAACTTATAGTTATCATTAATATTTATATTTAATTTTTTTAATTAATATTTGTATCTTAGAAGTTCATATATCTTAATTATTTGACCATTATTTATTTTATATTTGTATTCAAATTCGTATCTGTGGACTATTTTTCACCCCTACTGGTAATACATGGTATCACAAACACTCAAGAGAACAGAACATGTAGTACACAATTCTTTTGAGAGAAGAATATTGTAACATCCGGTGCATTTAACTATTTTTTTAAAACTTATTTGGACTTATTTATAATATTACAAAACATAAAAGTTTAATGTGTAAAAATTCAATATTGTCATAAATAAAACCAACGTGGCATATTTGAGCCACGCGGCTCCCTTGCCTTAAACCACCAATTTTGATCGTTTTTGCGTGGCATATTTGAGCCACGCGGCTCCCTTGCCTTAAGACATAATTTGATTTGAAATTGTGAATTAATTCTTCTGTTTGAATGGTTGTTTAATTAAGTCAATTATAGAGAAACACGTTATTAAATAATTAGTTGCTAAGCTTTGTAGCTAACTCTGTATTGTTTTTGTTCGTTATTTTTGTTGCAACATAGATTGATGGAACAAAGGATTGTAGCTAATTTTGTATTGTTTTTATTTGTTATTTTTGTTGCAACATAGATTGATGGAACGAAGGATAGATGTGAAAGTACCTCTTGTTGTGATTCTCAGCCCGACAGCGGGGTCGTGACAAGCTCACAAATGAGTTTGAAATTGTTAGGATGCCAAGAAAGGTGGGAAAAAAAGCAGAGTACTTGGTTATTCATACAATTTTTTTTTTATAAAAAGAATTTGTTAATACAACATAATCAGATGCAGAATGGTGAATAATATGAAAAACTAGAGAAATACAACAATGATATTTAAATACTAAGAATTCAGACCATGATGTCTTACTGATTACAATTTATGACCATCGCCAAGTGGAATACTAAGAATTATTGTTGACTGCCAACAGATCAGAATCAAATGAAAACAGCAGCACCGTACCAGCAAAACAAATTGAATTCGTCCAAGCGTACATAATAAACAAATATAATCCCAAGTGAAAGTGTGATAACGATCACGGGCACACACAGAGTTACATAAACACACAAACAAGCATATATAGAAACATATACAATCTGAGAATAAACGAACCATAACACTTGTACTGTTTTAACAAGCTTATTTTGATGAAACAAGTGGCAATAAATCTGCAGTGTATGCACTATGAAAGAGGGAATGACACCAAATCTGAAATGAATTAATAAAAAGAGGTTTCATTATTAGCACATCATGTATATCAAATGTATTCTGATATAACATTGCACATCACATCTGATCACTTTCTAACAGATGTGTCCTTGCTAATTACTAGATGGATGCCTGAGTTACACAAATAACAAGATATATATCTATCTAGTACTTTTTTTCTGTATAATTATTATGTAAGATATAAATGTAGTTAGCTTCAAATTTTCATTTCTCAATTATTTAGATGTTATACACCAGTTTCGAACCTTCCTACCTTTAGAGAATTAAATTCGCATATACTCTGGAGATCATAATGTCTCATACATTTTGAATTAGATGGATATACATATACTCTATGGCACTGAATACCTGTTAAATTATCATTCTGGAGCTGATTTCTGGCCATCCCATATTTCAACTGCCCTGCAATATTAAGAAATTATTAAAATAAGAATACGCTTTTCTAAATTAACAAAATGGCATTATATTGATTTTAGAAATTGGATTAGTATGTTAGAACAAGCAATGTATCATAAGGTATACAACTCCATCATTCTTGTACGAAAAAATTATTTTTTCCCATAATATTCTATTGGAACATGAAAATTGTACTTGATCTTAAGAAGATCGAAAAGTACTGTCATTTGTAGCTAAGAGAAATTAGTAAACACCAAAAAAGAAAATAAAATGAACAACAAATAGACTGCGATAAATATTGAGTTGAGTTGTATTTGAAGGAAAATTCCTGAGTCTGCTTTTGCAATTATTCAGAGCAAATAAAATCATTTCAAAAAAATAAACATATGCTTCATTCTTCATTCACCAGTGAAAACATTTGTTCAAGAAACACCGAATGGCGGTTGTGAATTACCTGATGGATGTTTTCCAATTACATCTCGACCTCCAGTCTCATCAAGCTCTGGGCAATCCTGAATATCGACCTCCGGTAGAGATGCAAGAAACTGGATCCCCCCTAGCGACTGTAACTTGTGACATCTACGCAAATCCAGCTGTGATAGAGATTTCAGATTGCTTGTAACCTCAGCTGGAATAGATACCAAATGTTGGCAATCATGTATAGTCAAAGTTTCCAGGGAAGTGAGGTTTTGCAAGCAACTGGGAAATGAATTTTCAAGGTCCCCACAACCTTCCGGTTGAGATAACTCGTACAGGTACAATTTAGTGATGGAACGAGGGAGGTGAGAAATAGTTGAGACCTTACAAAAACTAAACTCAACTCTCGTTAAATTCAGTAAAATCCCTTCCTTCAACCAGCATGGTGATAAATTTCGTCCTCTATAACCTTTGATTGACAACTCTTTGAGATTATGATGGGGACAAAAACCATCAAGTACATCATTATCGTGTTCTCCATCTTGAGCAATGACACGATGAGTTGACCATTCCAATTCCAGTTGCTTAATGAATGGTCGATTGTTCAGTTGTGCTTTTTCAGCAGCTTCTTTGCTGGAAACATATTCAAGATCCATTAAATGAACACATTCACTGCCCCAAAAACACCTCCCTTTGAATACCATATTTTTTAAGGAAATAGTATGAGTAACATGGTAATCAGGCTTGATTGCTTTAACAGTATTTTCAAAACATTCTACCAAGGAGACCTTAGTAGGAGGCAAATAGAAAAGTTGTAAATTAGCCAAGTTGTTAAATCCCTTGGGAAAAAATATAATCTTCCAGCAACCACTCATGTTTAGATACTGGAGGCTGTAAAGGTTACAAAAGGACTCCGGCAATCTTTCAACATATGTGCCAGAAATATCCAGAATCTCAAGATGCTTTAGGTTTCCAATGTTTTCTGGTAGCTTTCTAATTTTGCATTTTGCAAGAGATAATGATCGAATATTTGTAAGCACACTGCACCAAGTTTCTATTGCAGTAACGCAACAACTGTTAGGACCTACCTTTAGAGAAAGCAATTTCTTATATTTGCTCAACTCCTTTTGCTCCTCCAGCTTTAATTTCATTTGACATACTGATACATGCCGAATATCCAGAGAGACTTCCTGTTTCCCATTTTCTGGGCAAAAACACTCATCTTTTGTTATAGATAGGCACACATCATGCATCAGATCATGAATCACATATTTGTCTCCGTCGCCAAGTCTTTGGAAAAATCCTCTCCTTGCAAGGTCATCAAGGTAACGGTTCGCCTGGTTTCTCAATTCTTTCTCGTTATCTTGAAGTCTGATAAAACCTTGCATGATCCAAAACTTTGTTAACTCAGGTCGGGTGAATTTAAAATCCTTTGGATAGAGTGAGCAAAACGAGAAACATTTTTTCAGATTAGTGGGTAAATATTGATAGCTCAATTGAAGTACAGGAAGTATATCACATTCCTCTTTTTGTAATTCCCACATTTTACTGTCTTTGATATTCCTCCAGTGTTCAACACCTGAGCTGTTTTTCAAAGCACCTCCGATTGTAATGGCAGCAAGCGGAGATCCTTTTAGCCTTTTACAAATTTCCTTACCTATAACCTCCAATTCTGGATTAATATTGTTTGATTCGGCAACTGAATCAAATGCACATCTCTTAAAGAAATCCCAATAAATATAGTCATCTAAACCCTCCAAATGGATAACACCTCTGGAGCCAATACTCGTGCCTGAAATTTTCACCCATTCAGGATCCCTCGCTGTCACCAGCACTACACTTCCCGGATTTGCTCCTTCCATTGGTGCCAATAGACTTTGCCACTCTTTGCTCCAAACGTCATCAAGAACTAGCAAAAATTTCTTGGAATTTAATCTCTCTTGTAAATCTTTTTGCAGTTCATTTAAATTAGTAAGATTGCACTCTTTTTTATTTTTAGTGGCACTACTCTCAATCATTTCTTTAGTTAACTTTACCAAATCAAACTTATCAGAGACGCAAACCCACATAATTAGATCAAAGTATGACTTTACAGTTTTATCATTGCAAGCCTTTTGTGCAAGGGTAGTCTTCCCAATGCCTCCCATGCCTACAATAGATAAAACAGATACATTCTGTTTCTGATCCATTCTGCTGCTACTCTCCCCAATGTCTAAATTAGAAACGTTCACACTTTTCCCTCTCTTCCTTTTACCAGATCCAGAACTGCTGCTACTCTCCCCAATGTCTAAATTAGAAACGTTCACCCTTTTCCCTCTCTTCCCTTTACCAGATCCAGAACTGGGAACTCCCATTAAACAGATCACTTCGTTGAACTCTTTATCACGCCCACACACATCAGATGTATTAAGAAATGCGCTTGTACTCGGTCTAGCAGTTTGGCCAAATTGGTTGGGATTTTCTGGTATGCCATGACTGGAACAGATTCTTTCCATTTCATTATAGACGTTATTAAGCCTATCAAGGACCCTTTTTACTGTGGTTGGGAAATTGTTCATCCAGTTGTCTATCCAATCCCGAAAAATTTGAGTAACTGGAAAGCTCCTCTCGACTTCATGCTTCAATCTTTGGTACTGGAATTCATCAACTATGCTTTCGGCTTCATAGACAGAATCTTTCAGCACAGAAAGATGCCTGTCTATTGGGTTGTATTTAGGTAGTCGCCAGCATTCGGCTCTCTCAATTAGGTGCCGTGCCAGAGGCAGTGCCTCTTGAAGTTTTAAGACATCATTATTGACATTGTTGCTATTACGCCAATATTCAACAGTAGATTGACCAACGGCTGACACCAAAAAATCAACGGTTTTATCCCACAAGTCCATTCTCCCCTGTTACAGTTAGCAACCACAAGGGAAGGATTAGAGTAGCAAAATAAGAAGCAATTTTTTTTTTATTCTTTGTTCACGTCACCTTCTTTGCAATGAATTGAAGCAAAAGAAGTTGCTTTCCTAACAAAAGGAGGTTAATAAAATGGGATTTCCTCAGTCAGCCAAAGATGAAAAACAGAGATGTGCAAGTTTTTTCCTTTATTTTTGGTGATGAATGGAAGAAACACAACAAAATGAATGTTAGGATCATCTTTCTCAAAATCAGAATCAAACCGGAATCAGAATCGTGAAGTTGGTCATGGAATCGAAATCGAGTGAATCAGTGGGAAATCGACCGAATCGGACCAGAAACCATCTTTTTTGGAAACAAAAAAAAATGCTTGTAGTAAAAAATAATTGACTTTTTTTTTTAAATAACTAATTTCCTGAAAAATTATGTTACCTCCAATAATTAAACTCAAATAATATGTTAATGTAATATAGGCAAATATTTAAAACTAAATAGGTAGCCTATAGTGAATTCTCACATAGAGTTAAAAATACAAACAAAAATAAAAATATTATATATTTGATTAAAAATAAATTTAAAATGCATGTCAATATTTTTTTTAAAATTGCATTTTATAGAATTACAACTAGATCACACAGTTTTAGTGTTTATTCTCTTAATTTTTAAGAAAAAAATACAAATGTTACATACATATAAAATTAAATACGTTAAAGAATCCAAGTAACGAAAAAAAATTGCAACAAAAAAGAACTAATTTTTTTTAATATATAAAAAACTAACCATTTGCTCATAATTTATTTATTACATTAGAGCAATCCATCATGTATTCGCTAAGGTTAATTTAATTAGCAACTTTTCCCAATTTACATTAAATGATTAAATAACATAGGTTTAAATTGACGAGTCCTACTGTAAGTTCCATCTTCTCCTTCTTTTATTCTCTTTCGTATTTCCAATCTGTGCTTCCTTTGATATCTATACTAAAATTCATATTCCTCTAACCATAATTTCCCCAAAATCGGTCAAATATGTGATAATTCGGTCAAAACTATGACAAAATTTGGCCAATTTTTACAATTCAGCCTCGATTTTATTACCGGTTCTGTACAAAAATTGCCTAGCCGAGTCAAATTGGGAAAAATCGGCTTGCTTCCGGCAGATTTCTTTTTTTTTTGAAAAACTGATAGAGGCTATCAGTTGTGTACATCTATTGAATCATAAAGCATCTTTACATCAAAAAGAAACAAAACTACTAATACTTTAAAAACTTCCGGCAGATTTCACTCCAACTCGGTCGAGTCAATTCGGAATCGGCCGATTTTCTAAGACATGGTTAGGATACTATGATTTATGTGATCCAATCTTACAGATCTAATCTCCAAACAGTCAACTAATCGATAATAAGAACTATTTAAGATAATTTATAACGATCCAAAGTAAATTTGAACTATAAGAAAATAGAAGCAACAATTAAAAAATTGATCGGAGCCCCATTACGGATCCAAGTTCTTCTAACTCAATCAAGAAGCATGCATGATATTTATGGAAACTAATTGAGCAAAAACAGAACTGTAAATAGATATAATTTAATTGTTAACTAAATATAAACCGATAAAATTATTACCAAGTTACTGAATTCAGAATAAAAGAGAACCACATACTATTTGTTACAGGAGGCGTGACCAAACCAACCAAGCAGCTTCGTGTAGATACTTGGTTTCGGAGGGGACAATTGGTTTTGGCTTTGGGAATTTAATTAAGAGTATGGCGACCTATTTTGTGAGACGATAGAGTATGGCAATGTTTTGACCATAGTTTCCATTTTTTGAGACGATAGAGTATTGGGGCTCCGATCTATTTTTTGAGACAATATTGTATACTTTGGCTGATTTCAAGACAACTAATAGTTAAATGGAAATATGAGCATATTTATTTAAAATACTACAAAATGAGACTATACGATATTATACCTTCGAAATCAGCCTAAGTATACAATATAAACATAAAATTTGCCAATTTTGCAAAAATCAGAAAAATTAGATGATAAAATTTTGCAAAAATCAGATTTGAAATTTTTGCAAAAATAAAATTTGGACAATTACTAGTAAGCTACTATAGCACTACAGCAGAAAATTAAAATCAGACCTAATACAAGACAAAACCAACATCTTTGTTACAAGTTTATAACAAACAATACAATTTAGCTTTCTATAAAAATAAATAAACAAGTACCTGTTCTAAGCTGGATGTGTCATAACCAATATACGATGAAGAGAGTAATAGCTGCACCAAAGACCAGTTATTATTCTCTAAAGCAATAGCCAAAGGTTCAATGTACCTAATGACAAAAATAAAGAACTTCTAAAAACACACCGATAAGCTCTAATTTATATATTATGTTAGCAAGTATCAGGCTTGACCTGTACCTGACCCAATCAAAATAGTAAAAAAAATATTGTTTTCGAGATGTTTTTACATACACTGTTGCTAAGAGACCATCAATCAGGCATCAAGAAAGACCACTTGCTGGCTGAAATCACCTATTTTAAATGCCACCTGTTATGAAAACAAGTACTCCATTCTATAAACAAATGGAAAAGGAAAAATATGAAATAACTTCCATTAAGCATAAGAAATGATTATGACATGTGCACATAGATTAGAAAGAGAAAGCTATATAATATTGTTTACTATCACCTTTGAAATCTCTGGGCCAAGACTTCCATGAACATCACTGCACTTCAAGCATAGAAATACTCCAATATTTGCTGAACTGATAACAAGAAAAAAGGTTGACTAATCAATTAATCATTATCATTACAACAATAAAGCACTCATGTAAGACTTCAGCATCTAGGATATGGCAGCAATGATTACTGCACTTACTGGTACAGCCACCAATTCTATTGGCACCTACCATTTCTGGAATTGTGCCTCAACAATACTGTTAATCACCAAACTGGCCAGAAAAAGCAGGGAGAATTAATTAACAGTTTAAGTTTATAAATGATTGTGCATATCCAACCCCAAAATGGGTACTGCATTTTTAAGTTTATCATTTCACTGATTTCATTATTATTTCTGTAATAACTAATACCAGAACCAGCAGTGGTTCCTTACAAAGAATTGCTTGCTTTGGTATTGATTGAGGTACACTGATTAAATTACCAGCATGTACAAGTAATATTTCTGGGAAGTTAGAGTTTTACTTAAAAATGCAATCCGATTATCAATCTCATGCAACAAAAATTCATACATTGCCTATATTGACCAACCCTCATAAAAAAAAAAACTAAAATATAAATGTAATTTTAGAGGCTCAACAACAAAACCGAAGTGGAAGAGAGAGGAGCAAACTAACCTGATAGAAGAACGATGAGATCGGTTTTGAGGGCGTGACTGGTGGAGTCGTGGCGGAGGACTAGTGGCACCGTGGAGGTCCTGGCGGAGGACTGGTGGTGGAAAGAGAGGGAGAACCGGAGAATGACGTGAAAGAGATGGAGAGAGTGACAGAGATAGAGATGGAGTGGAGGAGGCGGATCAAATCTATGGTGGCGGAGTGAGTCCAGAGAGAGGGGCAAAGAGACGGAGAGGAGAGGAGAGGAGAGGAGAGGGACAGAGAGCGAGAGAGACTCAGAGAGGAACGGCTCAGCGGCTGGAAGTTAAAACCCTAAAATTCAATATCGTTGTTTCAAAATATAAGCCCAACGGGCTGCCGCGGGCTTCGAATTAAGCCCAGGCCTGTGGAGCACAATGCGGACCGCTGTTCGGCACCTCAAATTTTGAATTTATCTGTGGAAAGCTCGAATGGTTTAAATTCTTTCTGCATGAATCTTAAAGCACAATAATACTGACCCTGCCTAGAAAAAACTTTAATATATCTGAGAGGATACGGACTCATAGTTATCATGGATATGTTTTTTTGAGGAAAAAAATGTGAGTCTAGCCCATAATAGATTTCTTTGATAAAGTTACAAAAGAGTTTTAACAACTGTACAAAAATGCGAAATGAAAATTAGTCAATAATAAACCGGTCTCGGACCCTCTATTAAAGGACCGGGCCGGAACTAAGAATAAGACCCATGCCTCTAATGTTGCAGAACATCCTGCTATGGCCCAAGATCCCGCCTAAAAACCATCTCAGGCGGTCACGATGGACATAAGTCGGGCCGCATCCGAGAAACCCATCTCGGCCCATGCTTATGGTCACCAACCTTGCGTCCACATGGATGAAAGTGCATCGGATGGCTATGCGAGCGTCACCGCTCTCTATGCCAACTCTCCTAACTGTTCTGACAACGCGGAATGATAGTTAGGAGATCACCTATATAAGCCATAAAGCTCCATACAATAGGGACCAGACTTTTGAAAAATAGAAGGTATCAACATGTCAAAGTCCGAATACCTCTATAATTACTCTTAATCTTGAAGTTCATCCTAACGAGACTCGAACTGTACTCCTAAGGCGGGACGAGTCAATCGTCCGAAGCAACACAAAACCATACAGTCCCATCCTCCGAGACTAGTTCCGTATCCCTCTACCTCCAAGCTCTACTCTTTTTCTGTCAGTACCTAGCAGTCATTCTTTTTGCACATCTCAAATTAAATAGATGTCTTTTTTTTGAAAGGCTTAGTAGTGACCAAATTCAATATATGTCAATCAACCTTCATTAAGATAATAAAATGAATTCCAAAAGAGTCCGTATATATATATTTTTTCTTCTTCCGAAACTCACTATAGTATTTACATTATAATTAAACACTCCCATCAAAATAAATTGCAAACATATCAACCTTAGAATTAAAATGCACTAAATTCTCGCAGTTGTTAAACTGAACTATTGCCTAAACCAGCACAGCACGCTAACCATTGCCAACACTCATATCATACTGACTATCGACCCTAGCATATATCAGAATATATATGAATATATCGATTTGATACCCACACATGAATCTGGTCCCAAATCAGAGATGAAGGCTCCAGCTAGCATCTCTCTTTCACAGAGAAACAATTAAGTCTCAATGTTTTGCGTTGCATAATATTAAACAAATCAACCCGATCATCGACGATTTGAGATTGACATTGCAAGTCGGATATATGCACGGTCACTTTAGCAAAACATCGTCAACCCCAGTGCTGGGGCTATGCAGGTATTAGGGGGATGTGCCATTTTGGGGCTGTGTGACAATTGTGCCACTATGCCACTTCATCCATTTTTGTAAAATTTGCATATTTACATTTACACCTTTAAATTTTCTAATTTTATAAATAAGCCCAAAAATAATTACAAAATTAATATTAAATTACTGGATTTTACATTACTATATTAGAGTTAAAAAAAGATGCTCTAGTGTTGGCCAACGATATTTGACCCTACTTTCATGCCGAACTAAGGCATAAGCTACCTTCCTCTCTCCTCAGCATCCGAACAAAGGTAGAATTATAAGGTTTAGATTTAAGGTCGTTTAGCGTTTAGGGTTTAGGTTTAAGTTTATGAGATAGAGAAACATGGTAACAATGTATAACACTTAATCAACATCTCGGATATTATGTTTACTCCAATATCTTATAAAGTATAATTACGGTCAATACGACTTACAATATCTTTTTGTTCTCCTTTTTTTAGAAGCTTGGAGGTGGGGAATTTTATGTTGTAATTTCAACCAAAAATCATACAATTGTCATTAATTGGATCATCACATTGGCATCTATAAGACGCATGTTTTGTGTGACTTCTATAAAAGCCTTCAAAAAGGGGTTGATTTGGGACTGCTAATGGTCGGCCAAAATATAACTATGTTTTTCTTACTCGAAATTAAGCAACATGTCCGATGGAGGGGAAAGTGTAACATATTTTATAATTATTTAATAATTTTAAGTAAATCTCTTTGTAATGATAATAAATTAATTTGCCGCTTTTGTTGAAAAACTTAAAAAGTTCGATGCAAATTTTTATCAAATAAAATGAAATTATTATTATTATTATTATTATTAATAATAATAATAATAATAATAATAATAATAATAATAATAATTCCTAAATAATACATATATATGTCTGCATTCTCTTAGCGTAATACTTTGATATACAATAACTCGGGAGGGCTGGACTGTAGATTTTATTTTATTTTATTAGAAATTTGACTTTGACAGTGGGACCCACCTTATATAGACATCTATGTGCGGATTTGAATTGATCGGTCCTGATTTTAAGTCCAAAATTGATCATCGCTCTGTTTAATTTTAGCTTAAACGTTATAATTTTAATCATTTCGCTTGTTTCTTCCTCTCAGATGGAACGGAACACGGTCTTAATCATTTCGTTTTTTTCACTTCTCTCCGACAGAACACAATCTTAATCGTTTCGCTTACGGAACACACTCTGTTTGAGGTTTCGGATCAACACTCTGTTTGAGATTTCAGATCAAAACTCACAGACTCTCTCTCTCTCACTCGCTCACATACTTTCTCTCTGTTTAAGATTTCCTTTTCGAATACATGTTGAAAATACCGATCTCATACTCACAAACTGTCTCCCTCCCTCACTTCAGGTACGTACATTATTTTTTTTTTCTTTTGTTTAAATACTTCTCTCTCCTAAATTTTATCAACATCTTTGATATTATATTTACTCTAATATCTTATAAAAGTATAATTACTGTGAAAATTATAAAATGCTACTTACGATTTTTTTTGTTCTTTGTTTTAGAAATTGAAGGTAGGGAATTTAATTTGTGTTGTGATATCAAACCAAAAGTCACACAATTAATTATCATCTGATCATCACATTGGCATTTATAAAATGCATATTTCGTGTGACTTTTATAAAAGTCTTCAACAGGCCCGGCCCTGGATCAGCGTAGTCAGGGCGATGGCCCGGGCCTCAAAATCCAAAAGGACCCAAAAAAGAAAATTTTGATCTGCCGCCTATACACGGGCCCAACTTAAAAGAAGTATAACCTTTGCAAGTAAATAAGGTTGACTCGTACTCGTAGTACCCCCACCACGAACGAAACGCTATCCTCTGCGGAGGTTTTACCTGCGGTGCTGTGCGGTGGTTTTGATCTGGTCCGTTCGTTTCGGATCGGACGGGCTGGATTAAGGGTTCACCAAATTTTGAGTTTTTTTAAAATTCGGACAAGATCTGATCTGATCCGTCCGATCCGAAACGAACGGACCAGATCAAAACCACCGCACAGCACCGCAGGTAAAACCTCCGCAGAGGATACGCTTCCACCACGAACCCCACCAAACTTTTTTGTAACTGGAAATAATCATAACAAAAATCCTCTCTCGTTTCTTTCCAAACTTTACCAAATACATTAAAATGGTACAAATTGAATATGCAATTTCATACCAACAATTTTGTACCAATTAATTTTAATACTGAAATTATTTTGCCCATATTCACGGATGCAAATTGAAAATGAATTTTATTGCACTGGTTGGTTGAGGCGAATTGCTTAGCCTCTGCGGCAGATGAATTTTTACTTCACAGAGGTAATTTTAAATTAGCCTGCAGCGGATTTAGAAATGTAATATTGATGTTGTCTGAGTTGCTTTGTTTCTCAATTTTTTTGTACCAGTTGCATTTATCACTTGCACTGTTACTAACTTTGTACCAGATTTATGTTGAAATTTAAAAAATATCGAGTTGCTTAGAATGGCTTATTATACAGAGAGGGAATGAGAGGACAAAGAATAGTGGATTTTGGTTTATTGTTTTAAGCCGATACTTTTTTCTAATTCTATTATGACCTGCAACATATCACTAAAGCTTGAAAGGGAATGACCACAATTTTTTTTTGGCTTTTTGTTCATGATTCCAGCAAGGAACATGTCATAATATTGTTCTAAAATTAGCTTGTGTATGCATATTAATTTTTGGACACACGTAGTCAATAAAGGTGAAAACTACGTTGAAAATTATTGATGTTTGATATATATTGATGATTTTGCTTCTAAAAATGCAAGGAGGAATTATTTCAGATGAGATGTGGTTTATACGTGCTTTTTGTGCAAGTACAACATACAAGTATTAATAATTAGTTTATCAAGAAGCATGGTGTCGATATGTTAACCATTGTATATGTTTTATTTTGAGGAGTATTAGTTTTATATATGTCAACTATTTTGTATGATCTATTGACATATTAATAAAAAAAATATATATGATATAAGTACTCAAATTTTTCTTCCACCTTGGGTCCCAAAATCTTCAGGACCAGCCCTTAGGGGTGTCAACGGGTACGATACGGGTCGGGTGGAGACATTTTCATACCCGTACCCGTTATGATAACGAAAAAAAATCTTTACCCTTACCCGTATTTTCGAATACGGTACGGGTCGGGTAAATGGATAAAAAAGCGCTATTAACATTTCAATTTGTGTTTTCGATAAAATAATTTTTAAAATAAGAAAAAATAATAATGAATACAACTAATTTGTATTATGAAAATTTAATAAAATACAAAAAATTTATTGTATCATGTATCATCTTCATACAAATATAAATTTATATATGTAATTTTATTTTTTTTAAATTATCTTATACTAAAACGGGTAAGATAACGAAAAAAAATCATTACCCTTACCCGTACCCGATTAGCTAACGGAATAAAAATCTTACCCTTACCCGTGTTTTCGGATACGATACGGGTCGGGTAAACGGGTAAAAGGGTGCCATTGACACCCCTACCAGCCCTGGTCTTCAAAAATATAATTTATTAATTTGGAACTGCTAATAGTCGGTGAAAATACGATTATGTTTTTGTTACTTGAAATTAAGCAACATGTACAATGGAGGGAAAAGTGTAACATATTTTATAATCATTTGATAATTTTAAGTAGGTTTTTTTGTAATGATAATAAATTAATTTGCCACTTGTGTTGAAAAACTTAAGGAGTTCGATGCAAATTTCCATTATATAAAATGAAATAATAATAATAATAATAGTAATAATAATAATAATAATAATAATAGTAATAATAATAATAATAATAATAATAATAATAATAATATTATTATTATTATTATTATTATTATTATTATTATTATTATTATTAAATGCCTAAATGATGTATATGGCTGCATTCTCTCTAGCGTGATACTTTGATATATAGAATACTTATCTCAATATATGCTTATTAATTAGATTGTTTTATAATTTTCAATAGACTCGAGGTATATATAGATAATTATTTGCAAAATGTTATTAAATAAAATGAGAAGTTATTTGATGTTTCTTACCAATTAAGTCCTAATTAAGCATGTTAATTGTCATGAACAAATAAAATAAGTGATATTACTTTGTACGTATATAAGTAAAAATATAACATATTTAGTTTTTTTATCATACTAAAATTTCACATGTCGGGAAGTGACAAAGTAATATGTTTTTAAAGCCAATAAATAACAAAAAAAAGTGATGCATTAAGGAAAATTGTCAAAGGGGTGTCAAAGGCAGATGTTTAACTGTTTACCCTACCTGTATCATATATATCCTATAAGTCAAGTATGGATAATTTTTTTTTTTTTTTTCTGTTAGCTTAGGTCTGCTAATGAGCAGACCTTGGCTCAACTCGGATCAACTCATTTTAAAAAATTCCGATTTTTATTTGTCTATTTGTTTTATGCTAATTTGCTATAGTGGTGTCTTTATTTAATTATCAGATGAATTTGGATCTTTTTGATGAATTCAAAGTAAAACAAGTTCTAAAGTCAATAGATACAATATGAATTGTTAAAATATTTAAATCAGTCTGGGATTGGGTTTATTTGTTTTTGTAAAAGGGGAAGAAACGAAGGAAGTTTGGGAATGCTTCGGCTCAAAACTCATTCCGGTTCGGATCGGATCGACTTAGTTAAAGATGAATGACTTACTTAGTTTGGGCTCAACTCGAATTGAGCTCAGCTCAATTTGACTCATTTAATTAAGAGTCCAACTCAAAGTCCATGAGTTGGCACGACTCGTTTAACAGGCCTACGTTAGCTTATCGGATATAAGTATGATCGTATAGATTTTTATCCTTAGCTAAACATGTATGAATACAGTTAAATACTATTTTGTACCTATTAATCTATAAGATAATTATAAAAAATAAATTTATATATAGATATATAAATATATATTATATTCAATTCATTCATATTTTTTATAGTTGTGTCCACGATGAACCAAACTGGTGATAAAATTTTCCTTCATTATTGTTGTTTTCTTTCTCAAATCGTTTTAAGATGGAAATAATCTTATTCCTCTCAAACCGGTCACATAAATTTAGTTGGTATAAACCAAAGAATTAATGGTTAACACCTATATATTAGTTTTAACTAAATGCATTTTCCACATAATATTGTATTCGAGTTATAAAGTGATTTATTTGTGGATGTAAAGCCTGCACTCTTGTGACTCAGACCAAAATTTTCCAAATTACAGGTCCTTCTATTAGACGAGCCAACAAGTGCATTGCATCCAATCTTGACTCAAAATATCGAGGAGGCGATCGTAAGGTTGAAAAAAACTCAGGGGATGACAGCTATAATGGTTTTGCACAGTGTGAAACAGATATATCGTATTGCAGATGTTGTATGTCTTTTGGTTGATGGGGAACTGGTGGAGGTGCTCGAAGCATCCTGTTTGTCAAAAGCACAGCACCCCATGGCCCGACGGTATTTGGAACTCAGCTGATTGTAGTTCAGTTCAATTCTATTTTGTAGGATGAGTTTGAAATTGTTAGGGTGCCAAGAAAGGTGGGAAAAAGCAGAGTACTTAGTTATTGATACAATTTTTTTTATAAAAAATAATTTGTTAATACAACATAAGCAGATGCAGAATGGTGAATAATACGAAAAACTAGAGAAATACAACAATGATATTAAAATAAAAAAAATAAATTTGAAGTCCTTGAATTCAGACCATGATGTCTTACTGATTACAATTTATGACCATGGCCAAGTGGAATACTAAGAATTATTGTTCACTGCCAACAGATCAAAATCAAATGAAAACAGCAGCACCGTACCAGCAAAACAAATTGAATTCGTCCAAGCGTACATAATAAACAAACAAATCCCAAGTAAAAGTGTGATAACGATCACGGGCACACACAGAGTTACATAAACACACAAACAAGCATATAGAAACATATACAATCTGAGAATAAACGAACCATAACACTTGTACTGCTTTAACAAACTTATTTTGATGAAACAAGCAGCGACAAATCTGCAGCGTATGCACTATGAAAGAGGGAATAACACCAAATCTGAAATGAATTAATAAAAAGAGGTTTCATTATTAGCACATCATGTATATCAAATTTATTCTGATATAACATTGCACATCATATCTGACCACTTTCTAACTGATGTGTCCTTACTAATTACTAGATGGATGCCTGAGTTACACAAATAACAAGCTAGCCTATATATCTATTATGTAAGATATAAATGTGTTGATGAATAAACTTAATTTGTCATTAAATTCGTGACTGCACAGTGAACAGATTTAAGGCTGTTTTAAATGATAATTGGAAAGGGCAATTCTAGATCATTCTGAGCAAATGATGAGTCTATTTGACGTGTCTTGGAGTCTAGTTTCTGATGGTTCAAGTTTTAAGTCATTTGGAGTTCTCTATAATAAGTTATGGCTGTTTTAGTACCAAAGGGTCAGAATTTACTGTGCTGCACTGTTTTCTGTTTTGAGTTGTTTTGAATTCTGTTTTGTTTTAATTACTGCACGAATTTTAAGAGTCATGTCTAAGGATATAAATAGACTTGTATTCTGTTGTAAGAATGTAAGAGAGAAATAGAAAAAATATAGATTGAATAGAAAATTTTCAGAATATTGTCTCTCTTCCTTCCACCGAAATATATATCAAATACTAACAAAATGTAGTTAGCTTCAAATTTTCATTTCTCAATTATTTAGATGTTATACACCAGTTTCGAACCTTCCTACCTTTAGAGAAAATTAAATTTGCATATACTCCGGAGATCATAATGTCTCATACATTTTGAATTAGATGGATATATATATATACTCTATGGCACTGAATACCTGTTGAATTATCATTCTGGAGCTAAATCCCATATTTCAACTGCAATATTAGCCGCTCATTTCTGGCCCTCCCATATTTCAACCTCCCTGCAATATTAAGAAATTATTAAAATAAGAATACGCTTTTATAAATTAACAAAATGACACTATATTGAAGTTAGAATTTGGATATACAAGTCCATCATTCTTGTGCGAAAAAAATATTTTTTCCCATAATATTCTATTGGAACATGAAAGTTGTAGTTAATCTTAAGAAGGTCGAAAAGTACTATCATTTGTAGCTAAGAGAAATTAGCAAACATCAAAAAAGAAAATAAAATGAACAATAAATAGACTCTGCGATAAATATTTAGTTGAGTTATATTGGAAGGAAATGCCCGAGTCTGCTTTTGAAATTATTCAAAGCAAATAAAATCATTTCAAAAAAAATAAATATATGCTTCATTCTTCATTCACCAATGAAAATATTTGTTCAAGAAACACCGAATGGCGGTTGTGAATTACCTGATGGATGTTTTCCAATTACATCTCGACCTCTAGTCTCATCAAGCTTAGGACAATCCCGAATATAGACATCCTGTAGAGATGCAAGAAACCGGAGCCCCCCTAGCGACTGTAACTTGTCACATCTACCCAAATGCAGCTTTGATAGAGATGCAAGAAACTGGAGGCCCCCTAGCGACTGTAACTTGTCACACGAATACAAATCCAGCTCTGATAGAGATTTCAGATTGCTTGTAACCTCAGCTGGAATAGATACCAAATGTGCACAATATTGTATAGCCAAAGTTTTAAGGGAAGTGAGGTTTTGCAAGCAACTGGGAATTGAATTTTCAAGGTCCCCACAACCTTCCCGTTGAGATAAGTAGGATATGAACAATTTAGTGATGGAACGAGGGAGGTGAGAAATAGTTGAGACCTCACAACACCAAAACTGAACTCTAGTTAAATTCGGTAAAATCCCTTCCTTCAACCAGCATGGTGATAAATTCCGTCCTCTATAACGGTTGATTTTCAACTCTTTGAGATTATGATGGGGACATAAACCATCAAGTACATCATTATCGTGTTCTCCATCTTTACCAATGAGACGATTAGATGACCAATACAATTCCAGTTTGTTAATGAATGGCTTATTGTTCAGTTGTGCTTTTTGAGCAGCTTCTTTGCTGGGAACATAGCCAAGATCCTTTAAATGAACATGTCCACTGAGTTCGCGAATGAACTTTAAATTCTCAATTTTTGCATTTTGGAAGGAAAGAACGTGGCTATCAAGCTTGATTGCTTTAACAATATTTTCAAAACGCTCTACCAAGGAGACCTTTGTAAAAGGCAAATAGAAAAGTTGTAAATTAGCCAATTTGTTAAATCCCTCGGGAAAACATTTAATCTGTGAGCAATCACTCATGTTTAGATACTGGAGGTTGTAAAGGTTACAAAAGGACTCCGGCAATGTTTCAACATTTGTGCCAGAAATATCCAGAATCTGAAGATGCTTTAGGTTTCCAATGTTTTTGGGCAGCTTCTTAAT
This sequence comes from Carex rostrata, assembly GCF_964058835.1. NCBI lineage: Eukaryota > Viridiplantae > Streptophyta > Magnoliopsida > Poales > Cyperaceae > Carex > Carex rostrata. The sequence goes on from NC_135952.1 coordinate 2,406,458, forward strand.
TTTGCATTTTGCAAGAGATAATGATCGAATATTTGTAAGCACATTGCACCAAGTTTTTATTCCAGTAATGCAACAACTGTCAGGACCTACCTTTAGAGAAAGCAATTTCATATATTTGCTCAACTCCTTTTGCTTCTCCAGCTTTAATTTCTCTTGAAATACTGATACATGCCGAATATCCAGAGAGACTTTATGTTTCCCATTTTCTAGGCAAAAACACTCATCTTTAGTTATAGATAGGCACACATCATGCATCAGATCATGAATCACATATTCGTCTCTGTCACCAAGTCTTTGGAAAAATCCTCTCCTTGCAAGGTCATCAAAGTAACGGTTCGCCTGGTTTCTCAATTCTTTGTCATTATCTTGAAGTCCGATAAAACCTTGCATGATCCAAAACTTTGTTAACTCAGGTTGGGTGAATTTAAAATCTTTTGGATAGAGTGAGCAAAATGAGAAACATTTTTTCAGATAAGTGGGTAAATATTGATAGCTCAATTGAAGTACGGGAAGTATATCATCTTCCTCTTTTTGTAATTCCCACATTTTACTGTCTTTGATATTCCTCCAGTGTTCAACACCTGAGTTGTTTTTCAAAGCACCTCCGATTGTAATGGCAGCACGCGGAGATCCTTTTAGCCTTTCACAAATTTCCTTACCTATAACCTCCAATTCTGGATTAATATTGTTTGATTCGGCAACTGAATCAAATGCACATCTCTTAAAGAACTCCCAGTAAATATGGTAATCTAAACCCTCCAAATTTATAACACGTTCAGAGCCAATACTCGTGCCTGGAATTTTCACACATTCAGGATCCCTAGTTGTCACCAGCACTACACTTCCCGGATGTGCTCCTTCCATTGGTGCCAATAGACTTTGCCACTCTTTGCTCCAAACGTCATCAAGAACTAGCAAAAATTTCTTGGAATTTAATCTCTTTTGTAAATCTTTTTGCAGTTCATTTAAATTAGTAAGATTGCACTCTTTTTTATTTTTAGTGGCACTACTCTCAATCATTTCTTTAGTTAACCTTACCAAATCAAAATTATTAGAGACGCAAACCCACATAATTGGATGAAAGTATGACTTTACAGTTTTATCATTGCAAACCTTTTGTGCAAGGGTAGTTTTCCCAATGCCTCCCATACCTACAATAGATAAAACAGATACATTCTGTTTCTGATCCATTCTGCTGCTACTCTCCCCATAATTAGAAACATTCACTCTTTTCGCTCTCTTCCTTTTACCAGATCCAGAACTGGGAACTCCCATTAAACAGATCACTTTCTTGAACTCTTTATCACGCCCACACACATTAGATGTATTAAGAAATGTGCTTGTAATCGGTCTAGCAGTTTGGCCAAATTGGTTGGGATTTTCTGGTATGCCATGGCTGGAACAGATTTTTTCCATTTCATTATAGACGTTATTAAGCCTATCAAGAACCCCTTTTACTGTGTTTGGGAAATCCCTCATCCAGTTGTCTATCCAATTCCGAAAAATTTGAATAACTGGAAAGCTCCTCTCGACTTCATGCTTCAATCTTTGGTACTGGAATTCATCAATTATGCTTTCGGCTTCATAGACAGAATCTTTCAGCACGGAAAGATGCCTGTCTATTGGGTTGTATTTAGGTAGTCGCCAGCATTCGGCTCTCTCAATTAGGTGCTGTGCCAGAGGCAGTGCCTCACGAAGTTTTAAAACGTCATTATTGACATTGTTGCTATTACTCCAAGATTCAACAGTAGATTGACCAATGGTTGACACCAAAAAATCGAGTACTTTATCCCACAAGATCATTCTCCCCTGTTACGGTTATCAACCACAGGGGAAGGATTAGAGTAGCAAAATAAGAAGCAAAATATTATTTATTCTTTGCAATGAATTGAAGCAAAAGAAGTTGCTTTTCTAATAAAATGGGATTTCCCCTGTCAGCCAAAGATGAAAAACAGAGATGTGCAATTTTTTTTCCCTTTATTTTTAATAATGAATGCAAGAAACACAACAAAATGAATGTTAGGATCATCGTTATGAAAATCAGAATCAAATTGGAATCAGAATCGTGAAGTTGGTCATGGAATCAAAATCGAGTGAATCTGTGGGAAATCGACCGAATCGGACCAGAAACCATCTTTTTTGAAACAAAAAAAAAATTTCTTGTAGTAAAAAATAATTGAGTTTTAAAAAAAAAAAAAAAAAACTAATTTCCTGAAAAACTATGTTAGCTCCAAAAAATAAACTCAAATAATATGTTAATGTAATATATGCAAATATTTAAAACTAAATAGGTGGCCTATAATGAATTCTCACAAATAGTAAAAAATACAAACAAAAATAAAATTATTATATATTTGATTAAAGATAAATTTAAAATGCATGTCAATATTGTTTTTAAAACTTATTATATAGAATTACAACTAGATCACACTTTTTTAGTGTTTATTGTCTTAATTTTTACAGAAATATACAAATGTTACGTACATATAAAATTAAATACGTTAAAGAATCCAAGTAATGAAAAAAATTGCAACAAAAAAGAACTTCTATTTTATAAATAAATGAACTAATTTTTTTTAATATATAAAAAACTAAACATTTGCTCATAAATTTATTTATTACATTAGAGCAATCCATCATGTATTCGCTAAGGTTAATTTAATTAGCAACTTTTCCCAATTTACATTAAAAGATTAAATAACATAGGTTTAAATTGAAGAGTCCTACTGTAAGAAGTTCCTTTTTCTCCTTACTTTTGTTCCCTTTCGTATTTCCGATCTGTACTTCCTTTGATACCTATACTAAAATTCATATTCCTCTAACCATAATTTTGCCAAAATCGGTCAAATATGTGACAATTCGATCAAAACTATGACAAAACTTGGCCAATTTTTACGATTCAACCCCGATTTTACCGGTTTCCTGTACAAAAATTGCCTAGCCGAGTCAACTTGGGAAAAATCGGCTTGCTTCCAGCAGATTTCACTCCAACTCGGTTGAGTCAATTCGGAATCGGTCGATTTTGTAAGACATAGTTAGGATACTACGATTTATTGTGATCCAATCCTACAGATTTAATCTCCAAACAGTCAACTAATCGATAATAAGAACTATTTAGGATAATTTATAACGATCCAAAGTAAGTTTGAACTATAAGAAAATAGAAGCAACAATTAAAAAATAGATCGGAGGCCCAATGTCATGTCCCGGGTCAGGAGTGACCCGTTCTAATTCTTATTTTGACTCAGTTAGACTCACGTTGGGGAAGAAAGGGAATTTGGGTAGTTCGGTCAGGAAGAAAGCGAGACCCGGGTAGGGAATTAATTGAATCCGTTAGTACTGACAAGGAGGCCCGATGTTTTTTCTTTTGTAAACAACTTCGCCTATATAAGGCAGTGTTTTGTAACAGTTCAAGGGGAAGAATGAAAACAATTATCAATCATTTGTAATTTTACTTCCTTTCTTCCTTACTATTTTTTCCTTGCTGTTCTTTTATCACTACTGAGAGATCAATAAAATTTGTTCCTTTCTTCTATTCAATTTGTGTTTTTCTATCTTAATTCAAATTCTTTGTTCCTGTTCGAGTTGAGGGTCGTTACACCCAATACGGATCCAAGTTCTTCTAACTCAATCAGGAAGTATGCATGATATTTATGGAAACTAATTAAGCAAAAACAGAACTGTAAATAGATATAATTTAATCGTTACTAATTTACTGAATTCAGAATTAATAAAAGAGAACGTACCACATACAATTTGTTACAGGAGGCGTGACCAAACCAACCATGCAGCTTCGTGTAGATACTTGGTTTCGGAGGGGACAATTGATTTTTAGCTTTGAGAATTAGCTTTGGTAATCAGTGATATTGATCGGAGGAAATAGGTCCAAAACAAGCAAGAAAGATAAGCAGCCAACCGGGAAATGGGGAAAGTTATTCAACATAAAATAGTCTATAGAATGATTGGCGCAACCAATATATTGTACCCAGAGGGAAGTGGCTCAGTAATTTGTATTTTTAAACTTTAATTTAAGTCTAACGTGGACTGCTGGTGCAAAAAAAAAAAAATGATTACAAGAAAGTCACTAATTTTTATATTATAGAAAAAAATAATAATGATAGTTTTTATTTGTCTATTATGTATGATTTTTTTATTGAAAAAGAATGTTATGCTACTTATATTTACTCAAATGTGCTTATTTTTATCATGTATGTAAAATATTTTTGAAGGTAAGAATGAAATTTACAATTTAACTCTATCGAAGTTTCTATTTGTTTCTAAGTTTTAGGTGCTTGCATTGTATTATAAAAATAAATTACATGAATATAATATTGGTTTTAAATTTTTACAATCAACAATAATTATAATATTGGCTTTAAATATTTTGCTGGTGAATTTCAATCTAAATTGAAAATAATTAAAAATTTATTGTTTTGATGATGTCGATAGTAAATTGCAGAAAAAAAATTGCCCGATTTTTTTATATATATCCAAAAAATAAATAAAATTTTAAAAAATAACCAACTAGCTATAAAAATTGCAAAACTACCCAAACCGGTTAACCAATAACCGGACTCAAATCAAATTTCCGGTTAACCATTTTCCGGACCCGTTGAAATAGTCCGGTTAACCATTAACCGGAAATTTGATTTGAGTCCGGTTATTGGTTAACCGGATTTGTGCATTTGTGTTTTTTTTTTTTTTTTTTAAAAACATAATTTTTTTTTGTATTAAAATATTAGAAATGTTGAATATATGTCTTTCAAAATAGATGGAATACAATATAATTTGATTTATTAGAAAGACTGCAACAAATAACCCAGATCAATATTTTTCAGGCCGGATTTTTCGCGGCTGGAAGAAAAATTAATATATTTCTTTATGTGTTATTGGAAAAAAATAAAAATGTTTAGATTCTGAGTTATTGATCCCGGTTCAAAAGTCACTTCTAGGTAATCTAGAAAATATTGTGATCTTTCTAGTACATTTAATTTATAAAAACTTGTATCTATTTTGAGAATTCTTTTTGAAAAACAATCATTAAATAAATTAAAGTTTTTGTTTTTTTTCAAAAATAGATACAACTTTTCATAAATTAAATGTCCTAGAAAGATCACAATATTTTCTGAATTACCTAAAAGGCTAAAAGTGACTTTTGAACCGGGATCAATAACTCAGAATCTAAACATTTTTATTTTTTTCCAATAACACATAAAGAAATATATTAATTTTTCTTACAGCCGCGAAAAATCCGGTCTGAAAAATATTGATCCGGGTTATTTGTTGCAGTCTTTCTAATAAATCAAATTATATTGTATTCCATCTATTTTCAAAGAAATATATTCAACATTTCTAATATTTTAATACAAAAAATAAAAAATTAGAAATTTCTGTTTTTTTAAAAAAAAAACACAACTTTCCGGTTAACCAAATTAAATTATACTGTTTTTCACTGTTCACAGCAAAACAACAATTTTCAAAAATGCTTAATAAATAGTAAAAAAATTCCCAAAAATGTAAAATTTGGTCTCCAAGCACATTTCAATATGGATTAAACATCTAACGGTTCGGATCAGTTGTTTGGACTTTCAAAATAAAAATACGGCGTGAAGTAGAAATGCGTTTTACTTCGCAACTCACCGTAGCCCATCTCTCTCTCTATATATATATATATATATAGAGTGGCTAATATCAAAACGTTTGCACCATGCCTCCCGTGCAACCAAGTCATTTTCCGATTTTTAAAGTCTAAATGATAAATCTAAACCGTTAGATGTGTTCTCCATATTAAAATGTGCTTGGAGACCAAATTTTACATTTTTTGAAATTTTTTTACTATTTATTAAGCCACTTTGAAAATCGCTGATCCAACGGTGGCTTCTGATTTTACTGTTCCAAACAGCTACCGTTGGATCAGCGATTTTCAAAGTGGCTTAATAAATAGTAAAAAAAATTCAAAAAATGTAAAATTTGGTCTTCAAGCACATTTTAATATGGAGAACACATCTAACGGTTTAGATTTATCATTTAGACTTTAAAAATCAGAAAATGACTTGGTTGCACGGGAGGCGTGGTGCAAACGTTTTGATATTAGCCACTATATATATATATATATCACTTTTGATTTGTTTCTTCACAATTAAGTATCACCCCCTGAGTTCAAGGAATTCAATATCTGTAATTCCTTCTTAATTAAGAGTATTTAAAACCTCAACAAATCAATGATTTTGTATGTGGATTGGCAAGAACACCTGCAAATTATATAAGTATATGAGTTCCAACAAGGTAATTTTAAGGGAACCATTGCCCTTCTCAACGATGTTAGACAAAATGCATCCCCATAGTTTCTCTCTTACATCCTTTTTCGATCCCCATGACAATAAAGTATTTGCAAATATTGCGCTTAGTAGCTAGCGCCTATTGCCACCGTTTGGAATTAATGCCGATTAGACATTTAAGTATATAACTATCCATGAATCAATTTATGCTTAATTTGATTCAATTTTTTTTCTTTTTTTTTTGGAGAAAAAACATAACATAAATTAAGGAAATGGAAAACATGGAGCAGGATGGATATACCTGCATGTGCACTATAATTAATTCTATTAATTGTTTCTGAGGTTCTGTATAACTAAGTCGTTTTTTAATTTTTAAAATCTAAAAGGTAGATCCAAACTGTTAGATATTATCTCTATATCATTTTCTTTTATAAAAAAGATAGTAAAAAAATATTATTAATTATGAGGTGGGTTCAAATGCCTCCATTTTTTGTGCTTCTATCATGTCTCCATTTTTAAAAACTTTAATAACTTAAAATTTAAATCTTAAAATTCAAAATAAAACCGTTGAATATGAACTAAACTATTTTATCTATACACATGTAAAAAATTATGGCATTTCAACTTTGTTATGATTGTCATCTTGAACTTGTAAAAATGTATACAAATGTGGATAATTTCTAGACGTTGATTTTTCAACTTATTGATTCATATAAAAGAAAAATCAAAATGTGATAATTTTTTATGGGCATATAGAGAAAATAACATAGATTACATCTAACGGTTTTATTTTGACGTTTAAGTTTTAAACTTTGAGTTATTTAAGTTTTTAAAATTGGAGGCATGATGGAGGCACAAAAAATGGAGGCATTTGAACCCTCCTCATTAATTATAAAAATTATGAAATATAGAAATAAAGGTACTAATTGTATTTCGAAGGAGATGCTTAGTTGCTTCTAATTAGACTTTCCACATAGAGAGCGAAGCAGAGGATCTGTATTCTCTTATCCACTTGACCACCTCTCTATAAAGAGCCTTCTAATTCGGCAGAGAAAGAAGCAAAGAGAAGACACAGGCGTGCTCTCATTTTTTGGATGGAGAGTCAGGAAGGAAGGGGAGGTGAAGAATAAAAGGGTATAGAATGAAACACTTTGAAAGATTGACATATTTAATATTTTCATGTTTGGATGATTAATGAGGAAATATAAATTTAACTTCTCTTTCTGTTTTATTTCTTGTTTGATAAATTAAAATTTAAAAGGTTAATGAAAAATTCAGTGGTTGATATAAGTTTGTGAAAATAAACTTGAATGAGAATTATATAGATAAGATAAAATTTGACAAAAATATTTATAACAAAATTTATTTTCATCCATTATACTTCAAATCAGATAAAAAATTAATTATATTAATTATAATTATGCAAGATTAAATATTTTTTCTCATGTACCATGTACCTTTTACCTCCGACATAATTTATTTTCATTCCTCCCTCCCTCTACTCTCCATTCAAATAAGGTGCAAAAGGCGTTCGTCTGTAAAAAACTGAACTATTGATTGCCGAGAAGAAACTATTATCTTTATTTTTAAAAGTCAATGGAGTTACCTGGGCCTGATCAAATTGGGCTCCCATCAGTGAGCCCGTTAGTTAAGATATATGTAATGGCAGTATTGGGCCTCATTGATGATCGAGTTTTAATTTATGCCGATTCCAGTTGGACTAGCGAACTTACCACAACCCGCTTTTAATTAAGTTTCTAAATTCAAATTGGGCTGGCTACAATACCTTGTAACATTGCCATATTCAATTTGAACACTGTTTTAATTACGTCAGCCGTTATAGTTACATATAATGATGCACATTCTGTAATTGTTTGATTTAAATCTGGATACGAATATAAAAATCCTCCTTAAAAAGTCACATCAAATATTACATATTCTTGGAAATTTTTTACATTTCTTTTAGAATTTTTCAAAATCAGTGTTTTTCTGAATTTTTATTTTATTTTTTTATTTAATGAAAAACACTAATTTTGAAAAATTCTACATGATGCCCAATGCTGCCAAGAATATATAAATACAAATAAATACTATTTTGTACATATTACTCTATAGGATAATTACATAAAAATATGTAGTTATTCTTATGTTATACCAAAAATATGCATATGTAGTTATGTAGTGGTATCTCAATTCACAGCGTAGCTTCTTATCACCAATAAAAGTGTATCTAAATCCAATTATATTTTCTTTTGCTGGATCAATCTCTGTTCCACTCATAAATGTATATTTTACCACGATATAATTCAAAATTTAAATCAACTTAAACTTTATTAAGAATCAAATACAATTTTTTTCTTATTTTGATTCTCTATTTCCATGCGAATTTAGATTAATTATAATCATCTTGATCTTAAATTAAACTATACTGAAGAATTAAACCGTACTTTATATAAACTATACGCATAACCAAATAATTGAATTAATATTAGGTCCTAAATAAAAATTCAATTGATCAATTGGTTTTGCCTACTGAAGAAAATGCGCTCTGTAAAACACACAAATTTTTGGGTGTTTGCGCGGTTCACAAAAAAATATTTAGCACAGGACTTTTGACTGGTCCATGTGTGGTTTACCAAATTTTGTATTTGCGCAGAGACCATTTTGTAAATTCCTTCGGTCGGTCTTTGCGCGGTCCACCCGAATAAAAATTATTCGATGGAATTTGCGCAATCCACAGGACATCAAGTGAATCGACGCGATTGGCAGAATCTCGGTATATTCGCGGTTTACGAACAGAACAACGCCGAAATTGGTTTATTTCTGGTTAAACCCGGTTCACACGCGGTAACCAGAAAATGGCGATTTCGGTGCTTTCAAGCGAATTTCAAAGTCAAAATCTATAATTTTAACATCGCTGATTGACCAAAACCTTAATTTTAACTTGTTTCAAACACAAGGAGGCTCTGAAACTACTTGTTGGAACCGATGAAAGCCATCATCGACCATTGCAAGACCATCTGTGTTGAATATAAACTGAAGCGCCACCGATTAAGTTCTTTAAAAATAATAAGGCTCTTTAGAGAGTCTCATTTATTAGTTCTGCATTTTCTAATGTCTCTCACATAACTCTCTAATGGGATAAGAGAATATGAATTCAAGATAGCCTTGTATTATGGAACCAAATCTTTATATACATACAAAGGAATTCCTTGATTGTCCAAATATTGTAATTATTCAATTCAACCAATCATTAAAATGAATATTACTCTTTAAGCTCTACACATTAAGGGCCTGTTTGGCTGCTCCCCACAAAATACTGTTCACGTGGGAAAAATAAAATTCACTCAGATAGAATTTTTTTTTCCCACGTGAACAGTAAATTTCAGATAAAAAATTTCCTATTCTTATTTCCATTCCCACTGTGCAGCCGAACAGACCCTAAAGGCCCACATCCTATATGACACATTATTGCTCAATAAATTATAAACGACAAATGATTAATTTTAATTGAGCATAAAATTGACAGTATACACTACATAATTATTTTATATATTAGTCCAATGTTAGATTAATAATCCAATAGCTAAATCTATATAAGAAGGTCGAACATATTTTAAATCAATATGTGTAATCTGGAGGGATACAAGCATACAAAGCTACTGCAGTTCAATTTGAGATTTTTGAACACGTTTTCTAGTTAGTAAATTAGGAGGTGATGAAAATCTCACAAAATGATCTGTTATTCATAAGACATTTTTACAACACATTTTTGAAAAAAAAAAAGATATCACAAAAAGATTTAACACATTTTTTTTTTTGTTCTGTTTGGTTTAATTTCCTTCTCCGAAGAGAGAATGAGGAAAAAGAGAAAAATGAGAGATAAAGGTGCCGCGTGGCAATGGTGGCACTTGCCACCTCATCCATTATCCATTTTTTTTTTAATTTGCATATTTACATTTAGATAATAGACCTTTAAGTTTTTTTTAATAATAAAATTCATAACTAATTTAAAAAATTTATATTAAAAAAAATTACTGGGTATTACATAAACATATTACGTATTTTTTTTCTTCCAATAAAGAATAAAATGGACACTTTTTAAATTTTAAATTTGTTTCCAATAGAAAAGACAAAAAAAATGAGTAATTTGTGAGGAATACAAAAAAATGAGTAATTTATCAACTTTAGAGAGAAATACATAATTTTGAAATTTTTGAGAGCTTTATAAGAAATTCTGCAAATTTTCATATTTTAAAATTAGCGTACATTAACAGATACCATACTGACGTACACTTACGTATATTTTAAAATTAGCGTACATTAACGGATACCATACCGACGTACGCTTATGCATATTTTAAAACTAGCGAACATTATTTGTCAATCTCTCTCTCCCTTACAAAGAGAAGACACCAAGGGTATCTTTCATAATTATCAAAGATGAAGGCTCTCTTTGCAAAAGTCTCCCATTGCTTAAAAGTGTGATTCTGTTTCTAATGTCTGTAGTTCTTATGTTATAAATGACAAAGAGACTGTAATTTACACCGAATCATAAATTTGATATTAGGAAATACCTAATGGATCGAATCATGCATTGATTTGGTTTTATTTTAGATAAAAATAAATAATCCATCTTGTTTTTTATAATTTGATTTTTTTTTACTTCTAAAAACAAAAAATATTGGTTTCTAATTGGAGTAAGTGGGGACATTTTAGCTTAAGCCAGCGCTATGCACTGCATCGTTTACCACCCCCCCCCCCTCCCCATTAGAATAGATATGAAATATTCTAAAGTCAAGCTCGCGATTGAGACTTTGCCTTAAAAAAATAAAAGATGCAACAAGCAGGGGGAGGGACCAAAGACCCACTATCGTTCGAAAGGTTACATTTTTTACCTTCAAAAAAATTTAAATTTTACAAAAATTATTATTATTAGCTCCCTTGACTCCTTCATAAAATAAAATTACATGACGTTTTTTCATCCAGCTTTCTCTGTCTTAATTTTCTAGTTCCGCCCCTGCTTGCAAGGGCACCCCTCAGTTCAAACCCACATGAAAGACGCAATCAATAAAGAAGATATTGTTTGTTTCATCATGTACAACTTTGCTTTGTCCATTGTGGTAATCGGAGACTTCTGCAAAGAGAGCCTTCATCTTTGGTACATATATCCTATCCGTATTATTTTTTAAATATAGATTGGAGGTCAAGTCATTCAATATATTTCAAATTCCTGTATATTAATATAGAGAATTTTCTCACTTTATGAGTTTCAAACCCATGACCTCACACATGAGATTTATGTGCCTTTACAACTAGATCAAAGACAAGTTATTTTATCTGATTCGTATTTTGATTCATATTCGAAAACTTAGATGTGGATATCCAATATCCGAATATCTGCGTGGATAAGGATATTGATATGGTTTTACGTTTTAATTATCCATATTCGAATAGTAGACATATACCATATATTTTAATATATATTACGAAAAATTTATGTTACTCACCATTATAATTAGATAAATATTTTGAACTTTAATTTTTTAATAGTTTTTTATATTATTTAATTTAATATCCGATCTGATCCGGACCCATCTCTGTCTAATATTTGCTCTGTATTTGTATTCGAAAAATGAAAAACGTGATATTGATATGGTTAATTTTACCATTATCTGCTCCGTTTTCACTCTATATCGTTAAATCAACTAGAAACTTTTAAAATAAAAATAAAATAAAATAAAATACAATGTGTTTTGTTTGTTTTTTTCAATTTTCTTTCTTCTTCTTTCTCTTATTTTTCATCTTGGGTTTCCTTTATTTATTTTTTCTGTTCGGTGTCCTTCTTCTAAAAGATAATGAAAAATATAGAGAAATGGGAAATTAATGGGGAGGCAGGTAAAAATGCCATGCATCCGGCAGCCCATCTTTTGTTAGAAGACGGAAACAAAAAAGAAGAGATTTTAATCGGACTCTGAAAGTGGGACCCATAATAATTGGCAATTGACAGATTTTAACAGTCTAACAAAATCAGACGGGTTTTAAAGCCATCTCTGCAGCTCTTGTAGCTCTAGAAATGATTAAATTATAACGTTATAATTTAAGTGTCATGTTAATTACAAAATGGAAAAAATAATGATTAATTAGTTCGTATTAATTAAAACATGCATTATACTTTCTCAATCAATATGTATAATCTGGAGGGATAAAAACATACAAAGCTACTGCAGTTCAATTAGAGATTTTTGAACCCATTTTCTAGTTAGTAAGCTAGGAGGTGAAAATCTCACAAAATGATCTCAGCAGTTATTCAAGAGAAATTTTTATAACACATTTTTGACAAAAAAATAAAGATGAAGGCTCTATTTGCAAAGTAAATCATGTAGGTGATTATCATGATATAGATATGCAAAAGTGATTATCATGACCGCGTAAATAATGTAGATATGCAAATAGAGCCTTCATCTTCGTTTGCAACATTCACACTTACAAATTGTTTCGTACTTTTTCCATTTCAAACCGACATGATTTACGGAGTCAATAAAGAAGAGACTCTTGGGTTGGCCACATCCCTCCATTGTGCTCAACAGACTTTTGCAAAGAGAACCTTCATCTTTGGTATATCCGATCCGAATTTTTTTTTAAATATGGATTGAAGGTCAAGTCACTTAATATATTTTAAATTCATGTGTATTAATATAGAGAATTTTCTCACTTTGTGAGTTTTCAGCTTATGACCTCACACATGGGAGCTATATTCCTTTACGACTAGACCAAAGACAAGCTATTTTATTCAATTTGTATTTTGATCCTTATTCGAAAACATAGATGTGGATATCCAATATTCGAATATCTGCATGGTTAAGGATATTGATATGGTTTTACGTTTCAATTATCCGTATCTGAATAGTAGATATATACCATATATTTTAATATATATTATGAAAAATTAATTATGTTATTCACCATTATAATTAGATAAATATTTTGAACTTTAATTTTTTTAATAGATTTTTATATTATTTAATTTAATATCCGATCTGATCTAGACCCACATCCGTCTGATGTTTGCTTCGTATCTGTATTCGAAAAATGAAAAAACGAGATATTGATCATTTGGTTTTACCATATATCTACTTCGTATCTACTCCGTTTTCACTTCTGACTGTATCTTTAAATCAACTAGAAACTTTTCAAATAAAAATAAAATGTGTTCGGTTTATTTTTTCAATTTTCTTTCTTTTTCTTTCTCTTATTTTTCATCTTCGGTTTCCTTTATTTATTTTTTTCTGTTTGGTGTCCTTCTTCGAAAAGATAATGAAAAATATAGAGAAATGGGAAATTAATGGGGAGGCAGGTAAAAATGCCATGCAGCCCCGCCTTCTACGGAAACAAAAAAGAAGAGGTTTTAATTGGACTCTGAAAGTGGGACCCATAGTAACCGGCAATTGACAGTTTTTAACCGTCTAACAGGCGAATTAAAACCATCACTCGTAGCCGGAAATAAATCTGCTGCGATTCTTTGGAATCGCATGGAACCTTCTTTTTCAAATCAAACCATCCATTTGTTTTGAGATTCGTGCTTAAAACCAACTGTTTTGAATTAGTGTATTCCAAGAAATGAATGGTTTGATCCGTGTATTCCAACAAATGAATGGTTTGATTTGAAAAAGAAGGTTCCATGCGATTCCAAAGAAAGGGGAAAGTATTATTTTATTAGTTTTAATTCGGAGTCGGTTATTTTATTAGTTTTAATTATACTTCTTTCCGATCATAGGCTTAATCATATCTAGCTCTCCAACTCCAGCTCCAGCTCCTCTTCTCATCACCTCTCTCAACGAAAGACACTTGTAGCCATCTCTCTTCTCTCTCATAGCGCAGAGCTTTATTAGTTTTAATTCGGGGTCCATTATAATTTAATCATTTCTAGCTCTCTTCTCTTCTTTTCTCTCTCAACGGAAGACACTCCTAGCTCTCTCTCATAGCGCAGGTACCTTTCTCTGTTTTTAACCTTTTTGGTTTGCAACATTTCAGTTAGCTTTTGCAATTTGCACAAGTTTTCTACGTTCTTTTATTAGATTAGGGGAATTGTGAATACATCGATGACATAGGGGATCTCTAGTATTATGCCAATATTTTGACTCCAAGTCCTACGGTATTTATGCAAAAATGGCACTGTATCTTTAAGACAACTAGAAATTTAGAAAATAATAACAAAGGAAAAAAAATAAAATGTGTTTGGTTTATTTTTTCAAAAGAGAGAATAAAAAGAGAGAGAACTGGGATATTAAGGGATCCGTATCCTCCCAGGTTCCGGGCTCCACAAAATTCATGAAATGGACGGCCGATCGGATGGCAGTACGGGAGAGGTTTTTGACTAAGTTTACTAGTATTAAGCATGGGTGTATGACTGTACTGGAGAGAGGTTTATGTGTGACAACAAGCTAGACAAGTTTATGTATGACTAAGTTAATTTACTGGTATTTTATCAAATCCGGTTGCTGATGGTAAAAACTGGTCGCTGAATCCTTCCTCTTCAGGGCCCTTCTTCTCTGTCTTCAGCATTTTCTTTTTCTGGTAAATGATTTGACTCAAGGTTTAAATATATTAGAAATAACATAATTAGTTTTCTTTTCCTTTGAATTGTGTTTTAGCTCAGTCCCTTCTTCTTTGAGCATTAATCCCCATCCTTCGAATTGTGTCGAGACTCTTCCCATAAATCTATAATTGAAAACTTACATACACCAGTCCAAATATAGATATGTAAAAGACTTACTTTTTTTTATCGTCAGTACCTTTTGCATTCCAGACTCTAGTACACATGGTAAGACTTTTCCTATTGTAACAAGCAATGAAATAAATATGGAAGGTTACCTGATAATTTCTTTACCAGTACCATCTTATCAAGTAAAACAAGTTCTTGACCATTTGTGAATAGTATGTGGCAGACATACTCAATTCTATAACACTATACATTATAGATATGTAAAGGAAAAAAATGTACCTATCAAGCATCTACAACACTAATGGGCTCAGCTAAGATCAGCATACTTCCTTACTTGTGGGGTACCTTCTCCAAATCTTTTAAAAACCTACCATGTTATCACAAATAAACATGTCATATTGCATAAAAAGAACTTCATAAGTTCAATTTGTGACATGTTATGGCTTATGACCAATTACATGAAAAAGTATAATTTTGGGCATAAATAATTTGCAATAATGACCAATTGCAACTTAATTCTGCTTCATTATCAGATTAAAAGGGGAAAGATATCAGATTTTTGCCTCAACCTAAGATAAAGAAACAAGCAAATGAAGAATAAATGCACCATTCGCTACAAACCTTCAGATCTAGAAGCTATAATAATAATAATAATAATAATAATAACAACAACAATTTATGAAAATAATATTTATACAACATTTTTTATTGTCTATCTCACTACTAATTGTATTTTCCACTTTGTAAAGCAGGCGTCATGGCCAGGAAGATGTCTAATGATGAGCTATATAAATTGTTACGACAGATGTCTAATGATGAGCTATATAAATTGTTACGACAAGACGCCTTTGATCTCCGCGAGTATTTTTTTTCTATCTGCATATTTATTTATTTAATAAAATTGATGAAAAATAGATAGCTCACAATTTGATTTCATATCAAAATTATTTTATTGCAGGAAAGCCAAAACGCTATTCAGAGAGGCCCAGGATGCTCAAAGGTGCCGAAATCACGAGTTGTGTAAGAAACTAAAAAAGCAGGCTCATTCCAAGTTGACGGAGGCCCAACAATGGCAGAAGGTTGCAGCGGAGATAATATTCAACATAACAAATGCAAAAAACAACAAATTTGTCATCGACCTGCATGGTCTGCACACATCAGAGGCCGTGGGTTACGTTTCTCAACGCCTAGTCCAACTGAATGAGTCTAATGATACAGCACAACCTCTCCTGGTCATAACAGGTTTTGTGATAATACCAAGTCTTAATTTATGAATTCAAATTGGCAACATCTTGTTGCTATTTTTTTTTTAAAATCTATTATGTGGTAAATGTCGTTCGTATATTTTGTTTGTTAATATGATCTGCAGGGACAAATAATTATTTATACTTGGTTGAGGTCTAATGTTAGATCATGGCTTAAGGTATTCCTTGTTTGGTTAGAGTTGGTGGAGAACTAAAGTTTTGGAATCATAAGTTAATTAATTATTAATAATAATATACTAATTATATAATATTAATATATTAATAATAACTATAATTATAATAATTATTTAATATATTATATAATTATTATTATAATAATTTAATATATTAACAACGTAAGATATTAATTATAATTATTAGTAATAAGATACTAATTATATAATATTAATATATTAATAATAACTAAAATATATCATACTATCATTATAGTTATTACTTAATATATTAGCAATAATTATTAATAATAATTATTAACAATTATTATTTATAATAATATACTGATTATATACTAATAATACATTATTACACTCATTAGAGTTAGGTCATTACATGCAATAAAATTAAACCACTATCTGAAGTAGTTTAATTTAGACCAATTAAATATTAGCTTATGCCATCTTAGATCGGCTCAATTAATACTCGTTTGGTGACAATGACTAAACCTCTTATTCCACCCTTTAGGTCACAACCAAACATGACATATCAGACCAAGTTTTAATTTATAAATTCAAATTGGCAACATCTTGTTGCTTTTTTTTCTTAAAAATCTATTATATGATAAATGTCATTCGTATATTTTGTTTATTAAGAACCAAAAAAAAAAAATATATTTTGTTTATTAATATGATTTGCAGGGACAAATGATGTCAACAAATCGACACATCTTGAAATTAGAGAAAGCAAGTAAATTAAAACACGGAACATTTTGTTGCTTTTTTTGAAAAAACAAAATATTAAATTATTTTATTAAGAATTTTTTATTTTTTTAGAATTGTTTAATGTAGAGTAGTGTGATTTAATTTCAGGTAGAGGCATCCATAGCCGACTCGGCCCAAAATTACCTACTGCAATTAAAGATTTTTGTGATGAAAACGGGTACGTGTACATTCGTTTTTGTTATATCTCATTTTGAAATTATTATTATATTTTATTAATATTTTTACAAATAATATTTTTATTTAAAATAATTATTTGAGTACCCTCTCCCAGGGGTGAAAACAGAGCCGGATTATCCAGCGGATATCCGCACCGTATCTGCATATAATTTGAATCCGGATTAAACAGATTCGGATAATTCCGAATACGGATCCAGATAATTTTTAAAAAGGTGCAATAGTATCCGGATAAGGATACGAATTCGAATAGAAATCCATAAACGGATCAGATATCCGCATGTATCTGAATTGGTGTTTTAAAATTTAAATTTAAAATATTAAAACATATTCATAACTCATTAAAAAAATTTCAAACCCGAATCCATAACCCTATTATTTGAGTCAGATCCGAATCCAGCACTCATTTCCTGAGTCCCAGACTTGTCCAGTTGAAGTATCAGCCTCCCCAACTTCTTTTATAAGGATCCCAGCGCATTGAAAATTCTCTTTTGAAGTTGTGGGATAAATGATTACAAACCGGAATTCCATGAGTTGGCTGTTGAGGCGTTAGACGCTGGACATTGGGCTGCTGTTTGATCCATTACTTTATTTTGCAGAAATTTTCTAGCTCAGCCTCTGTTTCACACGTGAATGAAATTATTGCGGTTAGCTGTAGCGATATTGAGTTTGGCTAATATAGGATCAGTCATTGCAGCTTATATAATAGTAATTCTAAAATCTATCAAATCGACTTCGAATGTCTAATCCAAACCGTTCAAACTGATTTACATTATGAGTGATGCATTTACATACAAATTTTTTATATTTTCGAGTTATTTTAGTATCAAATCAAGCGGAAATTTTTAAAAAAATTAATGTATTAAAATTAACTTAAAAACTCACACATTTGACCGCTTGACTTAATACTAAATAAATTCGAAAAGTTATAAATTTTGCATGTAAACGCACAATTAATAAAGTAGATCGGTTTGAACGGTTTGGATTCACCATTTGAAGTTGATTTGATAAGTTTTAGAGTTGGTGTTATATAGATTGAAATGACACTGATGTTATACTAGCCAAACTCTATTATAATGCCTAGCCGAGTATTGATTGGGCTGTGGATGGGGGAGTTTACATCTGGACCCGATTGAATAAACAAATGAAGAAATTTTAAACAAAATAACATAAGCTATCCAATTATTATTATTCACCCCTACTCACTGTCAAACATCTTTTGTCCAAATCCACTCCACGTGTGCATTTTTTATTGGACATGAGTCTTTTGAACGTATTTTCTTGTTTATACTCTATGCCACGTATAGGCATTATTCATTTTTTATTTATATTTAAGTTTTATTAATTAATAATTTAATATTTATATCTAAAATTTCATATAACTCAATTATCCGACCATTATTCGTTTTATATCCGTATTCGAATCCGTATTCGTAAACTATTCATTCCGTATCCGTATCCGTAAACTATCCATTCCGTATCCGTTTAAGATGGATTTGGTTTTGAATTTTGATATCCGTTTACTATCCGTAGCTGTATTCGTATCCGCTCATTATCCGACGGATGCAGATATGGTATCAGCATTATCCGCTCCGTTTTCACCCCTAATCACTCCATTTAGAAAAATTATGTATCATGGTCTATGTTGTCCCTACTAACTATTATTCTAAAAAGATATTATATGATCCCCACTAATTATTATTCTAAAATCTCTGCAACACTCTTCCTCTATGATCCCAACTAATTATATGGTCCCTGCTAATTATGTGGTCCCCTTTTCTCAATCCCCACACTCATTCCCGTAACAACTTTCATAGATATAAATACTTGAAAGATAAGATATTAATACTTTAATACGCAACTTATTATGATAATCTCTTTTCCAGTCCCGCAATCATCCCGCAATCGTCCCGCGTCAACCTTCCTCTAATCAAGCAGCGGGGACCCTGTATCACCACATTAACCTTACCCAATCGTTCCCGCGTCAACCTTTCTCTAACAAAAATAGTTTACCACATAGATATACATACTTTAGTGCAAATTTATAAATACTTGCAATACTTGATATTAATTCTTTCATAAGTCATCTAGTGTCATATGTAAAAAGTGATTGCAAATATAGGAATAAATACTTGCACGTCGATGAATACTTGTATGGCGATGAGCCCGAAAGTACGTTATCATGAATCTCATTTGAAAAAAAAAATTGCATAGAAGACATTCGTGGTTTTAGATTTGCAAAATTTCTCACAGATCGTGACAAATATGAACGAGATTGAACAGAGGAAAAAAAATCCAACTCTAAAAACGTGTATGGTCCCCCATGTAGTTTGAGTTGACTCCCACAGGTATTTAAGGTGCGGGTACATTTGAGAGATTTGGTTGGAGAGACAATTATTTATGTAAAAAATTGTTCACCTTATAGTTATAAATATTTTTCGTGCATAGGTATAAATACTTCATTGCATATGAATTAATACTTTAGAAAAGAAAAGTTATGTGTTAGAGTTTTTACGGTTCTCCAAGATAGTTATGGTAGTTATGATGCGGGTACAGTGCATATACTATAGCGCGGGTACTGTTATCAACCTCCCTTTATTTATGTTTAATTAAAATGATTATTATTTTTTCCTTTTAGGTACTATTATAAAGAAGGGAAGCCCGGAACTATTCTTGTATATATCACTACTAGATTTTCCAAGAGTCTGAAAAGTCATTTCGAAGAGTATGAAGAACCCTTGGAATTAAAATGGGTTTTCTGACACAGTTCTGACACTGTAAACCATTTTCAAAGGCAAACCCTTAAAAAAAGTAGCGCATTGAAATACTTCATGTGTACATATGGAAATGTATCATTTACACCCTTGAAAAAAGTTTGGCATGACCCGCGACCCACCAAAACATACCAAATATTATATTATATTGAAGGCTCATGGAAATACTATGACAAATGCTCATGGAAATGTTTTTTTGATAAAATTTATATTATTTTATGGCTGGACATATTATTTCCAAGGGCTGATGTTTTGCTTAGTTTGTTTATATTATTTTATTGGGAATGTTAATGGAAATACTTCAGAAAATGTCATTGGAAATATTTTATTGATTCAGTTTATATTATTTTATAGTTGGTCATATTATTTCTAAGCGTTAGCCCTTGAAAATGTTTTGGTTAGTTTGTTTATATTATTTTATTGTGAATGTTCATGGAAATACTTCAAAAAATATCATTGAAAATGTTTTATTGATTCAGTTTATATTATTTTATAGTTAGTCATACTATTTCCAAGAGTTAGCCCTTGGAAATGTTTTACTTAGTCTGTTTATATTATTTCATTACGAATGTTCATGAAAATACTTGAGAAAATGCCCATGGAAATATTTTATTGATTCAGTTTATATTATTTTATAGTTGATCATACTATTTCCAAGAGTTAGTCCTTGAAAATGTTTAGTTCTTGAAGACAGAAAACATATCTGTCTATTTTATATCTCCCTTTGAATTGTCTAAATAAACAAATCACAACAACAAGTTATAATTGTGATGAACTGAAACATATGATTGAAAAGGTACAAATAAATGGAGGTATTATAAAGCAACAATAATTCACATGCTGCTCCTATGCATACAAAATTTGCTCAATTATAAAAGAGCTGAGCACTTGATGATTTTTTAAGTATTTAACCAGAAGAGAAATTATAAACAATTAAAGAGATGATATATTTGCTAAACATGCTTTTGTTCTAACCCAAATAAAACACATGACATTATAGTTACTACCATTTATAATAAATTCTCAAAAGTTTTTTCTCATGAAATGCAAAACTGGTACAATAGTGCTACTGGTGCAGTACTTCCCTGTACAAAACCCCAAATTCAACTCATTTAGAAAATCCATAAAAATGTGAAATAAATCATGGTGAAATATCTTAATTTCCTGAGAATTTTGGTACCAAGAACACTCAATTTGGAGTTGTAGTTTGTCCTGTGAAAATTATAAAAAATTGGTTGTCAGAAAATAAAAAAAACTGGTACAGAACCAAAACTGATATTGAGAAAAACTTAAGTTTGGCATAGCTCTAGGCAATACAATGTTGAAATTAATTGTGGGTGCAGATCATGACTTCCTGAAATTTTAGACACAAAAAACATCCAATTTGGATCTATGGTTTGTTCTACACAAAAATTACAAACTGAAAAGTGATGAAATAAATTGTTAAAAATATTGAAAAAAATTAAGGAAAACATGCACATAGGTTGTATGAAGGTCTTTGGATAAGTTGTGCATACATTTTTGTGATAAAAATCATAAAATCATCAAATTGAGCATCAAGGACACTACAAACTGACCCATAGTACATGTTGTTTTTGCACTGTGTATCGACATGAACTTAGTATGATCAATTTCATACTAAATCCAGTAGCATAGATGCAAAGGTATTAGTTATTTCTTCTTGCTAACTTTCTGAAATTAGACATTTTTCATTTTTACCCACAAATATTCCTTTTTCTTTTTAAGGAAATTAAAAAAACCACAACTTACCTTAGTCTCAGATTGCAATCCACAATGGCCAGATTTAGGTTGAGCATGTACAATTGCATCCAATTACTTACTTTTCCCCTTCAAGTCCACCAGTATCAAGACCAGTTCCTCAAGTCCACCAGCTTAATAACTATGTTTCAGAGGGTACATGAGATTATATTCTCATTTTATGACAATTTAAGAGGATAAAGTAACCTAATTATAATAGTAACTAATTAACATCAATCACAATCAATTTAGTAGACCAAGCAAAAAAAAAAAAAACCAGAAAAGAAAAGTGAAGAACTTTTCATAATATAACCTATTGGAGAAGGAGACACGTAAAGCTATGCAAACCGCAATGGTCAGATCTTATTTTTATTAATTTAACTTTTATTAATTAAAACAAGTAAAGCTATGAAGTGCCAAAATATGATTGTATAATAACTATGACCTTTAAGCCAAAATATGAGGTGTATAATAACTATAAAGTAAAGCTATGAAGTGCCAAAATATGCAAAGGGCTTATTTTTTTTTTTTTGTAATGAACTATACAATCATGAAAAAATTAATTTTCATTTGATTACTACGAACACTATTGGCCTTGTATGTATGCACTAGAGTTAGTTTAAAGAAAACAAGTCAGATTTTAAAAAACCAGAAAAAAAAATGGTACCTGGAGTTCCTCTGCTGGTATGACCTTTGATTCTTTTTTCCCAGGTTTAATTGAACCCGATCGGCCCTTATGAGCTGTTGCTCTTTACCTGATTAAACACAAGTAAATCCAAGTCAGCCCTTTGCATAGCATAAAATGTTCAAACTTATAGTTTAATAATGATTGTGATTGGTGTTAATATTGAAAAAATTGGCCCTGGGATCTGGATTTTTTTTTTTTTTTTTTTTGTAATGAACTATACAATCATGAAACAAGTCCATACATACACTGCAGAACATCGAAATAAAATCTATAACTCAGCAAGATGAAAAATATCATACATATCATGCGATCCTCTAAAATCACATGATACATACTCCTAGAGGTGCTGTCAGTTGCAAACCTAGATAGCAAGATGCACTGGTACCGAATTGCCACCTGCCCAAATTAACCAGAAACTCCAAAACTCACTGGTACCGAATGTACCAGCGCCAACACTGCACCAACACTGGTACATGTCATCATCCATGTGGTACACGCGACAGTTAAACATTCAAAATCTCCAAATTTTAAGAAAGAGAGGAAATCCATTGTTCAAGCTATATTGCGTTATGACATTTCAAACATCATCCATGTGGTCTTGATTAATTTAAATGTCAATCTGATTAAGTTGTGACATTTAGTTCCTATATTGTGCATGAGTGAAAGAATTTCATTTATTTCATTTCTTTGTCTCTAACTACCAACGATCACTTTTTATTTATTTAATTTTAAGTGGTAGTAGATGTCTGCATATTACTAATAAATTAAGGCTCAGTTTAATTAAATTGGACTTAACTGAATCATTATGCCGAGAGAAATTAGACTTAACTGAACTATTATATCAAGCCTCTGCACCATCTCATCCCTCCACAGGGACAACCTCGTCACGTCCTCTCTCGAAATAACTTCTCTACCTGAAATAATTGAGAATTTGAAGATTGTGACACTCGAATTGAACTTTAAATTAGAAAAAATGTTACAATTTGAAAAAAAAAAACACCTTTATATGCATAGTTACCCTTTCTTAGGACCTTTGAAGTGTATAATTGCAACACTAGGAGAGGCGAGGCAGAGGGCAGTGATGTGGTGAGAAGTGCGAAGCGGAGGGCAGTGATGTCGAGAGAGAAAGTGGGTATGAGCCAGAGTGAGAGAGGGAGCAATTAAAAGAATCCATAGCAAAATTGCAGTGGGCCAAAGAACTTTCACTGAACGGTCGGACATCGATTGTTAGAGAATAGGGGTGGGACATGATTGTCGGAGATAGTAGAAAGGGAGAAAAGGCACTGAAATGAAAAGTTAGGAGGGAGATGAAAATAAGTCTCAAGTACAGTAGTGAAGAAGTCGTCTTAAGCTGAAAATCAGGACCCATTTGTCAATGAATAGATTTTTATAAAAAATATAACTAGTATTGTCAATGAAAATAGGTTTCTTCTAGCTTATAGAGTATTTGAGAGGAGGAGAGGGTTTGGTGTTTGGCTTTGTTTGGCTTTCGTTAAAAATAAATTGAAGCAGACAACACAGAGATTAGGTAGAGAAACAGAGAACGGAGCTTTTGAGTCCAATAAGATTCAGCACCGTCCAATCTGTATTAAGATATGTGCACACGAAAATTAAGCACTCACGCACGGATATTGAAGTGAGCGCACGCATCTTAATTTGGATCGAACGGTCAGTGAGTCATCGAACCAAAGGACCATCCGACCACTCTGAGTTCAGAGAAAAAAAAAGAGAAGAGACAGTTTTAAGTACAGAGAGGGTTGAGATAAAAAATTTGGTATAGAAAAGTGGGTCCCCTAGTCTGTGACACAGTATTGTTTAATTGGAGGTGTCCATTAGTAATTAGAACAGCACATCATATATCAACGGTTCAGATTTGAAGTGTGTATGGCCCTTTGATCTTTCAATATTCTGTCGGCTTGATGGATGGGTAAATAAAAATAAATTTTCATCAAACTTTGTTGCAGGAAAATAATTTCAGTGCTATTTAATTTCAACGGTTCCGATCGACCAACAGACGACGTGTTTACGTGCACCTTCATTAACTCACAAAGCAAGAGTTTATGAAACATAGAACATAAACTCTTGCTCTGTGAGTTAATGAAGACGCACGTAAACACGTCGTTTGTTGGTTGATTGGAACGGTTGAAATTAAATAGCACTGAATTTATTTTCCTGCAACGAAGTTTGATGAAAATTTATTTTTATTTACCCATCCATCAAGCCGACAGAATATTGAAAGATCGAAGGGCCATACACACTTTACATTTGATCGAAACTCAGACACAATCAAACTTCATAATTTTTATGTTGGTTATGTTCAATGTTTTTCCCTTGATCATTTTAAAACAAATTTGGAATGATTTCGTCACAAATCGACCGTTGATTTCCCGTGTAATAATGAACGGTCCTAAAATATTTTCTAAATTTGAAGTGGCTTATAATAACGAAAGTATATAAAAATGACATATATAAGTATTATTTATAAGATATAAAAAAATAAAAATGTTTTGTTAATTTTTTTTTTATATGTATAGCTGTACATACATTAGATGATTAGTAAATATCAAGATTTCATGCCATCGGATAAGTGAAGAACGGTGCTGATTTATTCATTTTGAATGGTTGTGAGTAGGGAATCCCTATTCTCTGAGGTAACATAAAATTTCAGCTTAGATCTGGCCCTAGATAATGCACACAATCCTTTAATATTCGTTTAAAATAATATATGTCCACTCTTTGTAAAACAAATATTTTAAACGAATATTAAAGGATTATACTACTTTGTAAAATTTCCTATACGTCCACTCCAGTACAATCTACTGATTCCCATTCCAATATATAACACTTGTGGTCTCCAGTTCAAATAAAACGGAGAGGAGAGTTTATTACGGTCGTATATTTTCTAAGAAAATCCAAAACCCTCTCAAAATTTTCGAATTAGACCTTCTTGCGATACTCAGAGAATACTTGTATTGGACTAAAAATGGGGAGAAAGAAGAAAACTAGGGTTTCCGACGAGGCGGAGACAAGCTCCGCCGGTGGTGGTGGATCCGCCGAGAGCGGAAAGAGCTGGTCTCTGTTAGTTCCTATGTTAATGTACTCTTGTTAAATCTGTTTAGATCTGATTTGTATGGTAACGAACCAGTATATACCATATGTCTGGTCTCTGTTAGTTCACCACTGAGTTTTTGTTAATTAAAAGCAGATTAAAAGTAAGAAAAACCTTGTTCAGTACGAGGCAAGTAAGGTCCAGTTCTTACTGGTATGTACTGATACTGAGTCTGTGCGGGAAATAAAGAAGAAAATAACATCTCATCTTCTTAAGGA
This sequence comes from Carex rostrata, assembly GCF_964058835.1. Taxonomy (NCBI): domain Eukaryota; kingdom Viridiplantae; phylum Streptophyta; class Magnoliopsida; order Poales; family Cyperaceae; genus Carex; species Carex rostrata. The sequence goes on from NC_135952.1 coordinate 2,432,385, forward strand.
CTTTACTGGTTAATGGAAAGATAAAATGACTTTACTGGTCAATGGAATCAGTGAAGCTCATTTGAAAACCCGATGAAGTTATGAATCCATTTTTCTCTCAAGGACTAGTATGCAAGGGGAATTCATATTTGTAGATGTTAAATTTATATAACATCACAACTTTTGTGATACAAGGGCCTGTAGTGCTATTATAGGGGCATTTTTGTAAATGTTTTAGCTGAAGTTCAGTTGAATTTATTTGGTGAATTACTAGTTGGTTGCTATTTTTGTGAACAGATTTTAGGGGTAGAGAGAACAGCAACACAGCAAGAGATAAAGAAGGCATACAAAAACTTAGCCTTGCGACTTCACCCTGATAAAAATCCAGGAGATGAGGTACTTTAAATGCTATCATTACAAAAACTTAGTTTTGCATTTACCACCCAGTAAATTGTTGAATCTGTAAATAATGCTTGTAATTGTCATATTTGATACCTGCACATACTTTGTTTTGAGATGTTAGTTTGATGGAAGAGGTTTGTTTGATTTGATGTTATTGATTAATGATCTTAACTTAAATGAGATCTTTTTTTTTCTTTTTGTTATTTTTTTATTTTTTGAGAAATTTGAATTGAACAAAGATAACATAAGCAGATTTGGCTATTGGTTTCCAAGTGTATATGAACTGGTTATCATGAGATGTCATTGTCTGTGGAAATAAACACGGAAAAAGTTAAAGAGTGAGGTGTTATTTGCAACTAAAAAAAGATGCTGCATCTCTGTTGGAAATTGATCCGAGTTGCAAATAGAGTAAGATACAAATAATCAGGTATAATACGCATTTCTGATGACCCTTTCCTTTGAAAAACTTACAATAATAAAAGTTCATGTAGAAGTAGGACATACATTTGTTCATATGTTCAAGTATTGGCATGTAAACCTGGTACTGTACAATACCGATTTTTCTGAGCAATTTAGCTCTAATTTATCTTACCTTATGCTATGAAAAACTCTTCAAATGGCATAAATCAAGTTATCTTTTCTTTCAGAATGCAAAGTCGAAATTTCAGGTGTTGCAAAAGATTTTTCAATACTTGGAGATGAAGAGAAAAGATCCAATTATGACCGAACTGGCACTACCGATGATGATGTAAATGATTCTTTTACAAAAATTCTTGCATATTTTCCCTTTTAAAATCTGGAATTTCCTTTTTCTTCCAAAAGATGTTTAAGGAAGCTGAGGAGCAATTGTAGGGGTGTCAAGTTGGTTAACATGTACGAATCAGGTCGGGTAAAAGCATTTTCATATCCTTACCCATCAAGTTAACGAAAAAAGCTTTAGTCTTACCCGTACCCGTACCAATAAGCTTAACAAAAAAAACATTATCCATACCTGTCTTATCGAATACGGCATGGGGCGGTTAAGTGGATATAAGGGTGCCATTTATTAGATATATATGGGTCATGAATAGAACTATATCATATCATGCATGATCTCCTTACATAATTTTATATGTTTTATTGTTAATAATTACCATATAGGGTAATGGGTACGAAATAGTATTTACCTGTAACCTTTACCTGTTATGTTAACAAAAAATAAACTTTACCCTTGCCTATACCCGATAAGCTAATGAAGAAAGAAAAAACTTACCTGTCCCCGTAAGCAGTTGACACCCGTAAGCAGTTGGTATACTGATAAAAGGCTTTGACACCCGTAAGCAGTTGGTATACTGATAAAAGGCTTTGACACCCGTAAGCAGTTGGCATAGAAGACCAGGTCATTGTTTATTATGCACTACTTAGTTGTAGCATTAATTCAAGTGGCATGGCATGAAAAACTGGCACCCGGTGCATTATTGGCTTTTCAGCTGTTCTATTCCCCTATATGGAAATAGCTGTCACATTGCAGTGCCATAATGTAGCAGTAATTTGTTGACTGATAGTAACATGAGTTCTACACTAGTTAGTCAGTAAGGTTTTGATGCTACCGCTGTAAAATGGTTCCCTAAGGCGCAATTATTTCATTAAAAAGGGACTTGCCTGTAATTCAGAAAACTTTTTTAATCTTTTGGTTTATAGGCACTTGATGGAGAAGCTGGAAATGATCTCCGAGATTATTTTAAAAGGACGTTCAAAAAGGTTTGTTTCATCTAAGTAGATCATTAAATTTTTAGTTGCCCCTTCTATTTTGTTGAAGATTTCATTGGTCTGTTCTTCATTTCCCATATCTAAAATATACAATAAGATGTTTTTGAAATTTTACTTGCAACCATATTTGGTAAGGAAGAAATAGTTCTGATGAGCGCGCCTGAATAACAATGTGATAAAGAGTCATTTTCAATTGCACTCTGCAATACCTCAAAATTTCAGGTGTAGCCCTATAAAACAGGAAACCACCATCTTGTGTTCTTTATACATTATATAGGCATAATCAAGGTTTAATTTTGGTACATTAAAACTTAGAAATGGAGGCATAAGAGATATCTTTTCTGGTGTTTTGAGAGAACAATCTCGAATAGTAATTAAATAATATGCCTTGGAGGAAAAAAAAAAAAGGTATTAGTGGACCCATGTTTTCATGCTGCAAAAGTTTCGAACTCAACTCAAATTGGATGTAAAACTTAGTATCAGATTCACATTTACTAGACCTGACAGGCTCAACCTGACCAGATGACATCACTGGTTACTTTTATCTTGTTTAGTTCTCATCTTGACAGTTGTTAAAAGGGAGCAATCCAAAATGGTTACCAAGGGGGAGGAATACTTTCTTAAATGAATGTTTTGCTTTTCCTATTTTAGATCACTGAGGAGGATATTGAAGAGTTTGAAGCTAACTACAGAGGCTCAGATTCAGAGGAAAATGATATCAAGGAACTCTATGCAAAATTCAAAGGCAATATGAACAGGTACAATCTATTAGAAAGTGTAGTTTCTTATTTTATGGGCAATTTCGTGTGTATCATTGCAAAGTGTTGAGATCTCTTAGGTAATTTTAGTAAAGAATGTGAATGGTTATCCTTCATATAAAAAAGGTAAGCATAAAAATCATAACTTTAAAGATGCCCGAATTTCCCCTCTTACAGATTGTTTATATCTATTGAGGAACAAGAAAAAGTAAGGTGGGTCTTTTACAAAATTTTGAGAGGTGGTTGTAAGAATAATTATATCTTAAGGAGCTTATAAATTGCTTCTTTTTTAAGGCCTATACATCATATGTTTATGCTCCATAGGGGCAGAGGTGGAATCATTCCCTAATTCATAACTAAAAATTACTACAACAAATTATACACACAATATGAGCATCATTTTGTACTAAGTTGGTGCACAAATTGCTACAAATTATACGCACAATTCGATAAACGTTTTATACTACAAAATATACGCAGAACAAAAAAAAATGTAGTTAAAAATTTTCAACTAAAAAAAAAAAATTTGGTGCGCATACTGAGGGTGCGCACCAAAAAATAAAAATAAAAAAAATCAAATGTGGTACTCACACCCAGTCCGCGCATCAAAAAATTTGATGCGCCAACTAGGTATACATGGGTGGTACAAACTCAAATTTGAGAGGTTGGATGATAGTTGTTTAATTCTGATTTATTAGGGTGCTAACTAAAAAAATTTCGGCAATAAAACATGTACGCTTTATATAAGAAGTGTAAATAAAAATTACTCATCGAGAAAGTGACTAACTCAATTTAACATAAAACATGCATGTTATGAAATGTAAATCATTTAAGCTTAATTTGACATTAAATTATTTGGTGTGCATCAGATCAGATAACAAAATAAGAAAATAAGTACATAATTACCCTCGTCTATCAGTTTGGACCAGTATTCCGGCCATTACCAGAACCTATCCCTTTTGAAATTTTTGCCAAGTACCTGACGTCCTTCATTATACCGGCCGGTACCTAAAGGAGAACTGCTAGAAGAAGGGTCTGATCAAATTGGCTATGTTTCAGCCTTTTCTTCTAGTGGTTCTGACCATATTACACATATAATAATGAGGATGAGTTACGTAAAGTTTAAAAGAGTAAATATGATATTATAAATTCAGAGGAGAAAATACGTAAATTTGCTCGTTCATTTATTAAAACTAGAGTTGGGTGCTCATGTTTTTAAGCATAAATGAAGGATGGATCCATTTAGTTGGGGAGCTCGATCGTGCTTTTGTTCATAATCTAATGACTGGACCCCGGCCCCAACGGGATGAGAAACATAAGGAGATATTCTACGAATCATTCCAAACAATAGTTGATGCAGCTTTATTTTTTCATAACCAATAGATTTCCTCTATCAACTCATTTCACATATATACTACTTAATTGAACGTACAACAAGTCGTTCATGAAAAGTCAACTCTGATTAATTTGTTTGATATTACGCTGTCACTCATGGGTTGTGCGCAGACTGTTATCCAATTATTTTATATAAAATTTCATAATATACAACTCGAAATTAATGTTGCTCTACCCTACATCTTGTCGTTTCTTAAAGTTTGCCCTTTGTGAGAAGACCAATGAAAGAAATTATGCAATATTTTCTGACATTAGAGACGAAACTAAAATAATTGTGATTAAGATGCTGAATAAATATTTAAGTTAGCTGCTAAAGGATGGCAGAGGGATACTACTGTTTTTTGTGATCAATATGAGAGTATTGGTTATTTATTCATTTAATGTTCTTATGTTAAGTTTATATGGATATGGATTGCTGATCACAATAATTTTATATTTAATTGTGATACTTTAGAGGAATTATGGTTGATTGATGTTGCAATTCCTTTGAAAGATAGACCTTTAGTTAAATTATTATTATGGATAGAAAGAAATATAATATTTTTAAATGATTGTAATCCTCTTTCTGCAAAAGTTATAGGTTCTAAGATTATATCTTTGACTCAATTTTGGTGTAAATCTAGATCAGATGATTTTTTATTTTAAATTAAATCTCATGATGTTTTTTGATGTTAAGGGTCTCCCAGATCAAATTTTGGAGGAAGAAGAAAGAAGTCCCGACATGAGTCAAGCAGTGGACCTTCTATTGTCCATTGCACAAGAGGAAAGCACCGAGGAAATTCAAGATTAATGAGATGGCAACCCTCCATATCTAATGGCCGGAGAAAAGTTGGATGAGGAAGATTTATTAATTGGGATGCATGATATTGCATAATTGTAGTATTTGTCAGTTGAACTTTGGAGTTTTGTTTTTGCTTGTGTTAGATTTTTGTAAGTAATTTTGTTGCTGCTTTTTGGTTTTGTATGAACAGCTGTACGTAAGACATTTGTGTTTGATTTTGGTATCTATTTTAGGTACCAGATAAGATGCAATTTTGATTTTAATATGAAATTGGTGGTACATACCACTTCTATTAAAAAAATGATAGTGAATAAATTACAATAGTAGTATAAATTTCTTTTATAAAAAAAAGATAGTAAAAAATATTATTAATTATAAAAATTATGAAATATAGAAATAAAGGTACTAATTGTATTTCAAAGGAGAGGCTTAGTTGCTTCTAATTAGACTTGGGATGCGTTGACAAGATGGTGTAATTGTTGTATCTACAAATTAAGCTTTCTACATAGAGAGCGCAGCAGAGGATCTGTAGTCTTCTCTTGTCCACTTGACCACCTCTCTATAAGAGCCTTCTAATTCGCCAGAGAAAGAACCAAAGAGAAGACATAGGCGTGCTCTCATTGCGGGTACGTAGTTCTCTCTGCTTTCTTCTCTAATTCTCAACCTATTTTTTTTATTTCTCCAAATCGTGATTGGGTGATCACATATTGGGTTCAGTGTATGTATACTAGATCTGTTTGTTTAGTTGTATTGGGAGATTTGTTAGTTTCATATCCGAGGTTCTGTGTTTTCTGTTGTCCTTTACTTTTTCAGCTCATAGTAAATGGTTACTTTAGATCTGTTACTGAGGCCGTAATCTAATACTAGAATTTAGTTATTTGCGATAGATTTGTGTAGATTTATAAGATTGAATGATGATCTGACTAGGCTGTAAGCTGGATTTTCAGATCTGACTAGGCTTAGCGCTACTTTTCAATCTTTATTTATTTTAAGGGCTTATATCTTGTATTTATTCAAATAGCAATAATATATATTTAGACTAAAATATTTTGTAACACAAGCTGATCAAAATGGAAATTAAATAGTATTATTTATAAGTTTTACTTTGCATACTAAACTAATTAATGTGACTCAAGTTTAAGTTGGTCTAAAAAAATAAAGGCACGTATTTCATTGTCTGATGTTATATATAATCGGTTATCTCATATTCCTATATATTTTATTTAAGTGCAAATTATTTATGACAGGGACGGACTCCTGTAGTCCAGGGGTGGATAACTAGATTTTGAAAAGAAATTACAGCCCATGTATTATGGGGCTTTTACCTATTATTGAAATAAAAAAATTCCTATATATTTTGTCACTGTAGATCTGAAGTAACAAAATATTGGAAAATAATATATGGGCTTCAACAAAGGCAGGAAAATAATTTAGGGAAATAATATGGGCTCCATGTATTATGGGGCTTTAGCTACTGTTTAAGCCCATATATTATTTCCCTAAATGTGAAGCCCATATTATCCCAACAAATAATTATCTAATGAAGCCTTAACTTTTGATTAACCTGGATATTAGAGGTGCAAGTGGATCGGATAATATCCGATTGTATCTGGATCCGTATTTAAAAATTAGATACGGATATCCGAATATATGTGCGGATACGGAGATATGATTTTGAATTTTAATTATTTGTTTCCGAATAGTAGATATACACTATATAATTTAATATAGAGGAGGGTTCAAATGCCTCTATTTTTTGTACTTTCACCATGCCTCCATTTTTAAAAACTATAATAATTTAAAATTTAAAACTTAAAAGTCAAAATAAAACCGTTAGAGGTGATCTATGTTATTTTCTTTATGTGTTCATAAAAAAAATGACATTTTAAGTTTGTTTTTATGTGAATTAACAAGTTGAAAAATTAACGTCTAGAAATTATACACTTAGTATGTTTCTTACAAGTTCTAGATGACAATCAAAATAAAATTGAAATGTTATAATTTTTTACATATGTATAGATAAAATGATGTATATATATCATATGTAGGTTTTATTTTAAGTTTTAAGTTTTAAATTTTGAGTTATTAAAGTTTTTAAAAATAGAGACATAGTGAAGGCACAAAAAATGAAGGCATTTGAACCCTTCTCTTTAATATATTATGTAAAGATATATTTATAAATATATATATATATATATCCATTATCTGTATCTGTATCCAACAAGTAAAAACGAATACGAATATAGATTAGCATATGAAATGATCAATATTTAATCATGTTGCACATTATTTCGAACAGCTTTTTGTCCATTAATCGGGAAGAGCTATATATAATGTCATCCGCATCAAAAGAAAGGAAGCAGATCACGGGGGTTGCAGGAAAATCCTGTCCCCTCAGTCATTGCGGGTGGAGCCGGTCACTGTTAATTTTTTAATTTCTTGCCTCCAGGGGGGCAGACGATTCGATCTCCAAAAAAAATGCATGATCAGTGGGTTCTGGAGATAGGAGCTCGACTAGACAACGTGCAGCTCATCTCCGATCCAACCAAACTATCAAGAAAATATGTTTCAATCAAGCCATCAATATTTGGTAATTGGCAATCTTGGGATGATTTTGGTGCCTCATTCTTACCTGAAGCCACAAAGTGGCAATTTGTTGCATATATGAAGCGGTGGTTTGGTTATATTAACAAGGGATGATCGGCTTATGTTTATTTTGGGTGGATCTTCGCATGCTACAATGGATGATCCAATACTTAATTAATCAACGATCCATAGAGTTTTATCCTTTATCCAATTTTATTGAGGGAAAGTCAATGGAGACCCAACGTTACATGTTGACCATGAACTACCAGGTACCGTGGTTTGTGGTCGAGGCCGTATATGTAAATCATTCCTACTTAAGCAACCTTCTTGGTACCCCAATCTACGATCTTGCACTCTTATGCTTTGAAAAAGGCATCAAACTGAAAATGAACAAGACAAAAGAGGACCCTCCTGATTATGCCTTCAGACATCTACTACACATGCATCTTCCATTGGACTCGAAGCAACGACGACATTATGTTTAAACGAAGGGATATGTAGGAATCAGCTACTATGGAGAGCTTTTATATACCAAGTGCAACAAACTTACAATTATCTCAAACTATTTTTGAAATGCATCATGATGTGATGGCTCCATCGATATGTCTTACGACGACAAAAGATTATCTGTTTCAATTAGCACCCTTTCATCTTTCCCGATACGACCTTCAAATCTATAAAGAACTTTTAAGATTTGAACGGGGATATGGAAGTGGGTACCAGTTCACCAGCTATATATATTGCATGCATGGTGTGCTTGATAAAAACAAAAGCTAGAAGATGTCCAACTATTGCAGGCGAAAGGTATCATCGCAAACACGAGGAATGACAACAATTATTTTTGTGCCATATACAAGAGTTCAAACCTTTACTTCACGATGATGTCCCTACACCGTCTGATCTTGCACGTTTAGCGGAGAAGGTGAATGAACATCATGAACGAAGTGCCAGTAGATGCTATGCAGAACTCATGAGCTGCTACTGCTCGAATCCATGGATTACCATCTCCGTCATTGGCGCGGCATCTGTTTGTTTATCCTTACTTTTATTCAAACCGTATATGGTATTCTTAGTTACAAAAAACAATGATTGTGCTGAGCTAAGTATGTCCTTTCTGATTTTCTTTTATTTCATTATATCATGTATGCAATTAAATTGTGTGTTTACCGCTGATTTATCTTTATTCACTTCACTATGTTGTGCTATCATGTATGTTGCTCCTTATTTTAAATGTAATTCATTTCTCGTTTTATGTGCTCATGTGGGACCATGTGTGATTTTTATCTTTTCTCTTGTAGTACAGTACTAATTCACCTAACAAACCAAGTATTCAACTATTAACTATGAATAAATGTTTCTTTATTAATTTTTGATCTTTTCTGATGAAGGTATATACTTTCTTCACCTAAGTGTTACTCCCAAAGTTCTAATTTGTGATATTATTCAATTTACTTCCATGCCAATAATCAATAAATCTGTCCTTTAAGCAATCCATAATTTTATAATTATTTTTTTAGGACCTCTCCTCAATTAATAAGTACTATAAAAAGAAAAAAAAAAGAAAAAAAGAAAAGAGAACCTGGTGGCCGAATGCCTTATTTTAGTTCTACCAGCTTTTTAATGGTATTAGACATTTGACAGAGTCCACATGAAAACATCACAATTACAGTCCTGCAACAATTATATAATAATTGTAAACTGTATTTTTATTTTGACGCGTGTTATTATATTAATTAATTTATGTGTTTATGGCTAGAAAATTAACATAGAAGCTTGTCGTAACATTAATTATAAAAAAAAAATAGTAAACCATTCTTGAATCAGTGATTTTCAAAGTAGCTTAATAAATAGTAAAATATTCAAAAATAAAATATATAAAATTTGGTCTCTAAGCACATTTTAATATAGAGATAATATCTAACAGTTTGGATCTACCTTTTGGACTTTGAAAATTGAAAAATGACTTAGTTGCACGGGACCTTAGGAACAATCGATTTAATTATAGTGCACATGCGGGTATATCCATCCTGCTCCCTGTTTTCCATTTCCTTAATTTATGTTATGTTTTCGCATTTACCAATTGCATAATTCTGGATCAGTTGTATCAAATTAAGCATAAATTCATTCATGGATATTTACATACTTAAATGTCTAATCGGCATTATTAATTCCAAATTGTGGCAACAGGCGCTAGCTAGCTACTAAGCGTAATATTTGCAAATATTTTATTGTTCGCTCTCTAAAGTTTCAATCATCAGATTTTACTCAAACTTGGATACATTTGGCAGGTTATCGACTGCTATATTGGTATAATGAACAATCAAGGAAATACATCAGGTAAGATCCTACGACTTAGCACACTCATGGGGATCGTCAAAGGATGTAAGAGAGAATAAACTATGTGGATCGATGCATTTTGTCTAACATCGTTGAGAAGGGCAATGGTTCCCTTAAAAATTACCTGGTAATTAATTTTAGTTAGTATATGAGCTGTATAATATTAATACAACTTTCACTTCTTACTTGTTAGAACTCATATACGTATATAATTTGTAGGTGTTCTTGCCAATCCACATACAAAATCATTGATTTATATTTGTTGGGGTTTTAAATACTTTTAAGAAGGAATTACAGATATTGAATTCCTTGAACTCAGTGGGTGATACTTAACTGTAAAGAAACAATTCAAAAGCTGATATATATTTTTCTCATAAGATCGATAAGAAAGCTACTCTTACTAATTACTAATTATGAAACCATAAAATGTTTCAATTCGCTAATTTCTTTCTTATTTGAGATGTTAATTAGGTGGAGACAACAATAAGGCCAAACATAGAACAATAAATATTTCATACAGAATGAGAATAATATCATTGGCACGAAAATTAATTATCCCATTCTTAAAATAAAAGTCATATAAATATAGTTGTATAAGAAATTAAAGATTTTTCTTGAATTATTAATAAAAAAATTGAATTAAAATTTTGAACAACTAATTCTTGAATAATTTTTATCTTGATTTATAAAAATAATTAATTAACGAGAATGACTAGCAAACATATCTTTAAGTAATTTCAATTTTCCATTCCAAAAATAGGGACTTGCAGCATTAATTTATATCAAGATAATGGAGAGTTGTGATACTAATTAAAAATGTTTTCTTTGATCATTTTGTTTGTAATAATAAACAAATAAAATTCTGACTTCTATTACATGATGACGTGGAAGAAACTGCAATTTGGTATTTGTCTTACACATCACGCGTGTACCAACCAAAAAAAAAAATAGTTGAACCGATTTTCAAACATGAATGTACCATCGATTCTTTTTTAATGCAGATTCTTTGTGACAACAATCCCCCAAAACAATTTAAATTAGTGTCACCGGGGTCGTTTGAGTTTTATTAACAATAATTGTGGATTCTTATTCTTGTTTCTGAAAAAGCAATAATAGAAACATGTGATATTAAAGTATTACTATTTACTATAAATTTTTTCATACATTTTTTCAGGAAAAGATTATATAAAACATGGTGGAGAAATTGTAAATTACTTTTCTCTATTTTCCATCATTTCCAACAAATTAATAATCAGAGTCTTGATCTGTGTTACAATGTTTAGAGAGTTGGTGGTGTCTTTAACCTTTTGCTAGGTAATAATTAATAAGTAATTGATATATATGTGTACTTGTTTACTTTCTTTCACACAGAAAGTCTGACCACAGCTAATTATTTAAACGGAGAATTAAAATGGTAGGTATACATTGATCTCACTCAACCGTAACTTTACCTATAGCTATATATTCAATATGATATGATTGGGTTGGATGTAAGATGTTATTTGAATTTTTTGTTTTTATCTATATAATCTATGAGGAGGGTTCAAATGCATCTAAATTTTTGTGCACTCAAATGCACCCTATCTTTTTTCTCCGTTTCTAAAGTCCGAATAGTCAATCCGAACCGTTAGATACGATCTATATATTAAGATGTGCATGGAGACCAAATTTTACATTTTTTGGAATTTTTTACTATTTATTAAGCCACTTTGAAAAGTCTCTGATCTAATGGTCCAGAAAATGTAAAATCAGCGATTTTCAAAGTGGCATAATAAATAGTAAAAAAATTCCAAAAAATGTAAAATTTGGTCTCCAAACACATCTTAATATATAGATCGCATCTAATGGTTCGGATTGACTATTAGGACTTTAAAAATGGAGAAAAAGGATTTGAAAGATAGAGTACATTTGGGTGCAAAAAAATTTGAGTGCATTTGAACCCTCCTCATAATCTATATGTATCTAATGACGCAATTTGTAGTGTGACCTATATATTATATTTATAGAAAGATGGGTTCCAGTGATAATATGATATTGAGAGGTTGGTTTAGATGGAGGCATGCATAAACTGAGGCATCCTGAAAATAGCTCTGGACGCGTAAGACACACCTTTAAAGCTATTTTAATTTTAGCAAGAAAAATTTATAAGGTATATTCCTGTTTTTAACTTTGAAATTAAATATTAAACTTATATTTTGAATATTCTGAATATTTTATAATTGGTTCAAGTTGTAAAATTTCTGATGTCAAATATTATTGCTTTGAATTATGAAAAATAAAATCATCAGTCTTTAAATTTAGTTTTACGGAAATAGATAATTTTATGATGCCGGAAGTTAGATATAGTAACCTGGCTATGCTACTTATTAATCGTGTTGTAAATAACGGTATGTGGTCGTCGGATGGACGGGGTAAAACCAAGCGATTATTCGGTATGCATCCGATTAATTGGAATTATGGGGACAATTTAACGTTTTTATTAAATTTATGTATATATATCATAATTTGTTTAAATTAATTAATTTAACTCATTAAACTTATCAAATAAACTTAATTTAACTTAGTTCTATTATTATAACATGACAATACGTTTATTTTTTCTTAACACATAAGCACTTTATATGTGTAAGTAACATATTTGTTTAATGAAAAATAAATTCAAGAATTAAGCTTTTTTAAATACTAATAACATATTATTTGAAAGAAATGAAACATTCTAATATAAAATCACTAAATTTAGTTTATGATAACAAATTAGTTTCATAAATAAACATGTCGTATTAATTGAAAAAAATACATAAGAAAAATACATAGTACATAAATGATAGAATGATTAATCAATTTCAAAAGTAAGTAAGAAGAAAATACATACATAAAAAATATTTGATGTAGATTACTTGGCCTCCAATCATCCCTAGACGCACCCTTCCGGTAATTTTGTGATGGATGGCTAAGTCCTAAATAGAAAACATAACACTCACTTTGGATAAATTCCAAAGCCTTCTACATTCCGAATTGGAACTCAAGACATTCATGAAAGTGGTTCCGCCACTGACTATGGCAGAATGTACCCTTCTACATTCCGAATTGAAACCAGGAATGATCGGTAGGGGGGGCCTAACTAGTTTCTCTCAGAATACCAGTTTTAGTTTCATATTATATGATTAAATGAAAAGAAACAATGGGAAGAGTGAAAAAGAAACAGAGGTGCCAAGCAGGGGCGGATGGGCACTAATCGGATTTAAATAACTAATCGGGTTTAAACCCATTAACTAATCGAATACTAGATAAAATACAACCAATATGAAAAACACAACAAACAATCTTTCATGAGTTTAAATAAAATTGAAAATTAATCAAAGTTTGAGACGTAATAATTTATGTGAAATATATTTTTTGTCGGAAGTTAGAACAAATAAATAGAGTATTATATCCAATCAATCATTTGGCAGTAATAACATAAAAAAGTTAAGTTACCTGTTGAAGAAACTTAGTTATCAGTCATTATTGGTCACGGGAGCAGCCCAATTAGTCCCTTATCAACACAGCATCCGGATTGTTATATACAAGTATCGCTGGCTTAATCCCACAACAAAATTAAAAAGCGCTGGAACATATGCAAAGGCTATAAAATAGGTGGGAGGTGCAGTCTTTAAAAGCACTTACCCGTTCAGGTCTGAGAATTATCAAAAAGGTTCATGAGCTGAATCAGGGGTAGGCATTATGTTAAATCAGGTAGGCACAAATACTAAATTGTAATGGGCCTACTAAATATTTCAAATTCAGGGGCCTCAGTAGATCCACCCCTGATACCAAGGGCTCATAAACAATGTAGGGGTGCCAGTTTTTCTTTTTTTTTAAAGGGCTCTTTATATTTTTATGGGTCAAGGGGGGGCCAGGGCCCAGGCTGGCCCAGGCCTTGGTTCCGCCCCTGGCCATAGTTGTCTCTCTCTTTTCTCTTCTTGCGGTAATCATGTCATTTTAAGGCTAAGTTCTTGATTCTACTCATGAAGTTTTAATATAATTTTACTTGGTATTTGAAATTGCTTTTGTTCGCTTGACTGCTTCTTTCTTGATTTTTTTTGTTAGACCTAGTCCGCCATGGTATTGACAACACTTGAAAAGATAGACACAATCAGGCCAACCAAGTTAGGACAAGGAGAATAAAAATACTCTGTATTGTTTTTGTTTGTTATTTTTGTTGTGATGTAGGTTGATGGAACAAAGGGTGGATGTGAAAGTACATCTTGTCGTGATTCTCAGCCTGGCAGTGGGGTCGTCACAAGCTCACAAATGAGTTTGAAATTGTTAGGATGCCAAGAAAGGTGGGATAAAGCAGAGTACTTAGTTATTGATACAAATTTTTTTATAAAAAAGAATTGTGTTAATACAACATAAGCAGATGCAGAATGGTGAATAATATGAAAAACTAGAGAAATACAACAATGATATTAAAATATAAAAATAAATTTGAAGTCCTTGAATTCAGACCATGATGTCTTTTTTGATAAAAAAAAACCTAGGCCCGTTTCAATTGACTGAAACATAGTTTACTTACATTGTTCCTAGAGTAAAGAAAACCGAAACCAGAACTACAGATAGTAGACTAAACAGCATAGTCTAACAGTGCCCTAGTATGAGTTCACAAACCAGATAGTAAGTTCAAGCTACATCCAAACTTAGCAGGTAAGAGTTTCAAGAGAAATAACAACAAAAACTCTCAGCTCACAAAATATATCAGAAAGACTCTACAATTAATCAGAGTCGACAGTATTGACAGACTCCACCAACACTTGTTCAGGCGAGGGGGCAGCAGCAGGTACCTCTTGTAAAGGGACTTCAGAAATATCACCTAGAAGCCAGTCTTGAGCAGCCTCTGCAGTAGCAGCATCCAGACCTGTCCACAAAAGAACCCAATTAGTAACTTGAATAACAGATGTTCTAACAGAAGGACTAGAAGTGTGATTAAAACAGATATCATTTCTCTGATTCCACACTGTCTAGGTCAATGCACCAAACACTGCAAGGAAAGCATTTCTATGAGGTTGACGTAAGGTATACACATATGCCAATATATCTGAGATGGAATGCCAATTTTCAATCATGTTCTGACAGTTGCCCAACCAAAACCAAATCTGTCTAGTCCTAGAGCAATTAACAAATAAATGACCAACTGTCTCTCTTTGTTGACAAAAATGACATGAACTGTTGCCATGCATTCCAACCTTTTTTGAGAAGATTGTTTTTGGTGAGGATCTTATTATGTGTTAATAATCACATAAACACTTGTATTTTGGGGGGGCAGCTTAGAGTCCCACCATGTGAGGGCATGCACAGCTAGGACTCCCCTGAAAGAAAGAAAGTTATAAAGAGATTTAACAGAGAACAGTCCATTAGATGCCCATTTCCAACAACTATCTCCTTCTATCTAAAATCGAAAAACTCAAGCAACCCGACCCGATATGAGCAACCCCATACGATAGTAATAGTTTTTAGTTTATGTAGTAAATAAAGAAAGTAGTCAAGAGAATCGTTCAACTCATATTGGTAGCCCTAGTTCCATCATTAACTAGGGGACTCCATATTGGACTGCCTCTTGTTTTATCGTTAATAAATAAAAAGAGAACTTAATGTGCAAAACATGGTTGAGGGGAAAGGAGACAAAGCATAGTTCAAACAACTCAAGACTCTCTTTTCTCAAAGTATGCATGCGTTACAAATCCTGATTCAGCCGTATCAGCTCAGTTTACAGTCAAAAAGTCTGATTCCTCGGAGTAAGTTCGAATCAGATAAACCATAAGCCACCGTTGGATCAGCGATTTTCAAAGCGGCTTAATAAATAGTAAAAAAATTCAGAAAAATGTAAAATTTGGTCTCCAAGCACATTTTAATATAGGGATCAACTTGAACGGTTCGGTTCAACGTTTTGAACTTTGAAAATTGAAAAACAAATTGGTAGCACCAAAGCTCAGAAACTACCACTTTGATCTTAGCCAACCTCTCTCTATATATATATATATTTTATCGAGTACTCAATTAGTTAATGGTTTTAAATTCAATTTGATATTTGTTTGTCCCCGACGAAAATCATGGATCCAACCCTAATCAGTGTGAGCACTGTGAAAGCTTCCTTCAATAAAAATTGACTAACTACTATCTATATTAATTACTTGCAGCGATATAAGGACCAGCTTAGTCAAATCCACATTAGATTGGCCCTTCCTATATTGGGCCGTCCTTGGACCGTTGTTGGGCTTTTTGACCCAAGACATTAGTTACTAATGAAACTATTTTCCAGTTTATAAAATATTATATTACCGTTCTGCCCTTGCTCTTTCTTCCTTCATTTCTTCTCTCCGACCTCTAACCTTATTATATTACTGCTCTACCATAATTTTTCGCAATTCTATGCGAAGCAACGAACCGCGATGGTTGTTAACTTTTTAAGCAAATTGAAAGACTAGTTGTTTCACCCAGCATAAAAAGATTCGCAGGATAGACTATGTTGTTAAAGAAACCACAAGCTGCCTCGACTGATTGACAGCAATTCTAAAGAGATGGAATTTGAAGAAAAAATATTTCATTGATAGTTACTAAGATTTATATAGGCTAATTAGCCGTTATGTTTGCCTAATTTGATACTAGTCGTTGTAGGCTTTTTTAATAACACAAATCCTAATTAATCTGATATTCATTTGATTGATAATGCAAATTTAGAAGGTAATTATTTCTGTAGTTGTAATGGGGATACATACTTGTTGCTTCTTCACAAAAAAAAAAAAAAAAAAAAGAAAAAAAGAAAGAAAAGAAAAAGTAAAACTTGAGAAATTGACCATGATGCATGTTTCTTTAATTCAATTTATATATAAATGGTAAAAAGTATATAACAGGGGACTACCCACTTTTACCAAAATAAATTAATAAACAACACTATTAAATTACATGAAGATAAGCTTTTTACTGACACCCATAATTAAATGCTATAATTACTACCGGATAACTAATAATTTACTATACTTTCCTCTATTTCAAATTCTCAATTTGCTTTCAGAAGCTGATGAACACAAATGATTTTGTGCTTAGTTGACTCAAATGGGCCAGCAGGTGGGCCGATAACAATGGCTACATGGGCTATCTTATCCTCTTCCTTTTGAGGTTGATCTGTATTACTTGTAATATCAAGTTAACAGGTGGTTGGGTTGGTGTCAGGCTCAGCAGAAACAGATGAGCATTTGGTTTTGAATTTCTTCTGGTAGACAAATAGCCAAAGAATAAGATACAATTTTTTTCATGAGAACCACTAATTGGTTGTTCCTAGTGGCCACTTCTTGCTGAATAGCTGAAAGAAACCGGTGAGATGACCCCAACCGGCTGGTTAGCAACTCCGGTACATTGCTATCCTGCTCAAATGGTTTAAATTAATGGCACTAGATCAGCAAGCTTCTCAATTGAATTCGCCAGTTTTTTTATAATATGGGTCAAAGGAGCAGGGGCAGTGTTGTGTTTCATGGAGAGAGAAAGCTGTATTACCAGAGCAAATAGATCATGGAAATTATCAAAGTATCACCAATAGTATAACAAACTTGTATTGTCTTAATTAATCATGAAAATTAACAAGTTAGCCTCTTAAAATTGGTCCCTGTCATCATAACACAAACAAATAAAGGTTCGATTGACCAATCAAATCCACAAGTTCAAATCAGAAAATCATTAGAGGAGATCAAACAAATCAATCATATTCAACAAAAAAAAACATTTCATCAACGATTCAAGCATTTCAAAGAAACTAAATACAATACAAATTCAAGCATTTCATCAACTGAATACAAGCAGTTTATCAATGAATACAATACAAATTCCATTTCATTTCTTCTTGTTTTATGAGATCTAAAGGGATTGAGTCAGAGAAAAAGGGATTTCATGTAAAATTAGTTGAGTTTCACTCTTCTCCTTGAATTTTGCCATTACTCTCGTTCTATCAATTTGTTCAAGAATCTTGCAAGTTGCAAAATTCCCAATTAAATTTAAGCCGTAGTACGTACCAGAGAGAAAGAGAGAGAGAGAGAGAGGAGACTTGCTTGGATTGACGGAGTTCCACGGAGAGAGAGAGAAGGGTTTAAAGATAACACATCTTCACAAAAAAAGGTTTAAAGATAACACATCATTTTTCACTTTTGCATGCATGCCTCGGAAGAAGGCCGGCCAATCGGCCATACTTATCCAACAAACCGAACTTGAAAGAAACAATCACTCTAGTATATTAATTTGCAATGCATTAATTAATTGCCAACATATATTAGCCCTATAACCTCTTCAGAACCTGGAGGAAATTTAAGTAAAGGATTTTGCAATCATGACTATTCACTTTGAATATTGGAGAGGTGATGTAATTATCATCACCATTCACTTTGCATATGTTTTTAGTTTAAAATTAGAGACGTGGTTTAGGGACAAAATATAAAAACTTCAAAATTGACAATGCATTGATACAAATTGTTTGGACCGGACAGAATACAATTGAATTGGATGGTCCAAAATTGTTCCTTTTAACTTAACACGAATCTCAATGCACAAAAAAATCCCCTGCGTAGGTGGGACCCACCTGCCGATTTAATTTAAATCGGACGACGGACGACGGACTGTACTATTCTTGTCAACCGCTCATATTAAAAAATAGAATTTTGTTTTATTTAAATTAAAGGGTGTCCGTTGTATTTGTTTTATTTTAATCATTTTCTCTTGACGGAAGGAAGACACACTCGCACTTTCAAGAAAACAACTTTCTTCGACTTCTCCCTCAGGAATTGTATTCATCTTCATAAATCAGGTACAAAGAGAGCAAACAATTACAAGAAATAATACAAAGATAATTACAATTACAATTACAAGAGATTGTTCTCCCAACACGACGGAAAAGAAATCTCTTATGCCTCCAAGTTTTAATGTACCAAAATTAAACCTTGATTAATGTATAAAAGGACACAATATGGCTTTTTCCTGTTTGATAGGGCTACACCTGAAATATATCACATTGTTATTAAGGAGTGCTCATCAGAACCATTTCTTCCTTACCAAATATGGTTGCAAGTCAAAATTTCAAAAACTTCTTATTGTATATTTTAGATATGGGAAATGAAGAACAGACCAGCGAAACCTTCAGCTAAATAGAAGTCTTGGATGTAGCGAGAATAGTGCTATTCCGATCCATTCAAACATACTCATGAACAGCGAGAATAGCGCTGTTCTCGCTATTCCTACAAAAACATGGAATAGCAAACTACTCTCTCAAATGTTCAATCGTTGTTCTCGCTATTCTAAATGTTCCAATACCTCATCATACCTCATATTTCATATCTTGATTTTCAAAAGCTAAATTATTGATCCGAACCATTCAATATGATATTTATACTAAAATATGCATGAGGATGAAATTTTAGAATTTTTGAAAATCTTTTACTATTTTTTAAGATAGATACAAAATCACTGTTTTTGGACTGTTAAAAAAACAGTGATTTTCTACCCATCTTAAAAATTAGTAAAACATTTTTAAAAATTATAAAATGTCATCTCCAACTATATTTTAGTTTGGATATCATGTTGAATTGTTCGAATCAACAATTTAAACTTTGAAAATGAAGATATAAGATATGAGGTATGATGAAATATGAAAAACATGAAGCATTGGAACCCTCCTCTCTCTCTCTATATATATATAGAGAGAGAGAGAAGTTGGCTACTCTACTTACATAAGCATATGATGGTATATGCTTATAAGTCATTTTTTTGTTTTCAAAATCCAAAAAGTCGATATGAACCGTTAGATGTGATCTCTATATTGAAATGTACTTGGAAACCAAATTTTATATTTTTCTGAATTTTTTTATTATTTATTAAGTCACTTTGATAATCGCTGATCCAACGATGATTTTTTATTTTACTGTTTTGTTAAGCCACTGTTGGATTAGCGATTTTCAAAGTGGCTTAATAAATAGTAAAAATTCAAAAAAATGTAAAATTTGGTCTCCAAGCACATTTTAATATAGAGATCACATCTAACGGTTCAGATCTACTTTTTGAATTTTGAAAACGAAAAAATGACTTATAAGCTTATACCCTCATATGCTTATGTAAATAGAATAGCCAACCCCTCTCTCTATGTATGTATATGTATATTTATACAACATTTTTTATTGTCTATCTCACTACTAATTGTATTTTTCCACTTTGTAAAACAGGCATCATGTCTAGGAAGATGTCTAACGATGAGCTATATACATCATCACGACAAGACGCCATTGATCTCCACGAGTATTTTTTTTTTCTATTTGCATATTTATTTAATAAAATTGATGAAAAGTAGATAGCTCACAATTTGATTTCATATCAAAATTATTTTATTACAGGAAAGCCAACAAGTTATTCAGAGAGGCCCAGGATGCTCACAGGCGGCAAGATGACAAGTCGTGTAAAAAACTAAAAAAGATGGCTCATTTCAAATTGAAGAAGGCCCAACAATTGCAGAAGATTGCAGCGGAGAAAATATTTAATATAAAAAATGAAAAAAATAACAAATTTGTAGTCGACCTGCATGGTCTGCACAAATCAGAGGCCGTGGATTATGTTTATCAACGCCTAGTCGAACTGGATGAATCTAGTGATACACCACCACCTCTCCTGGTCATAACAGGTATTGTGTATAATACCAACTCTTAATTTATGAATTCAAATTGGCAATATCTTGTTGCTATTTTTTTTAAAAAATCTATATGTGGTAAATGTCGTATATTTGTTTATTAATATGATTTTCAGGGACAAATAATTATTTTAACTTAGATCGGTCTAAATTATTCATGTTTAGTTGAAGTCTAATGTTAAGTCATGGCTTAAGGTATGCCTTGTTTGGTTAGAGTTAGTGGAGAACTAAAGTTTTGGAAGCGTAAGTTAATTAATTATTAATTATTAATAATAATTATATAATTATATAATATTAATATATTAATAATAACTATAATATATTATAATATTATTATAATAATTATTTAATATATTATAATATTATAATAATAATTTAATAAATTAACAACATAAGATATTAATTATATAATTATATATTAATTATAATTATTAGTAGTAAGATAATAATTATATAATATTAATATATTAATAATAACTAAAATATATCATAATATCATTATAATTACTATTTAATATATTAGGAAAAATTATTAATAATAAGATATTAATTATATAATATTAATATATTAATAATAACTATAATATATTATAATATTATAATAATAATAATTTAAAATATAAGTATTAATTATATAATTATATATTAATAATTATTAATAATTATTATTTATAATAATATACTAATTATATACTAATAATACAATATTATACTCATTGGAGTTAGGTCATGACATTCAATAAAATTAAACCATTATATGAAGCGATTTAATTTAGGTCGATTAAAGATCAGCTGATATCATCTTAGATCGACTCAATTAATACTCATTTAATGGAATAACAATGACTTAGGTCACATGATATATAAGACCAAGTCTTAATTTATGAATTCAAATTGGCAACATCTTATTGCTTTTTTTTTCTTAAAAATCTATTATGTGATAAATGTCGTTCGTAAATTAAAACATGCAACATCTTGTTGCTTTTTTTGGAAAAAAATATTAAATTTTTTTTAAAAATTGTTTAATGCAACATGGTGTGATTTAATTTCAGGTAGAGGGATCCATAGCAAACACGAGCCACAATTACCGAGTGCAATTAAAGATTTTTGTGATGACAACGGGTACGTGTACATTCATTTTTGTTATATCTCATTTTAAAATTATTATTAGATTTTATTAATATTTTTACAAATAATATTTTTATTTAGAATAATTATTTGAGTACCTTCACTCCAGTACTCTTAAAATCCATGTACTCTATTTAGAAAAACTATGTATTATGGTCTCCACTAATTATGTTGTCCCTACTAATTATTATTCTAAAAAGATATTATATGATCCCCACTAATTATTATTCTAAAATCTCTGCAACACTCTTCCTCTATGATCTAACTAATTATATGGTCCATGCTAATTATGTGGTCCTCTTTTCTTAATCTCCACACTCATTCCCGTGACAACTTTCATATATATAAATACTTGAAAGATAAAATATTAATACTTTGATACACAACTTATTACGATTATCTCTTTTCCAGTCCCCCAATCGTCCCATATCAACCTTCCTCTAATCAAGCAGTGGGGACTCCTTATCACCACATTAACCTTACTCAATCGTTCACGCGTCAACATTCCTCTCACAAAAATAGTTTACCACATAGATATACATACTTTAGTGCAAATGTATGAATACTTACAATACTTGATATTAATACTTTCATAAGTCATCTAGTGTCATATGTAAGAAGTGCTTGCAAATATAGGAATAAACACTTGCATGCCGATGAATACATGTGTGGCAATGAGTCCGAAAGTACATTATCATGGATCTCATTTGAAAGAAAAAATTGCGTAGAAGATATTTGTAGTTTTAGATTTGTAAAATTCCTCATAGATCGACACAAATATAAATGAGATTGAACGGAGGAAAAAAATCAAATTCTAAAAATGTGTATGGTCCCCCCATGTAGTTTGTCCCCTATAGATATCTATGGTGTGGGCACGTTTGAGAGATTTGGTTGGAGAGACAATTATTTACGTTAAAATTGTTCATTTTATAGGTATAAATACTTCATTGCATATGTATTAATACTTTATAAAAAAAGTTATGTGTAAGAGTTTTTGCGGTCCTCCAAAATAGTTATAATAGTTATGATGGAGGTACACTGCAGATACTGTAATGAGGTTATCAACCTCTCTTATTTATGTTTAATTAAAATGATAATCATTTTTCTCTTTTAGGTACTATTATAAAGAAGGGATCAGGCTCGGAACAATTCTCGTATCAAACCACATCTTTTAAGCCATCAGGAAATTTGAGTCACTGAATGATGGGACACACAAATAGGAATCAACTCAGCAACGGTGGAGAAGGAATGAAAAATAAGAAAAGTATCCTCTCAGGTATTGTAAAAGATTCTCCTCACTTTACGGTTTGAAATTAACTCCCATCTGTTTAGAAATTTGGACTAGCATAAGGGGTTTGAAATTAACTCTCATCTGCTTCGAGATTTGAGCTAGCAAAGGGGACAGGGATTCAAATCTGCTTTGATGTCTCGTTATTAGATCTAATATTCTGACCAATTTCTGTACCAAAACTTGTGTTTCAAACCACCAAATCGTCTAGAATGTGGTACTGCTGCCTTTTTACTCTTATTTGCAGGAAACAGGCGAAATTGTGAAGTCTGAAGACCTTCATGCAGGTCGCGTCACTCCTGATGCGGGTCGCATCGCACCTCAACGCGACCTCAGATGCGACACTCATCAGTCCCTTGAGAGACACAAGAACGCGGGTCGCATCACGGGATTCCTTGCTACAAACCAATTGATTCTGCATTCCAAAGGGCAAGAGACATATTCCTAGGGTTTAGACTTGACAGCTAACTTGGAGACGAAGTCGAGAAGCAAAAAGACGAAAGTTTCTTCACAGATCTTCTTTGTTCTTCGGGTTTTGTCATGAACAATCTTTTCATCAATTATTTTATTTACTTTTTGATTATGTTTGAGTAGTTTATTTAGTTTCTAGGGTTATGATGTAGTTTGAAACTTTGTTTTATTATGCATGTTTGAATCAGTGTTGAATATTTGTGTTTATTTGATTCGAGTATTATTTTAGTTGCTTAGTTGAAATTGATTGAATGATTCTTAATTGTCTACTGTTAGATGTCTATAACATCTATTCTAGTATTTTGACCTTGATGTTTCTTTCAACCAGACCAAGTATTTGAGATAGGTTCTCAAGACCAATTAGTAACTGTAAGGTGAACATTTCTATTTATCGTAAGATAATGGATGCCTTTAGTAAATCGAACAGGTAACTTAGGTTGAATACCAATAAACGTGAATTTAGGGGTTGAAAACCCTAAGAAGGTAAAATTGCATTTCCATCACCAAGTTTATTAAGCCAATAAATGAGAGTTGAGGTTTAGAAACATCAGGTACGATCAGTAGAGCCTTACGCAAAAAACCAACACAGAAAACTGAACATGCTGTATTCACTCGATGCCCACACAGGCCACGTCATATCTGACACGAATCGCATCACAAGGGTCACTTCTGAAAGGAAGCGGATCACGTAAATGGTGCTGAGAGGCAGAGTGGAAAATGAAATCAGAAATCCTAAAAACGCCTTTTTACAATTGATAAAAACCAAACTTTTAATTACTGTCATTTAATTATTGAAATCAATGTTTTATGATGGTCTAGAATTTTCACATCAAGTAATTTTTTATCTATCTTAAAAGTTAGTAAAAAATAATCTAAAAAATATAAAATTTGGTCTACAAGTACATATCCATAAGGAATCATGTTGAATGACTCAGGTTAACAATTATAATTTTGAAAACAAAAATATTGATTCATATTACAGACCAACTAGTGATATGCATAGTACGATCGACTCACTCTAATTCACTGAAGCATGGAAGAAGCAAAAATTGTCTAACAGCCTGTTTTTACTACTTTGGTTAAAGACTTCTAACGATATGATCTAAACAAACTGAGCTAAGATATGCAAAAAAACTAAAATTGAAGCAATATCATCCAACATTTTTCCCAGAACAAAAACAAAGCACACGACCATTTATTATAAATCATATAATACAAGTTTTTTAATAAATGGCGCTTCTTAGTACCTAAATTTGAACAGATTGCACATGTTGAATTTCATTTCCTCCTCTTCTTAGAAGGTTTACTGCTTTCAAGGCGTTGCCGTGCCTTTTCAAACTCTTCATCTGTTGGTTCAGGTTGCGAATTAGGGTTGCACTTTGAAACAATAGAAGAAAGAATGGAGTTAAATTGTTCCTTTCTTTGGCTTCTTCTCTCAGTTATTGCTAAGGCCAGATCATCCACCTCTTTATTCCTTTTCCTAAAAAATGGTTAAATAAACGATTAAGAGCAAATTTTTAACTTCAGGGTAGTTGTATTGCCAATTTGAAATAAAAAAAATATATATTAAATATACAAGTTTAGGATGCGAGTTTGAGATTCCACCATACCTGCAGCATATAAAATCATTGTCAGTTTAATTTTGTTTCACTTTGTAGTTTTGGATTGTGCCTTTTATGTGGGGTTTCTAAATGATGACTCAGGGTCAAGGGCTTAGTTAAATGCATTTTAATGCTGCGCTATAAGGGCATAATTATATGCATTTTAATGCTGTGGTTATAAATAACCTATTACAGTGTTATGGATATAAATTTCTAAAATGGAAAACATATAGGGGTTTATAAATGCTAACTTGGAGGGCCTAGCTAGAGGATTTGTAGGAGGCTCATTTTCTATATTTCAACTGCCCTGCAATATGAAGAAATTATTAAAATAAGAATACGCTTTTATAAATTAACAAAATGACACTATATTGAAGCTAGAATTTGGATTAGCATGTTAGAACAGGCAATGTATCGTAAGGTGGATATACAAGTCCATCATACTTGTGCAAAAAAAATTACTTTTTCCCATAATATTCTATTGGAACATGAAAGTTGTAGTTAATCTTAAGAAGATCGAAAAGTACCATCATGTGTAAATAGGAGAAATTAGTAAACACCAAAAAAGAAAATTAATGAACAATGAATAGACTCTGTGATAAATATTGAGTTGAGTTATATTTGAAGAAAAATGCCTGAGTCTGCTTTTGAAATTATTAAAAGCAAATAAATTCATTTCAAAACAATAAATATATGCTTCATTCTTCATTCACCAATGAAAATATTTGTTCAAGAAACACCGAATGGCAGTTGTGAATTACCTGATGGATGTTTTCCAATTACATCTCGACCTCTAGTCTCATCAAGCTTAGGACAATCCCGAATATAGACATCCTGTAGAGATGCAAGAAACTGGAACCCCCCTAGCAACTGTAACTTGTGACATCTACCCAAATGCAGCTTTGATAGAGATGCAAGAAACTGGAGGCCCCCTAGCGACTGTAACTGGTCACACGAATACAAATTCAGCTCTGATAGAGATTTAAGAGTTTTTGTAACCTCAGCTGGAATAGATACCAAATTTTGGCAAGAACGTATAGTCAAAGTTTGAAGGGAAGTGAGGTTTTGCAAGCAATTGGGAATTGAATTTTCAAGGTTCCCACAACCTTCCCGTTGAGATAACTCGTAGATGAACAATTTAGTGATGAAACGAGGGAGGTGAGAAATAGTTGAGACCTCACAAAAACTAAACCGAACTACAGTTAAATTCGGTAAAATCCCTTCCTTCAACCAGCCTGGTGATAAATTTCGTCCTCTATAACGGTTGATTTTCAACTCTTTGAGATTATAATGGGGACATAAACCATCAAGTACATCATTATCGTGTTCTCCATCTTGACCAATGAGACGAAAAGGTGACCATTCCAATTCCAGTTGGTTAATGAATGGTTGATTGTTCAGTTGTGCTTTCTGAGCAGCTTCTTTGCTGGGAACATATTCAAGATCCTTTATACGAACATATCCACTGAGTTCCCAAATGATCTTTAAATTCTCAATTTTTGCATTTTTGAAGGAAAGAACCTGGCGATCAAGCTTGATTGCTTTAACAATATTTTCAAAACGTTCTACCAAGGAGACCTTTGTAAAAGGCAAATAGAAAAGTTGTAAATTAGCCAATTTGTTAAATCCCTCGGGGAAACATTTAATCTCTGAGCAATCACTCATGTTTAGATACTGGAGGTTGTAAAGGTTACAAAAGGACTCTGGCAATGTTTCAACATTTGTGCCAGAAATATCCAGAATCTGAAGATGCTTTAGGTTTCCAATGTTTTTGGGTAGCTTCTTAATTTTGCATTTTGCAAGAGATAATGATTGAATATTTGTAAGCACATTGCACCAAGTTTCTATTCCAGTAATGCAACAACTGTTAGGACTTACCTTTAGAGAAAGCAATTTCTTATATTTGCTCAACTCCTTTTGCTCCTCTGGCTTTAATTTCTTTTGAAATACTGATACATGCCGAATATCCAGAGAGACTTCCTGTTTCCCATTTTCTAGGCAAAAACACTCATCTTTTGTTATAGATAGGCACACATCATGCATCAGATCATGAATCACATATTGGTCTCTGTCACCAAGTCTTTGGAAAAATCCTCTCCTTGCAAGGTCATCAAAGTAACGGTTCGCCTGGTTTCTCAATTCTTTGTCATTATCTTGAAGTCCGATAAAACCTTGCATGATCCAAAACTTTGTTAACTCAGGTTGGGTGAATTTAAAATCTTTTGGATAGAGTGAGCAAAATGAGAAACATTTTTTCAGATAAGTGGGTAAATATTGATAGCTCAATTGAAGTACGGGAAGTATATCATGTTCCTCTTTTTGTAATTCCCACATTTTACTGTCTTTGATATTCCTCCAGTGTTCAACACCTGAGTTGTTTCTCAAAGCACCTCCGATTGTTATGGCAGCAAGCGGAGATCCTTTTAGCCTTTCACAAATTTCCTTACCTATAACCTCCAATTCTGGATTAATATTGTTTGATTCGGCAACTGAATCAAATGCACATCTCTTAAAGAACTCCCAGTAAATATGGTCATCTAAACCCTCCAAATTTATAACACCTCCAGAGCCAATACTCGTGCCTGGAATTTTCACACATTCTGGATCCCTAGCTGTCACCAGCACTACACTTCCTGGATGTGCTCCTTTCATTGGTGCCAATAGACTTTGCCAGTCTTTGCTCCAAACGTCATCAAGAACTAGCAAAAATTTCTTGGAATTTAATCTCTTTTGTAAATCTTTTTGCAGTTCATTTAAATTAGTAAGATTGCACTCTTTTTCATTTTTAGTGGCACTACCCTCAATCATTTCTTTAGTTAACCTTACCAAATCAAAATTATCAGAGACACAAACCCACATGATTAGATCAAAGTATGACTCTACAGTTTTATCATTGCAAACCTTTTGTGCAAGAGTAGTTTTCCCAATGCCTCCCATGCCTACAATAGATAAAACAGATACATTCTGTTTCTGATCCATTCTGCTGCTACTCTCCCCAATGTGTAAATTAGAAATATTCACTCTTTTCACTCTCTTCCTTTTACCAGATCCAGAACTGGGAACTCCCATTAAACAGATCACTTCGTTGAACTCTTTATCACGCCCATACACATTAGATATATTAAGAAATGTGCTTGTAATCGGTCTAGCAGTTTCGCCAAATTGGTTGGGATTTTCTGGTATGCCATGACTGGAACAGATTTTTTCCATTTCATTATAGACGTCATTAAGCCTATCAAGAATCCCTTTTACTATCTTTGGGAAATCCCTCATCCAGTTCCTCAAAAAATTAATACCTGGGAAGCCCTTCTCGACTTTATTCTTCAATCTTTGGTACTCCAATTCATCAACTATGCTTTCAGCTTCATAGACGGAATCTTTAAGCTGGGAAAGGAGCTCGTCTATGGGGTTGTATTTAGGTAATCGCCAGCATTCGGATCTCTCGATTAGGAGTCGTGCCTTAGGCAATGCCACACGAAGCTTTAAGAGGTAACTATCGACAGCCGAGGCCTCAAGCCAAGAATCAACAGCAGATTTACCAATGGTTGACACCAAAAACTCGACTGCTTTATCCCACAATAAGTTCATTCCCCCCTGTTACGTTTATCAACCAACGTAAGGGAAAGGATTAGACAAGTAGTGAAATAATAAGCAAAAAAAAAAAATCCTTTTTTCCTCTATACCTTCTTTGGAATGAATTGAAGCAAAAGTAGCCTTTCTAACAATAGGAGTCCCCCGTCAAACGAAGAGGAAAAACAGAGATGTGCAAGCCTTTTTTTCTTGAAGTTTCCTGAAAGAAGAAAAATAGTATTTTCTTGTAACCAAGGTTCCGTCCTCAGCTGGAAGAAAGAAGAAGGGATAAATGGCGAAGTGAAGTTTGGTGATGAAAGAAGCGAAGGAAATGTTTGGGAAAGAAGAAATACCGTGTGGGAACTTGACAAAAAAAGAGTGAAAGTGAAATAGTACATTGATTTAATAATTCTTTTAAAACCCTAATTAAAGTTAACACTGGTGATGTACTCCCGATTTTTTTTATTAACAGAAAATAAAAATATCAAAATAGGGGTGAAATTTCAAAATATAGGAAGCACGGGATGGACGGAATAAACCATTACCTCCAGCTAATTCTGTTTTTAACCACGCAAACATGCTAATTCAAAAAAAAATCTTAGACAGGATAAT
The DNA here is from genome assembly GCF_964058835.1 of Carex rostrata. Classification (NCBI taxonomy): domain Eukaryota; kingdom Viridiplantae; phylum Streptophyta; class Magnoliopsida; order Poales; family Cyperaceae; genus Carex; species Carex rostrata. The sequence goes on from NC_135952.1 coordinate 2,461,735, forward strand.
CCATCCTGTGCAGTACTCTGGTTGGGAAATTGTTCAACCAGTTGTCTATCCTATTCCGAAAAATTTGAGTAACTGGAAAGCTCCTCTCGACTTTATGCTTCAAACTTTGGTACTGCAATTCATCAACTATGCTTTCGGCTTCATAGACAGAATCTTTTAGCAGGGAAAGATGCCCGTCTATTGGGTTGTATTTAGCTAGTCACCAGCATTCGGCTCTCTCAATTAGATGCTGTGCTAGAGGCAGTGCCTCAAGAAGTTTTAAGAGGTAATTATCGACATTGTTCCTATTAAGCCAAGAATCAACAGTAGATTGAGCAATGGTTGACACCAAAATATCGAGTACTTTATCCCACAAAATCATTCTCCCTTGTTACGGTTATCAACCACAAGGGAAGGATTAGAGTAGCAAAATAAGAAGCAAAATATTTTTTATTCTTTGTTCATGTCACCTTCTTTGCAATGAATTGAAGCAAAAGAAGTTGCTTTTATAATAAAATGGGATTTCCCCTGTCAACCAAAGATGAAAAACAGAGATGTGCAATTTTTTTCCCTTTATTTTTAATGATGAATGGAAGAAACACAACAAAATGAATGTTAGGACCATTGTTCTGAAAATCAGAATCAAAATCGGAATCAGAATCGTGATGTTAGTCATGGAATCAAAATCAAGTGAATCTGGAATCTACTGAATCAAACTAGAAACCATCTTTTTTTGGAAACAAAAAGAAAATTGCTTGTAGTAAAAAATTGATTTTTTTTTTTTAAAATAACTAATTTCCTGAAAAATTATGATAGCTCCAAAAATTAAACTCAAATAATATGTTAATGTAATATATGCAAATATTTAAAACTAAATAGGTAGCCAATAATGAATTCTCACATAGAGTAAAAAATATAAACAAAAATAAAAATATTATATATTTGATTAAAGATAAATTTAAAATGCATGTCAATATTGTTTTTAAAATTGTTTTATATAGAATTACAACTAAATCACACTTTTTTAGTGTTTATTATCTTAATTTTTACAGAAAAAAATACAAATGTTACGTACATATAAAATTAAATACGTTAAATGTTGAGAATACACTCGGCAGCTAAGAGATTTGGAAATCAAACAAGATATGCTAGGATCCTGATAACGTCAAAATATATAGTGAAAATCACTAATTTTTAGTACGAAAAATAGCAGAAAATCATATGCATAGTATCTATTTTCCTGAATTATGTTTTTAGGCTATTTTGGCAATTTTTGGGGAAAGTTGCGAATTTAGGTCAAAAACGGAGCAAAAATGTCATATCTAGGCCGATTCTAAAGGAAGTGTCAAAATAGGGCATCACTTGGAGTATGCAAATACCTCACACAAAGTGCATAACATGTAACATGGCAAAATTCACTGAAATTTGGCTAAGTACAGTGCCTTACAACCTCAATTATACCGCATGCGGTGTAAATGGCTATGCCATAAGGGCACACAGATTGGATCCGTGAACTGTTTAGTTTGGATGAAATCTCAGCCGTTGAATAGCAACCTTCTAGGATGATGAATCTCCAGATGTGGCAGGCCTTGCTACGCATTGAAGTCTATTTCGCTCCAAATATAACACAAAATGCTATATTTGGTACCCATGTTCTCCCATGATCCCCATGACTCCACACCCTTAGGAAAGACAATATAAACCCCTCTTGTAATAGAAATTAGTGTGCATATTTTAGTTGTGTAAGTCCATATTTTAGAGCAGAATATTGTGTGTAATTTCTGGAGTTTTGGAGAAGAAGAGGCTCTCGAAGTCCAAGGCGGAAGAAGGAGTCATCCAAGGAAGATGTGTTCTAGGTTTTAGGTTATATTTTTCTTTTATTACTTCTTTTATTTTGTTATGGCTTTGAGTAGCTAAGATCCTCCTCTCTAGGGATGGATGTAATGAATTCTAATTTATCTCTTTACTATAATATTTAATTTTATTTTATGTCTATTTGAGATTTTGTTATACTTAGAATGTTATTGAAATATGTCCTTGCATACATAGTTCTGTATACTATATGCCAATGTCCTCCACATACCTATAGGTGTTAAGTCATTGTACCTCAGTGTGAGAGGGGATACAAATAAGTACTATAAACACTTCGACTAATGAGGCTTGGCAGCAGTTCAAAGACTAGGGTTAGAACCTAGTGGGCTCCCTTGGCAGGATATAGATTAGATAGCATATCAAAGTATAATTAAGAATTTATTTATTACTTGTAATGAATAGGGTTTAGGGTTATTACTTAGCGAGTAATAGAGGAATATAACTGATTAGGTTAGTGTGAGTGATTTAATTACATTATATCATGTGATAGTCTGAACTGTCCCTCACAAGCCGACCTTAGAGTCGGAGAACCTTTCAAATACGCATAGAACCGAACCCAAGCACTCGTAGGGAATAATAGTGTCGGTATGCGGCTCTACTCTTCGGGGTGGTCTATATCGCATACGGCAGTGACAAAGGCCGTATGCGAGTAGACATGAGTACCATAAATATGCATTGAGATAATTAGAAGGATTTCTTCCAAAACCCTAGAGGCTCTCTAAACTTGGTTTACAGCAATTAGCATCTTATACCTTTACCAGAGTAAACTGTAAAATCACCCTGTACCTTTATTTATTTATTTATTTTATTAAGTATACACGCTACCCAATTAAACCCGAAGAATCTAGACTAGTGTTATTGTTGTTAAGCTACTTAGATCTATCCCTGTAGATCGACACCCGACACTACTATATGGTAGCATTAGAGTAACTAAGTATATATTTATATACTAAAAGTTAGTAGTCTCATTTAGAGTCATCAGATTCATATCTAGTAGAAAAAGAGAAGAAGATGTGAAGAAAGGAAGATGGATATGCATATCATATATATTATTTCATATACAGATAATAGTTGATTTCCTTCTAAATTATATTGTGTATTCTATGTTTAAAACATGTAATTGATTTACTAAAGATACCAAGTTGTATTGATAAAAAGGAGATGCTACAGCCTTGTAAATTAATTAAGAAAGAAAAGAAATAAAAATTAAGAAGAGAAGAGAGATTCATGGGAGTCTTGTGTTTTTGAGTTGTTATATATATATATATATATATATATATATATATATATATATATATTTTTACATTTCTATTATTATTTTTGACATTAAAGAATCAAAGTAACAAAAAAAAATTGTAACAAAAAAGAACTTTTATTTTATAAATAAAAGAACTAATTTTTTTAATATATAAAAAAAACTAACCATTTGCTCATAAATTTATTTATTACATTAGAGCAATCCATCATGTATTCTCTAAGGTTAATTTAATTAGCAACTTTTCCTAATTTACATTAAAAGATTAAATAACATAGGTTTAAATTGACGAGTCCTACTGTAAGAAGGTCCTTCTTCTTCTCTTCTGTATTTCCGGTATGTGCTTCCTTTGATGTCTATACTAAAATTCATATTCCTCTAACCATAATTTCCTCCACAATTGGTCAAATATGTGATAATTCGGTCAAAACTATGATAAAATTTGGCCGATATTTACGATTCAACCCTGATTTTACCGGTTTCCTGTACAAAAATTGCCTAGCCGAGTCAAATCGGGAAAAATCGGCTTGCTTCCAACAGATTTCACTCCAACTCGGTTGAGTCAATTCGGAATCGGTCGATTTTGTAAGACATGATTAGGATACTATGATTTATGTGATCCAATCCTACAGATCTAATCTCCAAACAATCAACCAATCGACAATAATAACTATTTAAGATAATTTATAACGATCCAAAGTAAGTTTGAACTATAAAAATAGAAGCAACAATTAAAAAATAGATCGGAGCCCCAATACGGATCCAAGTTCTTCTAACTCAATCAAGAAGCATGCATGATATTTATGGAAACTAATTAAGCAAAAACAGAACTGCAAATAGATAGAATATAATTGTTAACTAAATATAAACTAATTATGCACTACGTGTGCTTGTGAAACTGCTAACCACTTACTTTTTGAGTGTGCTTATGCAAGGTCTGTTTTGAACCGTTTGTCTAATCGCTTGGGATATAGACTAATGGTTTTAGGTGATTCTATTGAGCAGACTTGGTCGAGGTCTAAGCGTTTAGCTATGGCAGCTGGAATTCAAAATGAAAGATGTTGGATTGTATGGTTTAGCATAACCATGTGGTTTGTGTGGAAGCAAAGTCTTTAGAGATAATGTGTTGCCTTCAATGAATTTAGTTGATCAAATTCATGAGGGATTTTTGTGGATGAAATTTTGCAAGGAAAAATTGAGATAGATATGAAAGGCTGTAAGGACCGGCAATGGATGTAATTTTTATTATCTTTTTATTTTATTTTTTGGTTTGATAGCTTCTACCAACATTGTAATCTATATATATATATATATATATATATATATATATTGTAAGACTACGCTACTTCGCGAATTAAACGGGTTGTTTTAATTTGTGCTCATACCTCTAGTTTCGAAGTCTAAATAGCCGATCCAAACCGTTAGATGTTTAATCTATATTAAAATGTGCTTGGAGACCAAATTTTATATTTTTTGAATTTTTTTTACTATTTATTAAGATGGTTTGAAAATCGCTGTTTTTTAATGGTGCAGAATTTTAATAAAAACAGCGATTTTCAAACCATTTTAATAAATAGTAAAAAAAATTCCAAAAAATGTAAAATTTGGTCTCCAAGCACATTTTAATATAGATTAAACATCTAATAGTTTGAATCAGCTATTTGAACTTCGAAACTAGAGATATGAGCGCGAATTAAAACAACCCGTTTAATTCGCGAAGCGTAACCTTACTCTCTCTCTATATATATATATATAAACCGATATAATTGTTACCAAGTTACTGAATTCAGAATAAAAGAGAATTAACCACATACAATTTGTTACAGGAGGCGTGACCAAACCAACTAAGCAGCTTCGTGTAGATACTTGGTTTCGCAGCGGACAATTGGTTTTTGGCTTTGGGAATTCAATTAAGAGTATGCATGGCGACCTATTTTTTGATAGAGACGTATGGTAATCAGTGTTATTGATCGGAGGAAACTTCATAGCAAGAAAATGACAAGATATGTCACATTCCGAATCATAGCAAGGAAACTTCATGTATTAATTGCTTCACCATTTATCCCGCCATCATCGACCTTTAGCCTTTTGCCTTCTCAATATTTATTATATTTAGAAAATAATTAATACATTTTAAAAACCCAAAAAGATAACAAAACTTTTTCGATGAACCACATCAATTGTATGTGGTTAACTTTTGGCTAATTCGCTATGGAATTGCATATTTTTAGTACAGTTCCTTATCGTTTCAAAACTTTGTATAGTTCGTCACAAAAGCATACAGCCTTCCCTGGCGCTCTTAGAGTTATATCCTGTAATGGAACACTTCAATTCTTTAATTACATTCTAACAATTATTTTTTTATTTGAAAATTCATCGAAAAAGTAATTAAGTTAATTAAATAAATTTATTGACCATTAGTTTGGACTATGAATCAATTATTTACTCACAACTAATTTGTTAACAACTAATTTATTATAATCAAATAAATTAATTTGGAAATGAAAATAATCCAGCAGAGTGCAACTGAAAAATTAAAATTTAAATAGGTGTAAATTTTTTATTATGACCTTATTGTAGAAAGCTTGTATAAAAATATATATTCCTTAGTCTGTAGTGACTATTTTCAATGTGAAAAGATCGTCTCATGAAGGCCAAAATGTTTTAGACAGTTATGTATTTTCATTTTATTTGAATAAAAACTGCCCTTTTAAGAGAATTTAAAATCACAAAAACAATTCAATACAATGAATTAATTATTAATTAATGTAATTTAGCAATTTAGTTTTTTTTTTTATTTTAACAATTTTATTTTAAATTGAGAATTGCGTCCGGGAATTAATGGAAAAACTCAGTTCGAAAACTATTTCAAAAATAAAAAAAATAAACGATAAAGGATAAATAAACATCATCAAATATTGGATTACTAGACTAATACAATCTTATGTGAATTCGTTGTGATACGAATATAAATAAAATTTTGCAATCAGCTGAGGTCCAACCACTACTAGAAAAAAAAATACTTTGTCATCGGTTAAAATTGCTATCCGTCATCGGATTCTGAACCGTTGCCTATCACTCCGATAGGAAATGTATACACATATACCATCGGTTTGAGCCGATAGCTTTAAGCTCCAATGCGATCAGTTGGAAATTAGGGACAGATGGGAATAATAATTTCTCGGTCGTCAAATAAGCTGTTAATATAGAAACACCATCGTCTGTGAAGGAATTAGTGTCCTCGAGCAAACATGTTTATATTGCTTTTGATATTGATCATAGAATAGTTGGCTTGTTCAATTTGTTGCCTTGAGTTTGGTTACGTGATAGTTCATCAGGTTACAGACCTGCATTGTGAAACACTATCATAATTAACAAACTCTAAATTATCTCTGATCGAGGTAATTAGCAAGGAACTCTAATTGCACATAAGATCAGTGTGAGGATTAAATTAGGATGATCAAGTTTCACAGATCATAGCGACCAGGTTGTCGATTTAATTTCACGGATGCATATAAGTGTTTATATGACATTGGATTGACCATACATGAACATTATCTAAATTATGTGTTTGTGTCATTAATAGTTCATGTGGTGTCGGTCTTATGTCTAAGACATTTGGTCTTCTTGCTTAAGGAACGTACATCAATGGTTGGTGTTTACCGCTCGCTATAACAGGGAGCTATACGGACATCCTCTCTACGTGTAGGTGTTTAACCCTAAAAAGTTGGACGTTAATTACTTGGATACAATGTCATTTAATTAAACCAAAATTAGCCAATTAATATGTCAAACCAAAAGATGGGAGACAAATATCAAAAAATAAAATTCATGGTTAAAATCTACTCAAATAACCATGAATTTTGATATGTCATACACTTTCTAACTAAAAATGGTTGAAGGGTTATGAAATTTTAAAAATCAAATGAAATGGCAAGCTCTGATTGGTGCCACATGGCATAGGGTACCCATAGTAAGTAACCTAACAAAATTCAGAGCGCCCAAGCAAAGTCCCAACAAAGGAGGGCCCACTGATTAGAGACTCAAAGGGATTTTCGCTGAATCAGGGATATAGCTGGACTTAGAGCACAGGAATTGAATTCTGTGCACCAAGCTGTCAGCGCATAGGCTCACCATGCGCCTAGACCACCCAAACCCAGAAGACAAGCGGTGAGTTTAAACCCAGTGCCTCTGACCCCTTCATTTCGCATGCGATCAGCGCCTCTGCACGGCTTATTGAGCACCAAGCTCACCCAAGAAGAAGGAAAAGAAATAGATAGGGGACACTGTATGCCATGTTGGACGAGCTTGCGTTAGACAATTCAACCAGCTGTGAAGTCGTGAGACAAGCTCGAGGATTTGCAAGGGAAGATGATCGTAGAACTAGCATTCGATCTCCTCTTTTCTTGATTAAATCTTGGTGTGCGAAGTTTGATGTTTTCTATTTTGGAAACTAACTAAGCGACTGATCAAGGATGACTATGGAGCTGGCAACCTGTCTCCCTCCACTTGCTGGAGAGGTATGTGTTATAACACTTTGCTAGATCGTGTGTGTAGCCAGGGGCGGAACCATAATTTGAGTATAGGGGGTGCTAAATAATATTATTATTATTTTTTGGAATCAATGCTATAATTTGTAATATGAAATTGTTGTTTTCAATTTAGGAATTGTCTGATTAGTCGGTGCTATAATAAAATACCATTTGTTTATTGCAATTTCTAATTTGGAAAGGATTTTATTTTTGTCATCTTCCAATGCGCAAAGACGGAAGGCCCACAAGTCCAAATAGAAATGAATTTAATTATATTTTTTTAAATTTACATTGAAGCCCTCTAATTTTGAATATTTTTATAGGGGGGGCTTATACATGTAAAATGAACTATATAATACAATTCATATATACTTGATAATAAAAAAAATTTAAGTTGGGGTGGCTTAGCACCCCCCAGGTACACCTATGTTTCGCCCCTGTGTGTAGCACGATCCATAAACTATGTGGGTTTAATTGCATGTTCTATCGTAAGATTGTCTCTAGAGGCTAAATTTTTTTAAAATGTACCTGTTAGCCTAGAGAATTACCCAAAATGGAAATTATATATGTGGTCTAGCTATGTTATATATATATAGGAATATGCTAGCAGGCTACGCGTAGCATAGCTCCCCTCCGTGCAACGGCTCAATATTCGAATTTTCAAAATTCTAATAGTCGATCCGAACTGTTCATCTTGTTCTCCATATTAATATTTGTTTGGAGACCAAATTTTACATTTTTTGGAATTTGTTTACTATTTTTTTAGATTTATTGAAAATTGCTATTTTTTATGGTCCAGATTTGCTAAAAACAACGATTTTCAATAAATCTAAAAAAATAGTAAAAAAATTCAAAAAAATGTAAAATTTGGTCTCCAAATACATATTAATATGAAGAACAAGATGAATAGTTCGGATCGACCATTAGAATTTTGAAAAGTTGAATATTGAGTCGTTGCACGGAGGGGAGCTATGTTACGCGTAGCATGCTAGCATATTCCATATCCATTTCCCGTTTTGAATGGAGAATTGGCGTTCCAATAATACTGTAAAAACTGTAGAAAAAGAAAAACATTAAATCGCATAATATAAAATCTCCTCAGATCGTCACGTTAAAAGAGAAAATAATAACAAAATAGAAAACTGACAAACATGTTTGTTATTTCTTCAACCATTAAATTTATTCGTTATTTGAATCTCTACAGAGTACAGACCATCGAAAAAAAGGAATCCTGAAAATTAAAATAAGCAATTGTACTTGCATTACAAATTAGGACCCATTACATATCAATTATTAAAACCTTTAAAGCAAAAAACAGATTAGATACTTCAGCTAGTGATACCCTATCTCTAACTTATGTGGGTATAGTTTTTGATAGATCAAATTATACCCCAATTACACTATCTCTAACCTATGCTTAGCTACTAATTCATAATCAACAACTACATAAATACAAAGATTTTGTGTAGCCTGTTGCACCTACATAAATACAAAGTTTTTGATAGATCAAACTATACCCCAATTACACTATCTCTAAACCTTCTTTTATTCATTTTGTGTAGTCTGTTGCACCTAAATACAAAGATTGCTTGTCTTTTGTACAAACTTTTCCATTATTGTGGGTCTTAGAAGACAAAATAAAATGCTGTTGGCTTGGATAGCTCAGATTTCTGTGTATTCTTAGAATTTGTACCAATTGTTGTCACTGAAGTTTCAATAGAATATATAAATATTTAACTCTCTGGAAGATACATGCGGTTTGTCTCAGTAATATAACACATTTGGCTTGCTTCAAAATGAAATTAGCAGCATCGTATTATACCGCTTCTTTTCCAAAGTGGTACCATATTGACAAATGAACCCAACATTTGTTAGATTTGAAACACATTCAAATTTTTGGGGTTGTGGCTAATACTTCAGTGAAAACAATGCAAGCCATAGTTTAACAAAGAAACGACAAAAAAATTTAGTGTTAGTTGCAAATATAGAATTGTTAGCTTTATTTCCAAATATGTTTAATTAGTGGGTGTAATGCAACAAAAAAACATCCTGAATAGGGGAATGAGTTTTTGTGGTTGCCACCAGTATGTACCAGTTGCTATTAAGCGATATCAACCATTAGAACTAATTGAAATTTGTATAGAGTACCTGGCCTTTTTTCTTTTTAATTTCAACACTGACGAGACCTCCTTTTCACTACCCTTAATGGGAAAAATCAGAAAACATCTCTCCACCAAAGGTGCGGACGCCATTGCGGTTGTGACAAAAGCTGCGGTTAGAGAAGTAGGGATCGAAGAGGGTGGGTTCAGGAAGGACGGCGAAATGGATGTCTTTGACCTGGATTGGGAAAAAGAGAACTTGGGGGAGACGGAGAGTAAATAACCGGATTTAATTGGAGTTTGATGAAGCTATCCGTTAATCAAAATAATGTATCAAAATTCGGATAAACGGTAGAAGATGCTCATCGAAAACCCTCAGATGCTTGGGGATCATTTAGGATGAACTTGTTTTGCCTAAAAGAATAACTTCTTACTGATATTTTGACCACTCTCTAATCAAGCATGAAGTTATGTACTGAGATTTGGGTGAGATCAAATGGCCTGTGGATATGATCAAATAGCCCATTTTTTTTTTTTTTTGGACTATTCAATGCTATTGTTTAGGCATGTCATTAGTATTCTTAACCTAATTTCTTGAATTAAACAGGAATGAGATAGAGATAGCTTAGTGTGTGCAGAGAGAGTGGACACAGAACCCAGAATTGCATGAGAAAGGCGTGGAAATTCAGATTTAGGCAATCTACTGTTGAACCTAAATTTTGGAATTTCTATGGTTGTCAATCTAGGTACTTGAATATTTAATTTAGAAGACTGTTATGGAGGCAATTTTATTATTGTACTATTGTTAACCTAATTTAGCAAAGTAAATAGTAATTGGAGAAATGCCTCAGAACAGAACCCATGATCACAGGAGAAAAGAGGGGAAATTTAATTGCAACTTGCTATTGTTATTGTTGCTGTCAAAAACCAATTAATACTAATTAAGTGAGAAAAGAAAGAAATACAAAGAAAAATAAGTATATTTTCTGATGGACGGCCTTGTACAGAAGAAGAAAAAGAGGAGAAATTAAATTTGGCTTTAGATTGCACAGATTTTTTGAGCAAATGAACAAAATCCTTAATTGAGTGAGAAAAGAGAAAGAAAAAGAACAAAAGGAAAAAAATCTAATACCTGAGAAGAGAGGTGCGAAAATTCAAACAAATTCTTGTATACAGATTTTATACAGATCAAACCAAATTTGGAATATCTCCTGGATGCAAATTCAAACAAAACTATACTGGTAGCAAACCTGACGCAATTTTATGAGGACCAATCAATACAATTCTGGTATGAAACCGAGGTACTACTAATGCCAGTTGCCAAATTGGACCCGTATGTACCAAATGGGTAGTACATGCATAGGCAATAAGGTACGGGACTCAAATTGCTACTTCAACAGTTTAGCATGCAAAAGAAGATAGAATATTAACAACCCATCAAAAAAGCCTTTCCCCGTACTGGATCACTGAAACCTGATACTGAAATCCCTCAGTTGCTTGGGGATCATTAGGGTTTTTATCAGTATGAAGTTGTCTTGCCTAACCAACAAAAGAATATCACTTTTATTCTAATTTCAAAACTGCAATTATGGCTTATTCTATTATCTAGCCGAAGAGGATAACTTATTTTATTAATAAACTGTCTATGTAGAATCACAAGTAAAAGTGTCATTTTAGGAAACTAAATTGATTAGCATTCTTAACCTAATTGCTTGAATTAAACAGGAATGGATGGAGGGGGGTTTCAAAAAGCATCTGAATGGAGGGGGCTACGGAGAGGAGAGAGGAGGAGAATGGGGAGGGAGAGCGTCTGAGGAGAGAAAGAAAGGGGTTTAGAGTTTAGACTTGAGGAGAAAGAATTCACATCCCCTCCCTGAGGTTACCGGACAGAATACAATTGAATTGGATGGATGGTCCAAAATTGTTCCTTTTAACTTAACACGAATCTCAATGCACCAAAAATACTGCCCCTGCGTAGGTGGGACCCACCTGCCGATTTAATTTAAATCGGACGACGGACGACGGACTGTACTATTCTTGTCAACCGCTCATATTAAAAAATAGAATTTTGTTTTATTTAAATTAAATTAAGGGTGTCCGTTGTATTTGTTTTATTTTAATCATTTTCTCTTGACGGAAGGAAGACACACTCGCACTTTCAAGAAAACAACTTTCTTCGACTTCTCCCTCAGGAATTGTATTCGTCTTCAGAAATCAGGTACAAAGAGAGCAAACAATTACAAGAAATAATACAAAGATAATTACAATTACAATTACAATTACAAGAGATTGTTCTCCCAACACGACGGAAAAGAAATCTCTTATGCCTCCAAGTTTTAATGTACCAAAATTAAACCTTGATTAATGTATAAAAGGACACAATATGGCTTTTTCCTGTTTGATAGGGCTACACCTGAAATATATCACATTGTTATTAAGGAGTGCTCATCAGAACCATTTCTTCCTTACCAAATATGGTTGCAAGTCAAAATTTCAAAAACTTCTTATTGTATATTTTAGATATGGGAAATGAAGAACAGACCAGTGAAACCTTCAGCTAAATAGAAGTCTTGGCTATGTTTGGATGTAGCGAGAATAGCGAGAATAGTGCTATTCCGATCCATTCAAACATACTCATGAACAGCGAGAATAGCGCTGTTCTCGCTATTCCTACAAAAACATGGAATAGCAAACTACTCTCTCAAATGTTCAATCGTTGTTCTCGCTATTCTAAATGTTCCAATACCTCATCATACCTCATATTTCATATCTTGATTTTCAAAAGCTAAATTATTGATCCGAACCATTCAATATGATATTTATACTAAAATATGCATGAGGATGAAATTTTAGAATTTTTGAAAATCTTTTACTATTTTTTAAGATAGATACAAAATCACTGTTTTTGGATCGTTAAAAAAACAGTGATTTTCTACCCATCTTAAAAATTAGTAAAACATTTTTAAAAATTATAAAATGTCATCTCCAACTATATTTTAGTTTGGATATCATGTTGAATTGTTCGAATCAACAATTTAAACTTTGAAAATAAAGATATAAGATATGAGGTATGATGAGATATGAAAAACATGAGGCATTGGAACCCTCCTCTCTCTCTCTCTATATATATATATAGAGAGAGAGAGAGAGGTTGGCTACTCTACTTACATAAGCATATGATGGTATATGCTTATAAGTCATTTTTTTGTTTTCAAAATCCAAAAGGTCGATGTGAACCGTTAGATGTGATCTCTATATTGAAATGTACTTGGAAACCAAATTTTATATTTTTCTGAATTTTTTTATTATTTATTAAGTCACTTTGATAATCGCTTATCCAACGATGGTTTTTTATTTTACTGTTTTGTTAAGCCACTGTTGGATTAGCGATTTTCAAAGTAGCTTAATAAATAGTAAAAATTCAAAAAAAATGTAAAATTTGGTCTCCAAGCACATTTTAATATAGAGATCACATCTAACGGTTCAGATCTACTTTTTGAATTTTGAAAATGAAAAAATGACTTATAAGCTTATACCCTCATATGCTTGTGTAAATAGAATAGCCAACCTCTCTCTCTATGTATATATATGTATATTTATACAACATTTTTTATTGTCTATCTCACTACTAATTGTATTTTTCCACTTTGTAAAACAGGCGTCATGTCTAGGAAGATGTCTAACGATGAGCTATATACATCATCACGACAAGACGCCATTGATCTCCACGAGTATTTTTTTTTTTTCTATTTGCATATTTATTTAATAAAATTGATGAAAAATAGATAGCTCACAATTTGATTTCATATCAAAATTATTTTATTACAGGAAAGCCAACAAGTTATTCAGAGAGGCCCAGGATGCTCACAGGCGGCAAGATGACAAGTCGTGTAAAAAACTAAAAAAGATGGCTCATTTCAAATTGAAGAAGGCCCAACAATTGCAGAAGATTGCAGCAGAGAAAATATTTAATATAAAAAATGAAAAAAATAACAAATTTGTAGTCGACCTGCATGGTCTGCACAAATCAGAGGCCGTGGATTATGTTTATCAACGCCTAGTCGAACTGGATGAATCTAGTGATACACCACCACCCCTCCTGGTCATAACAGGTATTGTGTATAATACCAAGTCTTAATTTATGAATTCAAATTGGCAACATCTTGTTGCTATTTTTTTTTTTAAATCTATATGTGGTAAATGTCGTATATTTGTTTATTAGTATGATTTTCAGGGACAAATAATTATTTTAACTTAGATCGGTCTAAATTATTCATGTTTAGTTGAGGTCTAATGTTAAGTTATGGCTTAAGGTATTCCTTGTTTGGTTAGAGTTAGTGGAGAACTAAAGTTTTGGACGCGTAAGTTAATTAATTATTAATTATTAATAATTATATAATATTAATATATTAATAATAACTATAACATATTATAATATTATTATAATAATTATTTAATATATTATAATATTATAATAATAATTTAATAAATTAACAACATAAGATATTAATTATATAATTATATATTAATTATAATTATTAGTAGTAAGATAATAATTATATAATATTAATATATTAATAATAACTAAAATATATCATAATATCATTATAATTACTATTTAATATATTAGCAAAAATTATTAATAATAAGATATTAATTATATAATATTAATATATTAATAATAACTATAATATATTATAATATTATAATAATAATAATTTAAAATATAAGGTATTAATTATATAATTATTATTATTTATAATAATATACTAATTATATACTAATAATACAATATTATACTCATTGCAGTTAGGTCATGACATTCAATAAAATTAAACCATTATATGAAGTGATTTAATTTAGGTCGATTAAAGATCAGCTTATATCATCTTAGATCGACTCAATTAATACTCATTTAATGGAATAACAATGACTTAGGTCACATGATATATAAGACCAAGTCTTAATTTATGAATTCAAATTGGCAACATCTTATTGCTTTTTTTTTCTTAAAAATCTATTATGTGATAAATGTCGTTCGTAAATTAAAACATGCAACATCTTGTTGCTTTTTTTGGAAAAAAATATTAAATTTTTTTTAAAAATTGTTTAATGCAACATGGTGTGATTTAATTTCAGGTAGAGGGATCCATAGCAAACACGAGCCACAATTACCAAGTGCAATTAAAGATTTTTGTGATGACAACGGGTACGTGTACATTCATTTTTGTTATATCTCATTTTAAAATTATTATTATATTTTATTAATATTTTTACAAATAATATTTTTATTTAGAATAATTATTTGAGTACCTTCACTCCAGTACTCTTAAAATCCATGTACTCTATTTAGAAAAACTATGTATTATGGTCTCCACTAATTATGTTTTTCCTACTAATTATTATTCTAAAAAGATATTATATGATCCCCACTAATTATTATTCTAAAATCTCTGCAACACTCTTCCTCTATGATCTAACTAATTATATGGTCCCTGCTAATTATGTGGTCCTCTTTTCTTAATCTCCACACTCATTCCCGTGACAACTTCCATATATATAAATACTTGTAAGATAAAATATTAATACTTTGATGTGCAACTTATTATGATTATCTCTTTTCCAGTCCCCCAATCGTCCCGTAACAACCTTCCTCTAATCAAGCAGTGGGGACTCCTTATCACCACATTAACCTTACTCAATCGTTCACGTGTCAACCTTCATCTCACAAAAATAGTTTATCACATAGATATACATACTTTAGTGCAAATGTATGAATACTTACAATACTTGATATTAATACTTTCATAAGTCATCTAGTGTCATATGTAAGAAGTGCTTGCAAATATAGGAATAAACACTTGCATACCGATGAATACATGTGTGGCAATGAGCCCGAAAGTACATTATCATGGATCTCATTTGAAAGAAAAAATTGCGTAGAAGATATTTGTAGTTTTAGATTTGTAAAATTCCTCACAGATCGACATAAATATAAATGAGATTGAACGGAGGAAAAAAATCAAATTCTAAAAACGTGTATGGTCCCCCCATGTAGTTTGTCCCCTATAAATATCTATGGTGTGGGCACGTTTGAGAGATTTGGTTGGAGAGACAATTATTTACGTTAAAATTGTTTACCTTATAAGTATAAATAGTTTCGTGTATAGGTATAAATACTTCATTGCATATGTATTAATACTTTATAAAAAAAGTTATGTGTAAGAGTTTTTGCGGTCCTCCAAAATAGTTATAATAGTTATGATGGAGGTACACTGCAGATACTGTAATGCGGTTATCAACCTCTTTTATTTATGTTTAATTAAAATGATAATCAATTTTCTCTTTTAGGTACTATTATAAAGAAGGGATCAGGCTCGGAACAATTATCGTATCAAGCCACATCTTTTGAGCCATCAGGAAATTTGAGTCACTGAATGGTGGGATACACAAACAGGAATCAACTCAGCAACGGTGGAGAAGGAATGAAAAATAAGAAAAGTATCCTCTCAGATATTGTAAAAGATTCTCCTCACTTTACGGTTTGAAATTAACTCCCATCCGTAGGGCTGCTAATGATTAAGATTCGGCTCAAACTCGACTCGGCTCGTCAATTGTAGCCCAATGATTCGGCTCTTAACTCGGCTCATTTTTGAAAGAAAAAGCTCAGCTCGACTCGGCTCATGAAAGAAAAAGCTCGACTCGGCTCGGCTCATAAAAGAAAAAGCTCGACTCGGCTCACGAACTCGCGAACTCGCGAACCGACTCACGAGCCGACTCATATTTTTAATACATGTATATCTTCATTTGCTATGAGGCCTACCTTCATGCTAATGTTTAATTAATTTATATGTAGAGACGAATTTTTTCAAATTTGTAATACATGTATATCTTCATTTGTCATGAGGCCTACCTTCAAATTTTTCAGATTTCTAATTTTTTTCAGATTTCAAAATTTTCAGATTGCAAAATTTTTCAGATTTCAAATTTTTTTCAGATTTCAAATTTTTTTCATATTTCAAATTTTTTCATATTTCAAATTTTTTCAGATTTCAAATTTTTCATATTTCAAATTTTTTCAGATTTCAATTTTTTTCAGATTTCAATTTTTTCAGATTTCAAAATTTTTCAGATTTCAAATTTTTTTCAGATTTCAAAATTTTCAGATTTCAAATTTTTTTCAGATTTCAAAATTTTCAGATTTCAAAATTTTTCAGATTTCAAATTTTTTTCAGATTTCAAATTTTTTTCAGATTTCAAATT
Organism: Carex rostrata; assembly: GCF_964058835.1. NCBI lineage: Eukaryota > Viridiplantae > Streptophyta > Magnoliopsida > Poales > Cyperaceae > Carex > Carex rostrata. The sequence continues at coordinate 2,478,735 of NC_135952.1, forward strand.
TTTTCAGATTTCAAATTTTTTCAGATTTCAAATTTTTTCAGATTTCAAATTTTTCAGATTTCAAATTTTTTCAGATTTCAAATTTTTTCAGATTTCAAATTTTTTCAGATTTCAATTTTTTCAGATTTCAAAATTTTTCAGATTTCAAATTTTTTTCAGATTTCAAATTTTTTCAGATTTCAAATTTTTCAGATTTCAAATTTTTTTCAGATTTCAAAATTTTCAGATTTCAAAATTTTTCAGATTTCAAATTTTTCATATTTCAAATTTTTTTCATATTTCAAATTTTTTTCAGATTTCAATTTTTTTCAAATTTCAAAGTTTTCAACTTGTAATATGAGCCGGCATTTTGAAATTATTTTAAAAAAATGATATTTTTTTCAAATTTCTTTAGATCATTTATTTAAAAAATAATCAAAGTTTTCAACATGTAATTTAAAGTCACAAGAATATCTCTATCCCACTTCAATCATTTCTTTAAAACAATTAAATGATCATTTTTTTAACATGTAATATGAGCCGACTCGCGAGCTCGTGAGTCGAGCCGAGTCGAGCCGAGTGTTTACATGAGTCGAGCCGAGCCGAGCTTTTTTCTTTCACAAGTGAGTCGAGTCGAGTTAGGGCATTTTTTAGTTTCGAGTCCGATTCATTATGAAATATTGAGCCGCTCAACTCATTGATTCGCGAGCCGGCTCGACTCATTAGCAGCCCTACCCATCCGTTTAGAAATTTGGACTAGCATAAGGGGTTTGAAATTAACTCTCATCTGCTTCGAGATTTGAGCTAGCAAAGGGGACAGGGATTCAAATCTGCTTTGATGTCTCATTATTAGATCTAATATTCCGACCAATTTCTGTACCAAAACCTGTGTTTCAAACCACCAAATCGTCTAGAATGCGGTACTGTTGCCTTTTTACTCTTATTTGCAGGAAACACGTGAAATTGTGAAGTCTGAAGACCTTCATGCAGGTCGCGTCACTCCTGACGTGGGTTGCATCGCACCTCAACGCAAGCTCATATGCGACACTCATCAGTCCCTTGAGAGACACAGGAACGCGGGTCGCATCACGTTTGATGCGAGTCGCATCAGCCTATTCTGGAAACAAATCAGAGAAGGAAACTAAGGCTCAATGAAGGAAAGGTCAGCCAGAACAGCTATATTACGGGATTCCTTGCTACAAACCAATTGATTCTGCATTCCAAAGGGCAAGAGACATATTCCTAGGGTTTAGACTTGACAGCTAGCTTGGAGACGAAGTCGAGAAGCGAAAAGACGAAAGTTTCTTCACGGATCTTCTTTGTTCTTCGGGTTTTGTCATGAACAATCTTTTCATCAATTGTTTTATTTACTTTTTTATTATGTTTGAATAGTTTATTTAGTTTCTAGAGTTATGATGTAGTTTGAAACTTTGTTTTATTATGCATGTTTGAAGCAGTGTTGAATATTTGTGTTTATTTGATTCGAGTATTATTTTAGTTGCTTGATTGAAATTGATTGAATGATTCTTGATTGTCTACTGTTAGATGTCTATAGCATCTATTCTAGTATTTTGACCTTGATGTTTCTTTCAACCAGATCAAGTATTTGAGATAGGTTCTCAAGACCAATTAGTAACTGTAAAGTGGACATTTCTATTTATCGTAAGATAATAGATGCCTTTAGTAAATCGAACAGGTAACTTAGGTTGAATACCAATAAACGTGAGTTTAGGGGTTGAAAACCCTAAGAAGGTAAAATTGTATTTCCGTCACCAAGTTTATTAAGCCAATAAATGAGAATTGAGGTTTAGGAACATCAAGTACGATCAGTAGAGCCTTGCGCAAAAAACCAACACAGAAAACTGAACATGCTGTATTCATTCGATGTCCACGCAGGCAGCGTCATATCTGACGCGAATCGCATCACAAGGGTCACTTTTCAAAGGAAGCGGGTCGCGTAAATGGTGCTGAGAGGCAGAGTGGAAAATAAAATCAGAAATCCTGAAAACGCCTTTTTACAATTGATAAAAACCAAACTTTTAATTACTATCATTTAATTATTGAAATCAGTGTTTTATGATGGTCCAGAATTTTCACATCAAGTAATTTTTTATCTATCTTAAAAGTTAGTAAAAAATAATCTAAAAAATATAAAATTTGGTCTACAAGTACATATCCATAAGGAATCATGTTGAATGACTCAGATTAACAATTATAATTTTGAAAACAAAAATATTGATTCATATTACAGACCAACTAGTGATATGCATAGTACCATCGACTCACTCTAATTCACTGAAGCATGGAAGAAGCAAAAATTGTCTAACAGCCTGTTTTTACTACTTTGGTTAAAGACTTCTAACGATATGATATAAACAAACTGAGCTAAGATATGCAAAAAAACTAAAATTGAAGCAATATCATCCAACATTTTTCCCAGAACAAAAACAAAGCACACGACCATTTATTATAAATCATATAATACAAGTTTTTTCATAAATGGCGCTTCTTAGTACCTAAATTTGAACAGATTGCACATGTTGAATTTCATTTCCTCCTCTTCTTAGAAGGTTTACTGCTTTCAAGGCGTTGCCGTGCCTTTTCAAACTCTTCATCTGTTGGTTCAGGTTGCGAATTAGGGTTGCACTTTGAAACAATAGAAGAAAGAATGGAGTTAAATTGTTCCTTTCTTTGGCTTCTTCTCTCAGTTATTGCTAAGGCCAGATCATCCACCTCTTTATTCCTTTTCCTAAAAAAAGGTTAAATAAAGGATTAAGAGCAAATTTTTAACTTCAGGGTAGTTGGATTGCCAATTTGAAATTAAAAAATGTATGTTAAATATACAAGTTTAGGATGCGAGTTTGAGATTCCACCATACCAGCATATAAAATCATTGTCAGTTTAATTTTGTTTCACTTTGTAGTTTTGGATTGTGCCTTTTATGCGGGGTTTCTAAATGATGACTCAAGGTCAAGGGCTTAGTTAAATGCATTTTAATGCTGTGGTATAAGGGCATAATTATATGCATTTTAATGCTGTGGTTATAAATAACCTATTACAGTGTTATGGATATAAATTTCTAAAATGGAAAACATATAGGGGTTTATAAATGCTAACTTGGAGGGCCTAGCTAGAGGATTTGTAGGAGGCTCAGTTTGAGAAACCTTCTTGGCCCACTTCTTATATGCTTTTGTAGATTTCAGTTCACCTGTCAACAGATGTGCAACTTCAATACAAATAATTTATAAATGAAACAAAACAATACCATATAAATACAAAATCAAATAAACCTTCAAACAAGAGTTTAAGATGACTAAAAAAATCACAAAACTAACTCTTGAAGCATTTCTACTCCGTGCATACAAGGTGAACATATTGTGGTTTTCATGGATATAATGGAGGGCGTATACTAAATATTTCATGGATATAATGTACTGTCTTCTTAACCCTATCTGAAATGTGAGAATTATCACATTTCTCACTAGATTGTTCAAAAATAATACCAAAACCCCACCTCAGCACCTGGAAAGAAAAGAAAAACAAGGACAACAAATGGGTGCTTTTTGGCATCTTTTAACTTGATAGTTTTTCTTTAAATTCGCATGTCTTGAGGTGAAATGATATTGTGCAGGGGTACACTTTAAAGTACCCATAATTCCTAAATAATACTTGGTAAATAATATTAGACCTTGGGATATAGCATCATCAATAATATCCTTGAACCGGTGAGAATCAAGCTTTTCATCAGAACAAATCATTGAACAAAAAAGCCTGAAAAAGGAAAAATAATAATCAGACAAAGTAATGAATTAGGGAATAATTCCACCTCTGCCCCTATGGAGCACAAACATATGATGTATGGGCCTTAAAAAGGAAGCAATTTATAAGCTCCTTAAGATATGATTATTATTACAACTACTGCCCCTCAAAATTGTGTAAAAGACCCACCTTACTTTTCCTTCTTCCTCGACAGATATAAACAATATGTAAGAGGGGCAATTCGGGCATCTTTAAAGTTATGCTTTTTGGGGTCGTTCGGCAACAAAGGATTAAGAGTGAAGGATTAAGAGCTTAAGGAGTGCTAAGGAACCGATGTTCGGTTGTCTTAATCTGTGGGTTTTGCTAAGGAAGCTAAAGGAAGGGATATGGGTGCCTTAAAGTCCGGGCAAAAGGAAGCTAAAGGAGGTGTTCTTAATCCGCGCTAAAAAACCGGTATTCGGTAAGATTAAGCGGCTAAGGAAGCTAAAGGAAGCGGATTAAGCCTTAAGGAGGCTTAATCCTTTGTTGCCGAACGGCCCCTTTATGCTTACCTTTTTTTTTATATGAAGGATAACCATTCGAATTCTTTATTAAAATTACCTAAGAGATCTTTAACTACACTTTCTAATAGATTGTACCTATTCATATTGCCTTCGAATTTTGCATAGAGTTCCTTGAGATCATTTTTCTCTGAATCTGAGCCTCTGTAGTTAGCTTCAAACTCTTCAATGTCCTCCTCAGTGACCTAAAATAGGAAAAGAGAAACATTCATTCAAGAGAGTATTCCTCCCACTCCGTAAACCATTTTGGATTGCTCCCTTTTAACAATTGTCAAGATGAGAGCTAAACAAGACAAGAAACCAGTGACATCATCCGGTCAGGTCTAGTAAATGTGAAACCTGATACTTAGTTTTACATCCAATTTGAGTTGAGTTTGAAACTTTTTGCAGCATGAAAACAAGGGTTCATAAATTACTACTTGAGATTGTTCGCTCAACATACCAGAAAAGAAATCACTTATGCCTCAATCTCCAAGTTTTAATGTACCAAAATTAAACCTTGATTATGCCTACATAATGTATAAAGAACACAAGATGGTGGTTTCCTGTTTGATAGGGCTACAACTGAAATTTTGAGGTATTGCAGAGTGCACTTGAAAAGGACTATTTATCACATTGTTATTCAGGCGCGCTCATCAGAACTATTTCTTCCTTACCAAATATGGTTGCAAGTCAAATTTCAAAAACATCTTATTGTATATTTTAGATATGGGAAATAAAAGAACAGACCAATGAAACCTTCAACAAAATAGAAGAGGCAACTAAAAATATAATGATCTATTTAGATGAAACAAACCTTTTTGAACGTCCTTTTAAAATAATCTCTGAGATCATTTCCAGCTTCTCCATCAAGTGCCTATAAACCAAAAGATTAAAAAAGTTTTCTGAATTACAGGCAAGTCCGTTTTTAATGAAATAATTGCACCTTGTGGAACCATTTTATAGCGGTAGCATCAATACCTTAGTGTACAGCTCATGTTACCATCAGTCAACAAATACTGCTACATTATGGCACCACAAAGTGACAGCTATTTCCATATAGGGGAATACAACAAGCTGAAAAGCCAATAACGCACGGGGTGCCAGTTTTCATACCACGCCACTTGAATTAATGCTACAACTAAGTAATGCAGAATAAACAATGTCTTCTATACCAACTGCTTATGGTTGTCAATGGTACCCTTTTATTAGTTTACACAGCCCGATCGTATTTGATAAGACAGGGACATGTAATTTTTTTTTTTTTTCATTAGCTTATTGGGTATGGGCAAGGGTAAAGTTTATTTTTTGTTAACATAGCAGATAAGGGTTACGGGTAAATACTATTCCATACCCGTTACCCTATACGGTAACTACCAACAATAAAACTTATAAAATTATATATGGAGATCATGCATGATATGATATAATTTTATTCATGACCCATATATATCTATTAAATGGCACCCATATATCCGCTTACCCCCGTACCGTATTCCATAAGACGGGTATGGGTAAGGTTTTTTTTGTTAAGCTTATTGGGTACGGGTATGGGTAAGGGTAAAGTTTTTTTTGTTGACTTGACGGGTAAGGATATGAAAATGCTTTTATCCGACCCATTTCGTGCACCTTAACAACTTGACACCCCTACAACTGCTCCTCAGCTTCCTTAAAACATCTTTTGGAAGAAAAAAAAATTCCAGATTTTAAAAGGCCAAATATGCAAGAATTTTTGTAAAAGAATCACTTACATCATCATCGGTAGTGCCAGTTAGGTCATAATTGGATCTTTTCTCTTCATCACCAAGTATTGAAATAACCTTTTGCAACAGCTGAAATTTTGACTTCGCATTCTGAAAGAAAAGATAACTTGATTTATGCCATTTGAAGAGATTTTCATAGCATAAGGTAAGATAAATTAGAGCTAAATTGCTCAGAAAAATCGGTATTGTACAGTACCAGGTTTACATGCCAATACATGAACATATGAACAACTGTATGTCCTACTTCTACATAAACTTTATTACTGTAAGTTTTCAAAGGAAAGGTCATCAGAAATGCATATTATACCTGATTATTTTTATCTTACTCTATTTGCAACTCGGATCAATTTCCAACAGAGGTGCAGGATCTTTTTCTTAGATGCAAATAACACCTCACTCAACTTTTGCTGTGTTTATTTCCATAGACAATGACATCTCATGATAACCAATTCATATGAACTTGGAAACCAATAGCCAAATCCCCCAAGATTGTCTTTGTTCAATTCAAATTTCTCAAAAAAACAAACAAAGAACTCTAGTTAAGATCATTAATCAATAACAATATATCATACCCACCTCTTCCATCAAACTAATATAACAGTGTGGCGTTAATTGTAACACACAGACATCTCAAAACAAAGTATGTGCAGTTATCAAATATGACAATTACAAGCATTATTTACAGATTCAACATTGGTAAATGCTAAATTAAGAAAAAATTCTAATGATAGCATTTAAAGTACCTCGTCTCCTGGGTTTTTATCAGGGTGGAGTCGCAAGGCTAAGTTCTTGTATGCCTTCTTTATCTCTTGCTGTGTTGCTGTTCTCTCTACCCCTAAAATCTGTTCACAAAAATAGCAATTAATTAGTAATTCACCTACAGTTGTGATGTTATGTAAATTCAAATGAACTTCAGCTAAAACATTTACAAAATACCCCAAAACATTTTTTTAATAGCACTACAGTGCCTTGTATCACAAAAGTTATGATCTTATGTAAATTTAGCATCTACAAAAAGTAAATACCCCTTGCTACAAGTCTTTAAGAGAAAAATGGATTCATAACTTTGTCAGGTTTTCAAATGAGCTTCACTGATTCCATTGACCAGTAAAGTCATTTTATCTTTCCATTGACCAGTAAAGTCCTTAAGAAGATGAGATGTTATTTTCTTCTTTATTTCCAGCACAGACTCAGTATCAGTACATACCAGTAAGAACTGGACCTTACTTGCCTCTTACTGAACCAGGTTTTCTTCTTTAATCAGCTTTTAATTAATAAAAACTTAGTGTTGAACTAATAGAGACCAGACGTATGGTATATACTGGTTCGGTACCATACAAATCAGATCTAAACAGATTTAACAAGTAGAGAGTACCTCGTACAAGCTCTTTCCGGTCTCGGTGGATCCACCACCACCGGCGGAGCTTGTCTCCGCCTCGTCGGAAACCCTAGTTTTCTTCTTTCTCCCCATTTTTCGTCCAATACAAGTATTCTCTGAGTATCGCAAGAAGGTCTAATTCGAAAATAATGAGAGGGTTTTGGATTTTCTTAGAAAATATACGACCGTAATCAAATCTCCTCTCCGTTTTATTCGAACTGGAGACCAAAAGTCTTATGTATTGGATGGGAAACAGTAGATTGTACTGGAGTGGACATATATCCTTGTCACGTCACCGCGGGAAAATTCCCGCTATACATTTTTTCAGGAATTCACATCCTCCCGGTACTGTAAGGACCGTTCTTTTTAACTTGGCACGAATCTCAAAGTCCAATAATACTGCTCCCTAATACCCCTATGCTAGCTCGAATCTCAAAGCGGATGGGAATTAATCAGTACCTGGGAGGATATTTTTCCCATTTTTCAGCCCATTCCCGCGTCGCTGAGTTGATTACTGCTTGTGGGTCCCACTGCTCAATTACTCAAATTGCCTGATGGCTATTGTTATTTTGTTAGCTGTGTTTTCAAAATGACTGATGACTCAAATTGCCTGATGAGCGCATGCATGTTTATTGTTATTTTGCTAGTTGTATTTTAAAAATAGCTAGGTTATCCCGTAATACAAGAATTAATAATAAAAAATAATAATTACATATACATCATCATCAGCTCAGATAATTAATGGCTGCTAGAAATAGAGGCAGAGCCAGACTTTTAAACTATGAGGGTCAAATGTGAATGAGAATCAAGCATATAATAAAAAAATTCTAATGTAAATGGAGGTCGATTTCACACTATCTATAATATTAACCTTTAAATTATATAAAAAATAAGTTATATATATTAAAAAAAAAAAAGTTGAAATTGAATGGGTCAATTGACCCCATTCAATCAAGGTAGATTTGTCTCTGGCTATAAAACTAGGATTGTCAACACCAACTCAAACAAAATAGATAGTGCAAGACACTATTGCAATCAGCTATTGAAATTCAATAGACAACATTAATCACATTTGCCATCGGTGGCGAAACTAAAGCGTGGGCTCGTCAAACTCGATGGTCGAACGTGTGTTGCCAATGGTATATTGATTAACGCTATCTATTTTGAGCCGATAGCATATTTGTGTATATTTCCTATAGGGGTGATAAGCAACTGTTCGGAACCCGATGGCAGAATGCGATTTCAACCGATAGCGAAATGTTTTTCTCTAGTAGTGTTTGGCCTATGTATGTTGAACGTGTATCTTCTTATTTTTGTTTGGGATTAAAACCGTCTGATCAGAATCTAGTCCAAGGTAGAGTGCACGGGCCTGCTTTAATAATCGCGCGGCTCGTCATTGGATGGTTCAAATCTATACAGAAATACTATGTTACCTTAGGTGATAAGAATTCTATGTCGTAGTCCAGAAAAGAAATGACAAAAAAATATTTAGTGTTAGTTGCAATAATAAGATTGTTAGTTTATTTGCATATATTTTTAATTAGTGGGTGTAGGGCTGTAAATGAGCCGAGTTTGAGCAAGTTACCTCCAACTTGGACTCGGCTCGTTTAATAAACGAGCGAGCTAATTCGAGTTGAGATGATAATAACGAGTTGTACAGCCAACTCGAACTCAGCTCGTTATCAACTTGAGTTAGCTTACAACTCGTTTATAACTCGAGTTCAAACATATTTTGCACAAATCTCAAAGCACAAATAACAGTCTAGAGATTCGGATTTTGATTATTTTAGGATTTATTGTGACTAATACTATGTAACTTTATGTAACTCGAGTTATAAATGAGCGAGTTAGGGCCAACTCGAACTCAGCTCATTTATTAAACGAGTTGGCCACTCGAGTTGTAAATGAGCTGTAAATAAGCGAATTACGAGTTCGAGTTTTTTTATCAAGTCCTAAGTGGATGTAATGCAAAAAAGAAATAAAAAAAAATATCTATCGTGAAAGGCGTAGGTACGTGTAGCGCTGCGGACGCCGTGCAGTTAGGAAGAGGGGCTGTCCGATGGCTATCGGACCACTTTTGTGTTCGATGGGTTCTCTCACCGTCATATCTGCTTTAGGATTCGTGTATGCGGATTTTAAAGTAGACGCGAAATTGTGGGCGCGAGTCCTAAAGCAGATCTGACGGTGAAGAGAATCCATCGAACACAAAAGTGGTCCGATGGGCGTCGGACGCCCCCCTGTCCCGTGCGGTTATGATTGGGCTACGGTTAGAGAAGGATCGAAGAGGGCGGCGGTATGGATGTAAAATGTGAAATGCATTAACATCCTCAGGACTTGGTAAGAAACATCAAATAACTTTTCATTTTATTTTATTTTATAACATTTTGCAAATAATTATATATACCTCAATTCTTTTGGAAATTATAAAAGAAATCTAATAAGTATTGTGTATATCAAAGTAATTGAGTATAACGCTAGAGAATGCAGCCATATGCACCATTTAGACATTTAATAATAATAATAATAATTTCATTTTTAATGGAAATTTGCGTCGAACTTTCTAAGCTTTTCAACAAAAGCATCAAAATTAATTTATTATCATTACAAAGATATCTACTTAAAATTATCAAATAATTATAAAATATGTTACACTTTCCGCTCCATCGTACATATATTGTATTTTTCACTGACTGCTAGTGCTAGCAGTGCCGAATCAACTCGCTTTTGAAGGCTTTATTAAAAGTCACACCAAAACATGCATTTTATAAATGCCAATTACGTGATCATCAAATGACAATTGTGTGATTTTTGACTTAAAATTACAACACAAAATTCCCCACCTCCCAGCTTAGAAAACAAAAAGATTGTAAGTGGCATTTCATAATCTTCACTTAATTATATTTTATAAGATATTGGAGTCAACCTAAACCTACAATTCTAAACTCGTGTTCGTTTGAGAGAAGAGAGTCTTCCGTTTTAGAGAAGATAAGCGAGAGAAAAAGACAATTTCTGAAAGAGCAGGATGAGCGACGAAATTACGAGACGAGTAAATAATAAAAATTATGAAATTTTAATTAACGGAATAATTTTTTTTAGATCCTAACCGTCCTATCAAAATTTAAATTTTGTTTTAATCTAAATAGAGATTCTGTTGTATAAAATCTACACCTTTCGAATTTAATATGATTAGCTTAGTTTCAGGGATAAAAAGCAGAAAACCCAAATAAATTTTTGGTGTGCACGCACGGGAGAACAGAGAAGCTGCGCGCACGGAATAGAGCTGAGAGAGATTGATTTTGCCAGTTCGCCAAGAGAGGGAGAGTATGAAGGGGCGGGTCGAGCAAATGAGGAGACGACGAAAAAATAACAAATTTTGAAATTTTAACGGAATACTTTTTAAAAAAAAATTCTAACCGTTCGATTAGAATCAAAATCTTGAAATTAGCTCCAACCGTCCGATCAAAGTCTAAATTTTGTTTTAATCTAAATATAGATTATGTTGCATAAAATCTACACTGTTTGAATTTAATATGGCCAGCTCAATTAGTTTCAAGGATAAAAAGGTCCTGAACTGATTAAGTCATTTTTTTAATTTAAATAGATATTTTCAAAATTACCATTTGAATAGGATTTTTCCTATTCAGCATAAATTTATTGTTATATTTACAAATGTGCATTTAAATTTAATTTATTCTTAGCTAAATCTTTGGAGGACCTTAAAATTTATTCGTTATAAAATTTCTAAATTCCTGGACCGCGCGTACCGAAGTCACGCTAGTGAATTATGGCGTACAAAGACCGAAATTACTAGTCGCTCTCGTTTGTTTCATAGAGACAAGGTACACTGCTACATCTTACGACCTTTTACATAATCACACGACGAAGCTGACGAAACCAAGGTCAGCCAATTAAAACTAGCCATGTCAACATGTAAGATTGGAAATCTTTCTTTGAAAAGTCGTCCTCGTAATTCTTTATTCCATCACAATTTTTTGCCGAAATTTTTATTAATAGAAAATATAATAAAAAAATATCCAGATTAGGGGACGCTTTTCGGGATTTTTCAGATATAAGGAAAACGTTTTTAAATATCGCGGCCACTGGCCGTTGTGAATTATCACGGCCATACTTAGTGCCTTATTAACCGTTTTAACTACATTAACAATTCTAATTGAACCAGAGAAAAAACCGGAAAAAAAAACCCTGTCCGTTATGGATAGAAACGGCCAGCGCGGAAAAAAAAAAAAAAAAAAAAAAAGCTGTCCGCGATGAACAGTAACGGCCAGCCTATAAAAAAAAAAAAAAAAAAAATGGGCTGTCCGCGATAAACAGCAACGGCCAGCCAAAAAAAAAAAGGAGTTTGGTACAATTTGTAATAAAATTAAAATTGGACAGCATTTTTCGGATTTTTTTAATTTTTTTTTTGCTGGCCGTTGCCATCCATCACGGACAGCATTTTTGGATTTTTTTTTTTTTTTTTTCTGTGCTGGCCGTTTCTATCCGTAACGGACAGGGTTTTTTCCGGTTTTTTTCTCTGGTTCAATTAGAATTGTTAATGTAATTAAAACGGTTAATAAGACACTAAGTATGGCCGTGATAATTCACAACGGCCAGTGGCCGCGATATTTAAAAACGTTTTCCTTATATCTGAAAAATCCCGAAAAGCGTTCCCTAATCTGGATATTTTTTTATTATATTTTCTATTAATAAAAATTTCGGCAATTTTTTGTATGTATAAACATTTACGAACTTCACCAGAATTTTTAACTTATTTCATTAATAGTAATATATTATTCTATTAACTAAATACAAAACTTATAAAAGTTCAAAGAATTAGATAATATATAATATGTTGGTTCTGTCATGTTTTCGAAATTTTAAGTACTAAATTGATAGCAATAATTTTTTTTGTGATATTTTTTCTCTCTCTTTAGAATTATGATATGTAATTTGTGTTAAATTTAAGGGTAAAATTAGATAAATTCTTTAAGTTCAAATTGGTAATTAGGATTAAAAGTTAGACCATTGAAAATTATAAATTAGAACATTGTTTTTATCCAGTACCGATTAGTTAATAAGTTTGAATTCAATTAGACATTTAAATCCAATTTGCTATTTTTTTTGCTCCTACGAAAATCCTGATCCGCCCATGAATATTAAAAGCCTTTTAAAATCATCATTAACAACTTGATTCTTTTATAAACCTATTTTGTACTTCTAAACATAAAATAATTTGCTGATTTTTATTTGTACTCTGTTTAGCTTTAAAATTGTATGGATTTTATTGAAAAATGTCTATAAAATCTGAACCGTTTATTTTAGATCAGACGATAGAGATTTAGTCAAATTATAGTAAACCTTGAAAGTGACATTACGGTAAAGTATATTGATTGGATAAACCGGGATGCCACATACCAACCCATCCCTGGTAAATGTATTGACAGCGTAGTTTAGACTTCATACAGCGCGCGTAACATATGAAAACTTTTTAACTTTGTTGTATATTCTCTGTATGAAGTCAAAACTACGCTGTGAATATATTTATCCGCCTATCCGCCTATCCGGGTAAACATATTGACAGAGGAGTTATGACTCTATGCAGCGCGAAAATTCTATGCACACTTTTAACTCTTTAATATATCCGCTGCATGAAGCCAAAACTACGCTGTGAATATCTGGCAGTCCTATCTTTCTTTTTCGTTTGAATCTGCATCTGCTCAGTTCTAAATTCTAATCCGAAGCGATTTTGAGAATTCTCCTTTCGATTCGATTCGTGATCGGAAGAAGCGACGAACGAAGCGAAATCTAACAAATTGGACTCGATTTGGAAGGAAGGCAGGACTGTAATCCAGCTAAATCATACTAAAAACTTGAAGGGTAATTCTGATTTTTTTGAGGAAATTAGAGATGAGATAGTATTATGGTTTTTTTTTTTTTAATTTGTTTAGAGGCACAATTGTGTTAATTTTTACTTGAAGGGTTATGCATTGTACCAAGTTTCATATGTACCAAATTCCAAAAAATAAAATAAAAGAAGGTAGCTTTACTATTCTGTCACTGGAAGAATAGAAAGGGTAATTCTGAGATTTTTGAAGAAATTAAGAGATGAGATAGTGATATGTTTTTTTTTAATGTGTTTAGAGGCACGAATGTGTTAATTTTTACTTGAAGGGTTATGCATTGTACCAAGTTTCAGATGTACCAACTTTAAAAAAAAAAAAAAAAAAAAACTGGCTTTAGAATTCTGTGTCTGACAGAATAGTAAGCAATTCTGACATTTTTTAAGGAATTAAGAGATAGTTTTGTGGGTTTCTTTTAATGTATTTAGAGGTGCAAATGGTGTTATTCTTACTTAGAAAGGGTTGCGCATTATACCAAGTTTCAAATGTACCAAATTTAAAAAAAAAAAAACTAGCTTTACATTTCCCTCTTTGGAATTATTATTTTCTTTGAAAATTTTGAATGTTACATTCTCTTTGCATAAAACCAATTGCATTATCAATTTCTTCACTTGAATAAGTGTTAGAGTTATTATAGCAAAAAAGAAGAAGAATGAATTAGAGAGAATAAGAAATCTAGAATGAGAGGAGTTTAATTAAGTTATTATTGTTGGAGATACTGAAATATTTGCCATAAAATATTTAAATTCTTCATAGATTATTTTTTTTTTAATTTTTTTTCAATGATCTAGGTTTTAGTTGCTTGGGAAATGGTATCAGTAAACCTTGGTATACTACACTATGTACTTGACCACATATACGGTACAATCTTACATCGTGCAAAGATCGGCACCCCTTTTTTCTCCAAGGGATGGGGCGGTACCAACCTAGAGTTACTGGAGCGAATGGTAAACCAGCTATTTCCTGATGCTGCCAGCCTGGCGTGTCCGCCAGCTGTCATCAAACTCACCTGGAAAACCAAGTGGGAGACTAACAGTGCATGTCTCAAGGAGGGTAGTTTTGCTACCACATGCGAGGAGGAGCTGGTAGGTGCGTTACCACCTGAGTGCCGTACTGCTAGGGTTGCATTTCTGGTACCGAAATCTGTACCAGCTGAAAAGATGGCCTGTGTGGTTCACCTTGCAGGTATAGTAAAGTTGGTAATCTTAGCAGTTAATTGGTACGAACATGGCCTGCTTGCTTGTTATAGTGGGCTGGTACCAGTATCTACAATAACAATTGGTCACTGTTTTCTTGTCTTAGTGTCCAGTACCAGTATCTACAATAACAATTCTTAATGGCTGGTACCAGTATCTACAATAACAATTTCTTACTATTTTTACATTTTTTATTTATTGGGTACTATAATTGGCTTCATTTGTGTTAAGTCAGGTAAAAAATTTAATTCATTTATCATAAAATTTGAGGCTTCATTTGGTGGTAATTTTGTCTAAGAAGCAAATTCCTAGGACTGAGTACCTTTTTATACTCGTATATATAACAGACTGGTGTATACTGTAAGCACTATTAGTCTATTACCAGCATAAACTTAGGAGTTAGAATATATTTAATAAAATGCAGGGACGGGAGATCATACATTTGAAAGAAGACTGAAGCTTGGTGCGCCTCTTTTAAAGCAAAACATAGCAACTATGGTGCTTGAGAGGTAATTTTGAACTCCATTATCAATGAACATATAAAATGAGTTTATATATAGTCCCTAAATAAGTAATGTTTATATTTACAGAAATTGCCCAGATTGGCATTTACAAAAAAGCCCCTATTTGATGGACAAGGAATAATCTACCTGTCTTTAGAATTTGGTTTCTACTTCTCTTGTGCAAATTTACTCTCATTATCTTTCGACAAAATTATTGGTTAATTTCCTCTTATTAATAAGCATGTGGTTGTTTTGTGTGTGTGTGTGTGTTATGTTTTTAGAGAAACAAGATGAACAAATGAATAATCTAAGGGCTAACATATGATTTTATGGATGTTAAATTAGAAAATAGCAAGTTGTGATTTTTCTTTTTGCCAAATACCACATAGCATGAGTGTTTTTTTTTAAAATACACAAAACTGTTGGCTCCCTTTTCTCTTTTTCAAAATCCCTTCAATTATTCTTTTGTTTATTTTAATTAATGCAAAGCCCCTATTACGGGAACCGGCGGCCGAGCATGCAACCAGGGTCGAAACTGCTTTGTGTTAGCGACTTGCTACTTTTGGGAAAAGCTACCATAGATGAGTCGAGAAGTCTCTTGCACTGGTTAGAGGCGGAGGCCGGCATTTCCAAGACCGGCATTTGTGGCCTCAGCATGGGTAAGAAACCAGGGGTGAAAGTAGATAGAGGGAAAGGGGTGCTAAACACCTCCTATAAATTGAATTTTTTCAGTTGTGTCTTTTAAAAATTTTATTTTTTACAAAAAAATATACTATTATACCCCCTCATAAAATTAGATTACAGAACACTTATTTATCCAGCCCCCCAATCTCAATTTTCTGGTTCCGTCCCTGAAAGAAACATTCTCTTTCTCACTCTTGTAAAGTTCTTCATTACTGTGTTAGAATCTAATCTTGACCTAACATTGATATGTTAAGATCAAGGATTACAGCACCTACATTGTAACATAATGCCAGGTATAGTACTGGACCTACTGGTACTTGAATTCATATCGCCTAAACTAACTCAAAATTTGAGTATAGATCTGGACCGTCAGATCTAGTTTGGCACGAATATTAAAGGGCATGCATTCTACCTCGGGCCGAATTGGCCCGGATTCTGATCTGGCGGTCCACAGCTAAACTCAAAATTTGACTTACTTCAGATGATCCGGACTCCTGGTACCTGGTTTGGTTATTCCTGATGTGAACCTATTAGGTACGGAACCTTAGGAGAGGGTAATTTATATAGTTGGTTCAATTATCTTTTCTTCTGAAGACCAAAAAAATACTTCTGAAGACTTTATTCAAAAGAATGGTCTAGTCCTGAGAAAACCTATTTTTCAACCTCTATGGTTTTGGGCTTAACGGCATCTCTCAAATATCTGAAACAGTGAAACTTGAAAATCAGTTTGTTAGCAAAAACTGAAATTGCTCAGCTATTTGGGGGAGGTTTATTTTCATTAAAAACTCATTATTGGTTCTTGTTACTACAATTACAGAAGCATGTTGTTTTGTTAAAATATAGGTGGGGTCCATGCAGCGATGGTGGGGGCTCTCCACCCTACCCCAATTGCCACTCTACCATTCCTAGCCCCACACTCTGCTGTTGTACCATTTTGCGAGGGTCTGTACCAGCATGTTACGGCATGGGATGCACTGAAGGAGGATGCATCAAATCCCATTGTAAAATGTAATGGTGAAGTGACTCTTGAGCAGGTCAAAGAAAAGCTCCGCTCTGTGCTCTCTCTCACTGATGTTACCAAATTTCCCGTGCCGAAAAACCCAAATGCAGTTATTTTTGTGGCTGCAACGGTGAGTTTTTTTTTTTCATTTTATAATGATTCCTTTGCTAATTTAACATGTATTGGTGGGTTGGTTAATGCGTCTTAACAGGCTGATATTTTTCCGGGGAGTATTTTGTAATTCCAGCAAACAACCTGGATATATCTGCTTGAGATGGATTTTCTATAAGGGGCACTTTTGGAAATTTGAAATATAAAATGGGAAGTCATTGTGGGAGGGTATTATTTTGTCTATAGAAGCACTGTTGGAACCAAATAGCCTATGCTGGTGCCGAAGTATTCACATCCTCTGAGATATCTCAAATTTTGAGTTGATCTGTTGAAAATCCAGACCGTTCAAATCTTTTCTGCACAAATCTCAAAGCACAATAATACTGAAGCATTCGGGATAGACACTGGAAAAAATTTGACCCAGCTTTAGATAAACTAAAAGTTTGAGGTATCTCAGAGGATACGAGCTCTAACTTTTTCATAAAGAGCATTTTATATCATGGAACTTTCACCTTTTGGGAATGTAGGATGATGGGTACATACCGAAACACTCAGTACTGGAGTTGCAAAAGGCGTGGCCTGGGTCAGAGGTGCGGTGGGTCACAGGGGGCCACGTGTCATCTTTTTTCCTACATGGAGATGCTTTTCGCAAGGCCATTGTTGATGGCCTCAATAGATTGCCTTTGACGAAGTCTTTAATATAACCTTAGAGATTCATTCCTTGGTATGGTTTACCATTATTCAATTTTTGTTTTTTTTTTCAATTTGTTTAATTGGGTCATTCGGTAGAGAGAGGGAGTATACATTTAATGTTGTAAAACTCAAATCTACCTGTGATAGGATCTGTTCTGGTTGATTGAAAATATGAAATAAAGAAGATTTTAACTATTTAAAACTTGGTGTCATAATCAATCAAGCCACTGCTTTGTTACTTATTAGCATACACTTACACAACCTTCTACTTATTAGGATACACTTACACAACCTTCTACTTATTAGCATACACTTACACAACCTTCTCAAACAAGGTATTAATCCCTGTACCACCATATAACAAAATAAGCAAAAAGGGAAAAACAAATAAATCCATAAAAGAACCAAAAGAAGAAAATCAATTCAAAACAAAAGAAAACCCAAATACATATTCATTATTTAAGTATATGTTATCATAGCATACTATCAATCTTCGATGGTAAACGTCGGAAGAAATTGACTGGAACGGGCGGTAACTTGCTTCTAAATCTCGGGTGCCGCAACAAATATAGACCTGCTACAAGTGCAACTACCCGAAATGGGGTCACATAAAGCACCAGGGCAGCAATTAAACACAACACTACAAACAAGCACGTAGCTCTGGGATCTCTCCAGCTCAGTAGGGAACCCAACCTCTCCCCTTGTGTTGCCATGTCGCCAACAACTGTTTGTATCCTCCCTGCTACGCTCCTAAGCCGATCATACCGCATGTACACCAAATCTTGTTGCTTTGATGTTGGAAAAGTGTCAAATTCTTCATCTAGTTCGTCAGGGCTAGCGGCCTCAGCCCATGATAATTTTGTATCCATGTGTGGAGGATGGCGAGGTCGTGATTTATAATTCCAAAGCCCGATGAAAAACATGTAGAGAAAGACGGTTGGGAGGATAAGTTCGGGGTACCACACTAGAATCAAAAGTAGTATGTGCACAAGAACTGTTGTTGCCGGGTTTTTCCACTTGCATACGTCTCCTAGCCATGAGAAAATAGCAACTAGGCCGGAGAGAAGAGACATTATGCGAAAGAAGTTAGCCTTGCTTCGGCGCATGCTCCACATGTGTGATTCAACATCAAGCATGTATTCAACTACTTCCTTGCGGAGTGGTGGCTCAGTTCGGCCTAGCCTGGCTGCCACTATGCTCATAGCTTGGTACCTGTAAGTTCAAAAATTTGAGAATAATTAGGAGAGATTGGTTGATCCTCCTTACGAAACTTTAGATGTCACTACCTTGATGAATAACAACTTGAAATAGTTCTTGTTTTGAAAGAATAATGTACAGCTAAGGTACTGATATATGTAGTGAGGCTATGGTAATTTGCAAAGCGCAGATCGGTCCATGCTATGGATCTATATCTCCATTTTCAAAATCTAAATAGTTGATCCAAACCACTCAACATGAACTCCATATGAAAATGCACTTAAAGATCAAATTTACATTTTTTTTAAATAGGTAGAAAATCACTATTTTGAGATGGTCAAAATATTTAGATCGGATGATTTTCTACCTATTTGAAAAAATAGAAAAAAAGTTCTAAAAAATTGTAAATTTTGGCCTCCAAGTATATTTTTATATGAGATCATTTTGAACTGTTCGGATTGATTGTTTAAACATTTTAAATGGAGATATTGATCCATAGCACGGACCATTATGCGCTTTGCAAAGTGCTATAGCCTCACTCTATATGCTTAACATATAATCATTGTTTTGTAATGCAAGTGTCAAAGTTTCAACCTACATTTGATATGCTTAAATCCTTAAACTATTACCTGAGACTGTCAAGTTGACTGACAGTAAAAGGTTGTAAATAGTGCATCCTTGGAAGCAGGGGTTGACCGTACATGTGCAACATTGAAGCAATAGACAGACAGGTAAATCTAACTGCCAACTGTAGTTCACCCATCTTCTTGACTCCTGATGGTGTCAAAACAATAAGCGGGTAGGAGTGTGTGTAAATCCGATCTGTTTCAAGAGTTGACAACCGGATCCTTACTTTTCCAACCCGCGAGTCCCGGGTAGAGTTTGGACAGCCTCCGAGATGGCAATTGTCAAAAACACCTATTAATTTTTTGATATTTCAGTTCAGTATCATAATTGCAAATAGAGGTTTGATAACTTTATTTTGCAAGTTTTAGTGCATGTACAGTAGTCAGTGCTTCTTTTAAGGGTACCTTCTCATATATCAAATAATATACATTAATCTGAGCAACTGGTATTTTAACAGTTAGTAGTTAGCACAAAAGCACAAAATTACTAAACTGGTAAACAGCTGCATACGTAAATAGGGATAATATCAGACCACATATTTAATCTTTTAATATTAAAAAGTAAAATGAGCACTTTATAAATTTGTGAGTTTTAAAAATTAGAAGGGTAAATATGATATTATGAATTTTAAAGAGGGGGAATACATAATTTCGAGGTTTTTGAGGGGTATACATGAAATTCCTTCTTTTTTGATACCTATTGTGATGACAGTAGAAGGATCATACACCTCCCAGGTGTACTGCTCGTTCCAGCTCGGGCTAAATGTACCGACCAAGGTCCTCGTCCGGACCCACTTCTGACCATATTTTGCAATACAATAGGCATCTGTTGTACCTCTACCTTCTCGATTTTTCATAGGAAGCAATGCCTTTGCACCCAAAATACCCACCTCCAAAACCCCAACAGCTGGGCGCCACAACTGTCGAGCAGTTGGCCGGGTATCACTTATATACATAGTTGATTCATCCATGACATGGTAAGCACCTTCTAAACAAACCCGTAAGTGGACCCGGCTTGCAAATCGAAGATCCCTTCTTGTCTCACCTTCTAGTGCTGGGATGCCAAATTTTTCGAGATCAAACCAGCGAGACTGCACGAATGGCCGGTGGTCAAGTCTTTTTTCGAATAGGGTTAGTGGTAGTGCAACTCGGCCTAGCAAGTCGTCTTTACGGGAGCTGACATGGTCTTCTACATGTAGCACGAGTTGTTCTTCGAATGGTTCAGCTACTACAAAGAGAAGGTCTTCGTTCCATTTCGGATTAAGTGTGGACGACACACTTGTGCGAGTTTTTAACACCTGAAGAATGTACAAAGAAATTAACTTTTTATTGTACTAGTAAATATTTCTCGATTTTTTTTAAAATTATCTCCTGCAGCTGTTCCTTTTGGGGTTTTATAAAGAGTTCAAATGAGAAATTTCTCCATGATAAATAATGCAATTGAGGGTATCAAAAGTAATGTTGCTCATCAGTCATCAGTCATCAGTTATCAAGGGTAAATATATTGACAGAGTAGTTTTGCTTCATGCAGCGCATGGACAATAGAGTCAAAACAACACTGATTATTGATTGTGCTCTGCATAAAGCAAAAACTACTCTGTCAATATCTTTACCCCATATCAACGGCACTTTGTGCTGCTGGTTCTGCACTACTTGCCAATTAATGAACAAAATAATTATACAACATTCATATGTAAAATTTACACTGTCAACTTTTCATACCTGATTCCCAACTTGAGCTTTGACAAACACCTCCGGCGTGCGTCCCCGTGTGGCGGGTTGCACATCTTGTGCCTCGATGACATTGACTCTAAGATACCAAAGTTTTGGTGAGACATAGACCTTTGATCGCACACTTGCTACACCCTCTCCATGTACCGTTGCCGCATCTGAGTGCCATGCCTCGGGAAATGCCTCATCTGCCTGTGTACCAATCCAAACTGCCACCATGACCTCACCTCGTACTTTCAACCCATCAACCCGTCGTGGGTCCTCTAGGCGGTACCACTGTGGGGCCAATGGACTGTCCGGTGGTACCCTTGTAGGAACCTCATTGAGGTCGAAAATGACTTTTCCCATGTAGTCGTCACGACCAACCATCTCTTTATCCTTTACATAGACTTCTAAAGACGATGATTGGACCCGGTCTTTGGAGAAGGCAAAAACTTGGTTCCATTCGGGGTTTGCACGCTTCTCGAGATGCCGTGTCGTGCCCTTGTAGTTACCTAGCTTCACCTCCACGTAAGGGTCGCAACTTCCCGTTAGGGGATTTAAGGGTAGATCCCTATATTTGAAGAAATCATTAAAATCATCATTTTTAATTTTATGACACCTTATAAGTTATATGCTGTTATCCTTTTCTGAAACAAAAATTTCTTTACTTTTTATATTATTATTTTTCAAGATCATCATTTTCCATCTTTTACTTTGCAAAAGAAGTCATAAAAGAAGGGGTGCTAATAAGAATATATTTAGCAAATGCCAATTAAATGAACTAAATTTCTAATTTCTTTCCTAGAGATCCAAACAATGTATACATCTTCAAGAACTTGTCACAAATAGAATTTAATGATAAATGATGCATTAATTAATTAATGACACATACTTGGCTTTGACAACTCGGACATAGAGGTAGTACATCTGCTCGACCAGGTCATATGTGCCAGTGAGCTTGTCGTTGCCACGGGCCCCACCCGTTGAGGGCCATCGCTCCCCCAAAAGCGGGTTGGTGTCCTTCAATTGGAAGTCTTCATGGTGCCGTTCGTCGTCATGGTTTACAATAGGGTGTGTCATTTCAAATTCTAGTTTCTTTCCACTGAAAGTATATATTCTCTTTTAACCCTAGAAACACAAAGGTTTGTAAGGAGAAAATATATAAACGAGCACTTCAAAAAAAAAAAAATGAAGAAGAAATTAAAAGGTGACTAGCGAATATTAATCAAGAAAAGCATCTTTGTGGGACTATCATGGGTGGAATTTCATGTCTAATTATATTTCTAAATATTATAATAGAACCTCTTTGTCTAGTGGAAAAATTTATCAAGTATCAAATAAAAACAATTTGTTAGTAGGACATGCAAAGTTTACATATAGCTCTTTCATTTCTATAGATATTAGTTTCTTTCAACAAAGATTTCTATAGATGTTTTACTTATTTTCATCAAACTAACCTTGAACTAGCAATCATGCATGTTACCTTATTCAAGGAGATGGCAATAAACAAGTGAATTCCAAAGCTACCTCTCTCTCTCTCTCTCTCTGACCCTTAATTAAATTGCATGCATGAAACTAGAGAGAGACTCAAATATAACCACTTGCAAACTTCCTTTTAGTCTGAGAGCGATCAATATGCTTTTCTCTTTTTCAGACTTGACTTTGCCTCTAGTTTGTGCAATGGATCAGCCCTTGGTGAAGTAAGGCATAGGAGAGATGTACATGTAACATGTTCTCTCTCACACTCTCTCACACACTCTCTCTCTACACTTTGCTTTCAGAGAGGAAAATTAGCTTTTAGGAATGGAAAAAAAAAAAAGCATTGGAACCTAATTAATTTCATCTGAGGGGACCCAACTATACCCAGTCAACTTTAAAATTTTCCTATGTTTAGAATCATCTAATTAGTTGTCATTTTTAATGTAGGATCACTTGATTAATTTACTTTCACAATTAAGATTTTCATATTGGTTATACAAATATTGTGTAATTTTTATATTTGTGGAACTTTATAAACAAAATTAAAAGATAAATTATTGGCATAATCGTAAAATCTGTTGAAGACAGGGCTTGTTTTGTTTGTAAATTAAGACGATACGAACATTTTCAAAACAAAATTAACTTAGTTTAAAATATCAAACTGAGTATACACACACACACACACACACATAAAATATTAGTCATGTTATACTTAATTTTTTTTATATTTAATAAGCTCTAAAGAGGTTAATGTGCAAAAGTGATGGATAAACAACTTGCACAATCCAATAATCTACAACCGTTTGATTGAAAATTAATAAATGAGTTTTTGACTACTAAAATGACTGATAAAATTTAAGAATTTGGAGAGAATTCATACATTGATTTTCTGTGACGCTTTCATTGCAGTAGAATATTATAAATTGTTAATTTTATCCTTTATCATATTATGATTGTGTGTTGCATAAACGTTGTATAGATTTTGTTGTAGTTATTTTTAACCAAAAAAGAAGATAAATGTTTAATCATTCGATTGCTATCATTCATAGTTCATTGTGAACTTTTAACTTAATATCTCGAGCTTATACCATGTTTAAATGTAGAAATATTTCCTTTCAAGAAGATGACAGAAACAAGAAGAGAAACAAAGAAGGGAATTGATTCCTAAGTGGCTTTGTTAAGCAAGGAATAATTGTACTAATTACCTGATTCTGATTTGACACGTTGAACAAAGTGGGATTGGAAGCAGGACAATATTCGCAAAAGCACCCTTCCAAATTCTAAAATTACTTTACTACAATTTTGTGTACAACTTTTGTTTTCAAAACATGTTAGTCTGGTTTATAATAACATGTGTAATATGTAAGAGAGAATCTTGTAATGGAGCGCACGACTTGGAGATAAAAGTTGCTTTAAGGGTCTCTTGTTGAATAAGCTTAGAAAAGAGATTGATTTTTATCAATCCTTTAATGCCAAGTTGCATCAAATGTCTGCACTAAAAGCACAGAATATATTCTCACAACACTTAACAAACTATGTTATTTCTTTGTATCCAATGAGAACACAACCAGTTTTTAACTTGATCAGTACCATAAAAAATTAAATTAAATTAAATTTGTACCATCAATCTCAACAAATTTCAATTGAAAAAGATGGTATGGGTTTAATTTTATTATTCTTTTATGTTACTGATAAAAAAAATGGACAAAATGGAATGGATGTTTTCATTATGAGGCAAACAAAAATATTACAAAATGAAAATCAGTATGCAAATTTGTAACACAAGTCCAGGAGAGAAAAGGACACTAATTAGTTGATTGGTTACAACTTACAATACAACTCTATTAAAATATTCACCATAATAAGAAAATTTTGGAAGTCAATTTGTTGTTATACAAAAATAAAATGATAAAAAAAAATACAGAAGAGAAATATAAATAAAGCTAAGATGCGAACACTCAGTTTTCACAACATAGTGTAGCTTTGCAAAAGGAACAAGAGTACATGAAGAGCAGGTCAATACAAATATTCGCAAAAGGTTTTGATCGATAACTAACCATAAACAGAAGCTCAATTTAATCAGCTTGTAAGCAATATAACTGGCGAATATTCCCAGAAGCTGGAGAAGGAAACAATAATAAGAGAAGGGCATTTTAGTCAATTTTACATTCATCATCAAGGTAAGATATAATAAAAGAGACGAACAATGATTAGGCTTGTCACAATTTCTCTTTTTTTTTTATAATAAGAGAAAAGTTTCCATCTAGACTGCTAAAACAATGAAAAATGGCATACTCTGGGCACCTTTTTAATAAAATTACAAATAAAAGAATATGTGGTATTTTCCATATAGTTATATGTTCCTATGTGTAATTTTCATGAATCAAATGCCCTTGGCCACATCATATAACTGTAATTTTGTTCCATTATACATTCAAAAACCAAATTTCAAACGAAAAGTGTAAACTGCTGATCTTGTTCTATTTCAAGAATAATGTATTCTTGTCATGAATTACAGAATTTGGAGTTCATTTTTTTGTATTAAGATCAATAATTAGAATTAATGCACCATTACTAACAATGATGTGTTCACTTTTGAGTTTCTTGGTCCAGTACAAGAAAAAATTTACAATTTTTGATACAAATGCCTTACTCTCAACAATTCCTTTTTCTGTTTAGACTTCGAATTTTGAATTATCAATGGAACAAAAAACACGGTTATGATGGGTCCCCAAAATAATATTGTATCCCTAATTTTCAAATATGTCATATTTTTAAGAAAATAAAGTCAGGAAACAGATACATACAATATAGCCAGTCTCTGAATTGGGCATGGAGTGCACATGCTAAATCCCGTTTTCTATTCTCATCGAGTTGCAAGCTTCTAATTGTTTGTTCGGTTTCTTTCAGATTCACTTCCTGAAATGAAACTTAGCAATTAAAAATCTCCTTATTGAACATTTTTTTTTTTTTTTTAAATTAGTGGTATATCCACCCGTTTCATTACTGATTTTTTTTTTTTTTACAACCTACATATTTGCAATCTAACCCCTCACCTACTACATCACATTTATCTCACAAGTGCACTACCATTTTCTCATCAATCCCATAACATTTAATCTATTTACTTCCACATTTAAACTGTTAGTTGTTATTTGTTAATATTCAGTATCTCCAGAGGAGCAAATTTTTTCTGAAACTTTTATTTACTATTTTGCATGGCTTTTTAATTTAATTATTTGGTTGACATATTTATTTAATGTGTGTGTGTTTAGTTCCGGGTTGTTACCTTTTTCTTCTGGGCTTCTCTATAAGCTTCCGGCAATAAAAATGGATTCATAATTGTCGGTTCTGAAACTTCTGGGTTAACCCAACTAGGAATCTGTAAATAAACACAAAATTAAAGACAATTTTTTTTTATTCTATTTCATTAGTAGTTCTATTTGAAATGAAACAAAGACTATAAGAAAGATATTTCAACTCAATAAGTAAACTCAGATGACACTATAGATTTTTGTACCAAGAAATTGGTGAAGAGGTCAGGATCAAGACAGGTGGCAGATTCTGATTGCGCATCAGAGACACCAGCAGGGTGAGAAAGTGCATCGTGCGGATCAACCATGCCCAAAACAAAAGGCTGGTCCCACTTGTTCTCATTTGGGTTTATTTCCGATTGTGCCAGGTGCTCCCCCAATTGTGCATAGTATGTATTAAATGGAGCTACCTGTCATCATACAAGATATTATTTATTTTGACACTGGCAATAGTAAGTACTAATTTATGTACCAAGGCAAAGTACCACTGAAGTATAGGTATGTATCAAAGAGGCCTATTCCACCCTTTTTTCAACTTCATTTACTTGTGCCTTTTATTTTGCCACCTATAATCTCTTTTTAGTTTAGATTTCTGAATAATGAGGCTATGGTACTTTGCAAAGCACGGATCAGTCCGTGCTATAGACCCATATCTCTATGTTTAAAGTTTAACAGTCCATCCGAATTATTTAACATGATCTCCATATGAAAATGCACTTGGAGACCAATGTTTATATTTTTTTAAATAGGTAGAAAATCATTACTTTTGGATGGTTTAGGTGATTTTCTACCAAACTAAAAAAATAGTAAAAAAATTCTAATAAATGTAAAATTTAGTCTCCTAGTACACTTTCATATGGAGGTCATGTTGAATGGTTCAGTTTGTCTGTTTAAACTTTGTAAACAGAGATATTGATCCATAGCACGAACGTTCCATGCTTTGCAAATTACCATAGCCTCACTCATTGCTGAATTAGATTGGGCTTAACCAAGTTTTATACACTCAGTTTCTGAAAATCTTATGAAGAACAAATAGTAAAATAACAAAAATAAATCACCTGAAGCTTGTGATTGTCACCTACAATAAGAGGTCGCTGATTCACTCCTAAGTAGAAAATACACTCACGGCAATTAGCAATGCAGATTCGCTTCGTAGCTGCCACAATTTGCACCCTTTCACAATGCTCAATCTTCACTGCCTGTTCACAAAACAAAATAAGTTGTTTATTGCTATATGAAACACAACCTATTTCTCATATGAAGGGGAGCTTGACGGTGTTATATTTGACAAAAATGTGAAAATATCATACCTTGCCAATGGCACCAAGCACAATGGTTGCATCAGAACATCCATATACAGTAGCATAGCTCACTGGTGCCAGTATGTATATCATTGAATCATGACAGTTCAGTACCTTTGAAAACAGAAAGAAGAGTTATCTTACGCAAGTGATACATAAACAACAGTAATTCA
Source organism: Carex rostrata (assembly GCF_964058835.1). Lineage (NCBI taxonomy): Eukaryota > Viridiplantae > Streptophyta > Magnoliopsida > Poales > Cyperaceae > Carex > Carex rostrata. The sequence continues at coordinate 2,506,043 of NC_135952.1, forward strand.
TAATTTTGTTTGAGTGAGTCTATGGTACTATGCATATCACGGGTTGTTACCGTGCTACGGCTCTATATTCGAGTTTTCAAATCCTAACGGTCAATCCGAACCGTTCATCTTGTTCTCCATATTAATATGTGTTTGGAGACCAAATTTTACATTTTTTGAAATTTTTTTACTATTTTTTTAGATTTATTGAAAATCACTGTTTTTGGATGGTCCAGAATTTTCAGATCAAGTGATTTTCTAAATATCTAAAAAAATAGTAAAAAATTTTCAAAAAATGTAAAATTTGGTCTCCAAACACATATTAATATGGAGAACAAGATGAACGGTTCGGATCGACCGTTAGGATTTGAAAACTCAAATATAGAGCCGTAGCACGGTAACAACCCGTGATATGCATAGTACCATAGACTCACTCATTTTGTTTTAACCAAAACATGTTCCCCATGTGCTTAATATTATTTTACTTGGGCTGGACAAAATTAAACTTCCAACAGAAGTAAAAATTTCTAACAAAAGAACTCAGAGTGCTGGTACAAACTTTGAGGATCATAATTGGTATCCCAGCATACTACTATAACATCATATATATGAACACATAGTGCTGGTACAAGCTTCAAGTGATCATAATTGGTATTCCCTGCATACTACGACAATTGATAAGATGAACAGAAAAGCTAATGGAAAAGCTCCAAAATTATCCCTGCTTTCATACCTTTACAGAATGCCCCTTTATATCTCCCAGATGTTTAACCACTGAAGCCTTCGAAAACCCTTCAACAAATGTCTGGTTTCTATAATAGGCTGGATTGCTGCCATTATTCACTTGCCCCCTTGAATTATTATTATTTGCACCACTATTACTTGGGAGTGCATCCACCATGGTGATATCAGTATCTGTGCTACCACCACTTAAATGAGGAGCACTGGTATCCTTTAAAGGAGATATTCCCTTTTCCTTTTCAATGGCATTTTCTAATGTAGCAGTGATCTGCTGAGAGATCCACTCATGGATCTGGGAAGCAGGTACAGGTGCGGCCGGCATGTCAGGATCTGAATTTGCAAAGAAAGGAGAGGCTTGGGTTATAGCTAAACCCTCTGAGAATTGCATTAGAAACCCTAGGTGGCCAAATGTGTCTTGAGTTATTACCTGCCAAGTAAACGCAGAGCAAATCAATAACTTTTTAGAGTTACACTGATCAATAAGCTTCCCAAATCAATACAGATCCACTATATCGCATTCACCTTTTGCGACTCTTTTGTGATCATTTATGTGTTACTAAAATTTGGTTTACTTCATGCACCCAGTCTAAAATTTGAAGAGTTCTTCAACTAATGATACAGACCTCGTGCCTAAAATCCTTAAAAGCATCATACGACAAAAAAAAGGAGCCGGTACCAATCCAAGGGCAAACCAGGAATGAAAAAGAAAATACATACCAGAGCATCATCGCCTTCTACTCCTTCAAGGGCATCAGAGAGAAGGGAAAGAATGTTTGCCATGTGCTTTTGCAGATAAGAGAGCTGGTGGGACTCCTCGTCGGATTGTGAAGGCATGAACTTCCTACTATTACTCCTCACCAACTGTACCAAGAGCAAACAGAACAAATAAGTAAATGACAATATTTTACATTACAAAACCAACCCAATAATTTGATAAATATTTCCATGAACAACTTTTAATTTGAATACAAATAAACTACGTAAAGATAAATATGACCAAAGAAGTGTAACGGACTTTCATTAGACAACCAATAGAAATCTGCATGTGTTAATGACATTTTGGTAATACGGCATGTGGCAATTGGAACCAACTGAATCATATCAGGTCAAATGTAGACAAGCAATCTTAATTGAAAATCAAGTATTATGAGAAAACGACAATTCTAATGCACTAAAGCAGTAACTAAAATTTGAACATGCAGGTACAGAAAATTTATCTAATTATCAATCTCCTCTAAGCGCCATTTCACAGGACTCATCCATAAATGACTTATACCCCATGTGTCAGCATCTTATAGGCCAACAAACATCCATTTAAATCTCTACCTTTCAAGGATCAGAATGCTGACATGTGGGGCCATATATCACTTGAAAATGGCAATGTACCCCCCAAAATAAACCAAATTAAGGGGCAAAAGTGTAAAAATTTGACTTTTGAAGAGTGTGATCATAAAGTCCATCTTTACAAGGAATTCTATAAAAAATAAAAATAAAAAACATAATTAAACTTGAACAATTTTAACCTGAATTGGAGAAAGTGCAGATAGATATCCATCAAATGCCGAGGCATGAGGCCACACTTCATTGGCCAATGGGGAATCCTTGCTGCCACGAGGCACCAATCTTTTGTAGCCTTGCACATAGAGAAACAAAAGCAAATCTCTCAAATCAGCAGTACCTTGTCCTTCTACCCCCAAATCTTTGTCTTCGTAATGCAACACCCCTGCTAGGGTTTGAAGGATCAGGGAGGAGGTTTCCGTCGAGATCTGGAGGGACTCAGCAAGGGAGGCGGCGTCAATGCGGTGACCAGGGTTAGAGCCTTCGCTGAGCTTAGATTTGAGAGGAGAGAGGAGGGAAAGGGGGTCAGGTAGTGAGAACTTAGGTAAAGGGAGAAGACCATGGTCAAAGACCTCACGGCGGGGACGGATGAGAGGGACGGAGATAGACGCCGAGGAAGCGGAGGGAGGAGGTGGTGGTGGAGTAGAGGGTTCCGGCGCCATCTCCGACGAGATCTCCGGCGTGGTCTCCGGTGGGTCCGGGTTCATGGTTGTCGGATTTTAGAAAGCGATTGCGGTCAGAGAGAGAGAGAGAGAGAGAGAGAGTCGTCAGGATCCAATAAGAGAAGAGAAGAAATCAGGAATGGGGTCACGGGAGAGAGAGGGGAGCAAATGACATCTCTATCTATTTTGGGTTGACTTGAGGAATTCAGATTCATTGTAAATGGGCTTTCTATTGGGCCGTACAAGCACTGTTTGTATGAAGCATGAAATGAAGGTTAGACCCAGTTACAACAGGCCTGATTTCGGGCCTAAAGAGGCCCAATATAGGGAAATGGGCTTTCCCCGTTGGAGTTTGCTCCAACACAAGCTGGAGAAAGAGGGAGGACAGTAGGACACGGTAGATGAACTGAAGAAGTCACCGAAAAGTATCATTACCTTGAAGTAACAATTCGGATGGCATTTTATTTCCCATTCGTTCCCATACTTTTTTTTTTTCAAACAAATTCCCACCCTATGTAAAATGCTGGGAAAAAATAACGACGTCCAACTATTTTTTTTTTCCACGCTGCATGTTGCTTTCTCTTATATATCTATTTCTCTCCTATTTGCATTAAACACTAAACAAAACTTGTAGGGCCTCCTCGGCGGACAGAAGGAAAAAAGAATGAGAATGAGATTGCAAAATTTTTGAACTGATTTTTACTGTTTACGTGGGAAAAAAAAAATTCACTAAACAATAAATTTTTTACTGCAGCCAAACAGGGCCGTAGAGAATTTTTTTCCGACGGTGCAAGTTCCTTTCTTTTAATAGATTAATTTTTTTTAATAAATATACATAATTTTAAAATAAATTAGAATATTTCATAACTAATCTAATGGCATAATCGAACACTCATTACAGTACATTTTCATAATCATTCCCGTATGTATCTATATAAATAGAAGTTCCCGCAAATTAAATAGTGGATTTTCAAAGCAGTTTAGTCTTTTCTTTTTCCTGTTTTATTTAATATATAGTCCTTTATTGTTCTTGATTTGGTCTGCATAGACTAGTTTTTTTTTTCTTTTTTGAATTTCGAGATCAAATCTTCATCTTTATAATTATTGTCCTGGTCGGAACAACTGAATTTGTATCCCCTCAGGTTACCTGACTGAGTATAATTGGATCAGACGGTCCGAACATGTCATTTTTAACTTGGCACGCATCTCAAAGCACAAATAATACTGCCCCCTACTGTCATTCCGATCACCCACAGGTTGAAATTAATTATTGTCCTGGGAGGATATGAATCCGAAACAATTAGCTAGCCTTATTTGCCTTTTGGAATGTTGAGGCCTATGTTACTCCGATACTTCAGATTAGACTTCATATCTGTATCGGACACCGATACGTGTCCGACACGCCAGCTAACGTATCGGCTTACGTGATGTATTCTTACTGATCTGATACGGTCACCGATACGCCGTTGAAACTCACGAATACGTGATTTATGTAATAGATACGGTTGGGATACGCAACGACACTGAGCGACACTCTGAACTTAATGTACGTCCGTGCACCACGCATGAACCAGTAGCAAATCCCAATCAATACACCGCGCATAGACCGCCAAGTACTAGAAATCAAAATTTTTTGCACTCAATGGGAATCAAACTCGCTAACCTTAGTGAAGGGACATTCTGCCTTACCACTGTACCAAATCAAATTTGTTGCTATAATGGTGTATCTATAGTATTTAATAGATAACAGAGATATTGTATCATCCCCAAACAGATTTTTGATATTTAATTTATATAATATAAGTGTTAAATTAATAATATAATTAAAATAATAAAAAGTAATATATTTAATAGGCGTATCGTATCTAGAATTTTTAAAAATTGCCGTATCGCCGTATTCATATCATATCCGATACGATACCGTATCTGTATCCATACAACATATATAGGTTGAGGAAAATATAAACAAACCAAATATTGGAAATGAACAAGCTTAGAGTAGATAAACAATTTGGCTAAAGAGAAAGCTTTGAGTAGAATGTTGTAATTAGTTTTGCAAACATAGAAATAGCTACAGACACGCAAGCTGACTAGGCCTGCCCACTATTGAGTGCGTGTCCCCTAAGACTCAGTTTCAGAACTAAGCCATTAATGCCCTATTCGGCATAGGGCTGTCAAAAAAGCTCGCGGCTCGTCTCTAGCTCGCTCGCTAACAGCTCGCTCGGTAGTGGACCGAGCTGTTAACGAGCCAGCTCGGCTCAGGCTCGGGCCAAAATAAATGAGTTGAGCCAGGGGTCAGCTCGGACCGGGCCAGCTCGGCTCGTTAAGCTACAGTGAATTTAGGATTTAGTCCCGTATAATTTTAAGTCCAGTCTCATTTTTAAAGGCGCAATTATGCAAAATTGATGTATTTTCAGTTTGGGAAGAAAGGATATGGCTTTAGTTGCTTGAAGATGTGCCTGCTGGACAATTTCTTAAATTTTTTGAATGAGATTTCTTATTTTTTTATTTTTGAATTTGTATAATAACAGCCCAATAAAGCCCAACGAGCCAGCTCGTCAGCTTGCGAGCTAGCTCGGGCTGGCTTGTCACAAGCTGAGCCAGGGGTTTTGGCTCGGGTGACCTAAGTCCAGCTCGCTCGGTCCAGACTCGGGCCAAAATAAACGAGCTGCGCTAAGGCCCAGCTCGTTTACAGCCCTAATTCGGCAGTAAAAAAGAAAATTATTGTTTACGTGGGGGAAAAAAAATTCACTTGAACTGAATTTTTTTTCCCCACATGAACAGTAAAAATCAGTTCAAAACTTTTGATTCCTATTTCCATTCTTATTTCTTATTGGGCTGCCGAATAGGACCTAAAGGAAAGGAAGAGATGAGAGGTGAAACACATTCAAACCAGAGCTGCCCGTAAAGTTTATTCACTCCAGAAACAAGAAAACCATAGAGGAGAGGAAGGAAAGCGGTACTGTACTAAGGGAACTCCACATACAAAGTTCCAAAATCTGTTCCCTCCAATTCGAGATGTAGAGGGAGTGAGACAAATCCTTCCCCTTCCTTTCCTTTCTTCTGCTCATGCTGTTTCTGGAGCACAGTCTAATGTATGTGAAGTGCTATTTTGGATTATCCTTCATCTCTCTCTCTTATCTGTAATCTGTTTAATTAATTGATAAAGTTAATAGAGAAAGGTTTTTAATTAAAAAGATTATAATAAATAAACTAACATCATATATTATAATTATATTTTTAAGGAAACACATGTAAACAACTTTAGTGCGCAAATAAACTTTAATAAAATATATTTAATTTTTTTGTACGCATTGCTACAGAAAAAATAATTTGTATAGAGATTAGGGGTGAAAACGGAGCCAGATTATCTGCTTCTCGAATCCGCTCCGTATTCAGGTATGATCCAAATTCAGATAAAACAGATTTGGATTTTACCGGATAAGGATCCAGATAATTCTTAGATGAGAGAAACAGTATCCGGATCCTGATAGAGATAGGGATGCTTAATTCTTAGATGAGAGAAACAGTATCCGGATCCTGATAGAGATAGGGATGCTTAAACGGATCGGATATTCGTATGTATTCGGATCGCATCTTCTAACTCAATCTATCTCCGCTACTTTGCGTTGGACCTATTTGAAGTCGGAAGGGTTATATACTAACTATATTTAGTGGGACTAACACCAAATCTGAACCATCCGGACAACAGAGATGGCGCTCTTTTTTCCTCTGCTTTATGAGGCTCGTACTTCAAGCAAATCTTGGCAAGCTTGTAGTCCTCTCCAATTTCTACTAATTGAAGATTCTTTTTTACTATTTGACAGTTAGATATCGTTTATTTATTTTTAGACGAAAAGGCAGTCGATACCATATATATTATTATAATCCAGTTAGTCATTTAGGCATTTAGGCATTTTTAACTTTGCTTTGGAGTTTTTATTTATTTATAAATTTATGTTAATAATTTTCTCCATTCCAAAATTCAGTCGGTATTCATATATCTTAATTATCCGACCATTATTCGTTTTATATCCATATTCAAATCTGTATCCGTGGACTATTCGTTCCGTATCCGTATCCGTTTAAGGTGGATTTCGTTTTGCATTTTGATATCCGTTTACTATCCGTATCCGTATTCGTATCTGCTCATAATCCGATGGATGCGGATATGGTATCAGCATTATCTGCTTCGTATCCGCTCCGTTTTCACCCCTAATAGAGATCCATCAAAGCATTGCTAAAGCTAGAGATGCAAACGGATTGGATAGTGGTAAAACTATATTCGTAGCATTTTTATTTTTCGAATATAAATACATATCAGATATTAGATGGATATGGATACAAATTGAATATTCGTAGATAATACATACATTTTTACATAATATATATTAAACTATGAGTAAGGCTACCATACATTGTAATGCATAGACATTTTTGTGCATTGTATTATAAATTACCAGATTCAAAGTTCAAATAACCGATCCAAACTGTTCATCTTGTTCTCCATATTAATATGTATTTGGAGACCAAATTTTATATTTTTTGAAAATTTTTTACTATTTTTTTAGATTTATTGAAAATCGCTGTTTTTTTTTGTCCAGATTTGTCTGAAATACAACGATTTTCAATAAATATAAAAAATAGTAAATTTTTTCCAAAAAAATATAAAATTTGGTCTCCAAATACATATTAATATAGAGAACAAAATGAACGGTTTGAATCGGTTATTTAGACTTTGAATCCGATAATTTATAGTCTAATGTACAAAGATGCCTATGCATTGCAATTTATGATAGCCTTACTCTTAAACTATATGGTATATATCTACTATATATTCGAATACAAATAATTAAAATTTAAAATCATATCCATATCTACAAGAATATTCGAATATCGGATATCCATAATTAATTTTTTAATACAAATCCTAGGGGTGTAAACGGATCCGGATTATCCGACAGATATCCGCACCAAATCCGCTTATAATCCGGACTAAACGGATAGATATAATTTCTGGATCTGGATTCGGATATTTTCTGAATATTTAGAACTGAATCGGATACAGATTTGGATAAAATTTTATTTACCCGGAAACGGAACGGATATCCCGTAACTATCCGGATTAGAACAGGTATCAATATGAATTCAAATCCGCTAGCCCCACCACTTGTTTTTCCGAAAGCCCAATCCCTCCAAAATCCATTGCCTCTTGGTTTTCTAAAAGGGCAACACATTTTCCAAGGACAACAAGCTCATTTATTCATGCTCACCACGTGAGCTAACGTTGCTACAACAGTTATCTTATATATTGCCTCAGAACATCATTTCTTATATGTTGTGGGACAAATCGATAATTGCCGATGTATAAAACCGGACAACCAATTTTTTTTTTCTGTTTTTCGTGTGGTATTAAAAAAAATACTAGTATCGTGCCCGTACGTTACAACGGGAACATATTATAAAAGAACAAAAAATTCTCATAGAAAATAACATATTTTCATAAAAAAATAGACCAATAAAAAGATTAATCGATCCTGATAACTCTCTATATAACCTGCTTAGGGTTCTTATTTAATTTCGCGCCTCTCATTTTCAACTTAGTGTCTCTCTGTATCTCCATCTCTCCCTCTCAAATCCTCAGAGCTCCGTGTCTCTCTCTCTCTGTCCCCGTCTCTCCCTCTCAAAGCCGAGCCTCTCGCACCTCCGTCTCAATTGTGTCAGTTTTTAATTTTTTTATTGTTTCAAAAATTAATTAATGGTGTTTGTATATTGTTTTACAGTCTTGAGGACATCTGCTCAAGTTACTTAATCATCCGGCCGATCAACTATCACGGTATTAGCTTTATCTAATTTTCTCATTATTATACTTTTAAAACATTTTTTTTTGTATTTTTCATTGGAAAATATTTTTCCATCTAATTGTTTCCTTTGTTTTTCTTTTTCGAGTCTTTTTCTAATCTCAAGTGATGTGATTGCAAAAGAGGTAATTTTTTTTTATTGTTGTGCTTTACATTAATTGCATAAATGTGTATATTGCATAAATGTGTGTTAATTGAAGAAATAACTCAATCAGTTACTTGTATGTTTGTTAATTAAATTTTTTTAATTTAAATTTCTTGTTATAATATGTAATGCATTATAATCTGGATTCACAAAATGTTGGTTCTGAAAAAAAAAATTAGGATCGGTTGTTTCAAATAACCGAACCTAATAGTACTATTAGGATCAGTTATTTGAAACAACCGAACCTAATTCCCTTTTTTTTTTGAAAATTCGAATTAGGATCGGTTGTTTCAAATAACCAATCATAATTAGTACTATTAGGGTCGGTTATTTTAAACAACCGATCCAGATTAACACCCATTATGATCGGTTGTTCAAAATAACCGATCCTAATAGTATTATTATGATCAGTTATTTGAAACAACCGATTCTAATTCAAACTTTTAGGATCGGTTGTTTAACAGATCCAGATTAGTTTAGTATTAGTATTGTCCGGATCAAGATCGGATAAATTCCGACCCTAATGTGCGTAAATAACCGATCCTAATTTCAGTTTTTTCACTAGTGAATTAAGATGTTTGGACCATTACAAATCATTTAAAATCCTGATATACTACAAATACATTAATAGGGACATCTTGATGTTCTCTCATGCATTTAGCCGCTACACAAGGTGTTTGGACCATTACAAATCACTTAAAATCCTAATATACTACAAATATAGTTATACAGACATTTTCTTCATGTTCTCTCATTTAGCCTAGCGCACAAGTTATTTGCACGAGAAATGATCACTTGAAAATTCTGATATAATACAAATAGTAATAGGTGCTGTTTTATGAAAACCAAATAGTTTCAAGGAGCAAAGAGTACTAAAAGCAGTAAAATTTAGATGCATGTTATAAATATTTAAATTGCTAAAGTAGAAGAGAACACCTCATAATCATTTAATGGTGCAATCGTCATTGCTAATCTTGATGTGTTATGTTTTGACCCAAATTGCTATTGGAGCACGTTGAGTTTTGTATCTTTGATATGTAGACTCTTATAATGAAAGAGAACTAAGTCTAATACAATTTACTTTAAGTTGTTTCTTTGTCTTCTCAAATCTTAGAAAAATCTAACAAATTAGTATCAGAGCCATCTCACTGCCGGCAGTCGATTGATGGTTTCAGAGTTCAAATCTGTTCCGCTGCTGTTAGGGTTTCAATTTCACTTATCCAGTCAGATCCATTCGTCGTGAGTTGCTTCAGCAACTTTTGTTCAAATCGCGTTGAGAAATTTTCTGTGAGCCGCGATTCTGTCCTGGCGATTGGAGTCGTGCACCGCGTCGCTATTTAATTTTTCAGTGCACCGCGTAAAGTGGTCTTGTGAGCCGCGATTTGTAATTTCTGGGTGAGCCACGACAACACCTAAGTACTGTTCTGATTTTTAGCACAAGCTACGCAAAATCAAGGTTAATTTTGTGTACTGCCAAAGTCTGCCGCTTTTGATAATTCCGAAACAAATTAAAGTTTGTATCCGATTTGATTTATGCTTAATTCCATTTTCTGTTAAATTGGAATTTTTTCAAATTTAGATTTTGTGTTTCGGTGATTGGAGCAACATTGATAATTTGGGAATTGATTAATTAGGTGTTTGAGAAATTGAATGGATATGTCGGCGAAGTATGATATTGAGAAGTATGATGGGAAGACGAGTTTTGCGTTATGGCAAGTGCATATGGTGGCAATTTTGTCGAGCCAAGGCGTTAAGGATGTCATTTTTTGTCGAGATAATTTGATTGATGCGTTGACGGATAGTAAGTGGAGAACTATGGATGATAAGGCACTCTCCATTATCCAATTATGTTTGAGTAATTCGACATTGCAAGCGGTTCTATTGGAGAAAACTACTAAGAGTTTGTGGGAGAAATTGGAGAACATTTACATAAAGAAGTCTCTCACCAATCGATTGTGGTTGAAATTGAGCCCTACACCCTTCGCATGGTTGAAGGTACATCAATTTTCGATCATATTTCGGAGTTTGTATCTATTTTGAATGATTTGGGTAAGATTGATGTTAAGGTGGAGGATGAGGACCAAACGATTTTGTTATTGTGCTCATTACCCATATCATACAAGACTTTTAGAGACATGTTGATTTATAGTAGATACAAGATTTTCCTTGAGGATGTTAAGAGCAATTTGCAAGCCAAGTTGCACATTAATAGTGAAATGACCAATAGTGAAAAAAGGGAGTCAAGGTGTTGGTTTGGTTGTTGATCGAGGTAGGTCATGGGACCGAAATTCGAAAGATACAAGGACCCGTTCGAAGTCTAGGCACAAGAATTTGGCGTGTAACTATTGTAAGAAGAAGGGACACATTAAGGCCGATTGTTTCAAGCTTAAAAATAAACAAAAGGCGGATACTAAAAGTATTTTTTCAGAGGTGGCCAATGTGGTCGAGTGTGACATGGTTGATACTCTTTGTGTGGTAGATACCAATGTTGATGACAAGCATTGTTGAGTGATGGATACGGGTGCTTCACAACACATGACTCCAAATAGAGATTGGTTTGAGACTTATGAGTCTACGGATGGTAAAGTTCTCATGGGGAACAACAACATGTGTAAGGTTGCCGGAATTGGTTCGGTGACAATTAAGTTTCATGATGGAAATGTCCGAAGGTTGACAAGTGTGAGGCATATACCCGATTTGTCAAAGAATTTGATTTCTGTGGGGTTTATTGAGGAAAAGAGGTGCAAGTTCCAAAGTGAAGGTGGAGTCCTTAGGGTTTCTAAAGGGGCTCTCACAATCATGAAGGCAAAGAGAATTGGAACTCTTTATTTCCTACAAGGTTCCACGGTCACAGGGTCGGCTGTCATTGCGCGTTCGGGTACTATCTCGGATGCGGATGCTACAAAATTGTGGCATATGAGATTGGGGCATATGAGCGAGCAAGGAATGACCATTTTGAGCAAGAGAGGCTTGTTGTGTGGCAATGCACGGGCAACTTGGAGTTTTGTGAGCATTATGTATTTGGCAAGTATAAGAGGTTGAGCTTCTCCACGGCCATTCACTCGACCAAGGGAACATTGGACTACATCCATTTGGATCTTTGGGGACCTTCTCGCGAGCCTTATAAAGATAATGGTTCTCGTTACATGCTCACTTTCATTGATGATTTCTCAAGGAAGGTTTGAGTTTATTTCTTGAAAGAGAAAAGTGATGTGTTTCGCACCTTCAAAGAATGGAAATCAGTTTTGGAGAACCAAATAGGAAGAAAAGTTAAGAGGTTGAGAACTGATAATGGTTTGGAGTTTTGCAACCGTGAATTTGATAACTTTTGTAAGGCCGGAGGGATTGTTCGGCACAAGACGATGGTTTACACTCCTCGACAAAATAGTGTTGCAGAAAGGATGAATATGACACTACTTGAGAGGTCTAGGAGTATGCTTTCAAATGTGGGTTTGGGTAAGGAGTTTTGGGCAGAAGTCATTAACACATCTTGTTATTTGGTGAATCGATCTCCTACCACTTCAATTGAGTTGAAGACACTCGAAGAAGTGTGGTCGGGTAAGCCAATCGATTATTCAAATTTGAGGGTGTTTGGTTGTCCCGCTTATGCACATGTGAATAAAGGAAAGTTGGAGCCTAGATCAAAGAAGTGTGTTTTTGTTGGGTATCCCGAAAATGTGAAAAGGTATAAATTGTGGTGTCCCGCAATGTTGAAGGCAAATGATGTTGCATCTGAGCCGACTATTAAGGAGAATGAGATAGTTGAGAAGAAGATGGAGTTTGAGGAGCCGGTCCAAGAATGTGATGATGCCAATTTGGAAGAAAGCCAAGAAGAGGCACAACCATATGCATTGGCAAGGGACCGAGATAGAAGAGTAATTCGACCACCTACAAGGTATGGATACTCTGACTTTGCTTATTGTTTGGCAATTGCAGAGGATGTGGATTGTGAGCCATCTTCCTACAAGGAAGCCATTTCTTCCAAGGATGCGGCCAATTGGGTCACTGCTATGAATGAAAAGTTACAATCCTTGCAACAAAATAAGACTTGGTCTCTTGTGAAGCCTCCTAATGGTAAGAGGGTTGTGGGTTGTAAGTGGGTGTTTAAGAGGAAGATTGATGGCTCAAATTTCGCGGATTTTCGATACAAGGCAAGGCTTGTGGCTAAAGGGTATAGTCAAGTCCAAGGTGTGGACTTAAATGATGTATTTTCTCTCGTGGTTAAACATGCCTCCATTCGAGTTTTGCTCTCTTTGGTGGCAATGAAGGATTTGGAGTTGGAACAAATAGATGTGAAAGCCATCTTCTTGCATGGTGATTTGGAGGAGCAAATTTACATGAGTCAACCGGAGGGTTTTGAGGTTGCGGGAAAGAAGGACTGTGTGTGCATTTTGAAGAAGTCCATTTATGGCCTTAAGCAATCACCGCGGCAATAGTATAAAAAATTTGACTCATTCATGGGGAGTATTAATTTTTATCGTTCTAATTATGATAGTTGTGTCTATTTCAAGAAGTTGGATGGTGGGGATTTCATTTACTTGTTGCTCTATGTGAATGACATGTTGATTGCATCATCAAACTTGAAAGAAGTTAGGAGGTTGAAAGAGCAACTAAGTTCGGCATTTGAGATGAAAGATTTGGGGGCCGCCAAAAGGATTCTCGGGATACAAGGGATAGGTCCAAAAGAAAGTTGTTTTTTTCACAAAAGAGTTTTGCTGAGAAAGTGTTACGCCGTTTTGGCATGGAGAAAGCGAAGGTTGTTTCAACTCCTCTTGCGGCGCATTTCAAGCTTTCGGCCGCTTTAAGTCCAAAATCCGATAATGAGAAGAAATATATGGAAAAGGTTCTATATTCGAGTGTAGTCGGGAGTCTCATGTACTTGATGGTGTGTACTCGACTCGACATTGCTCAAGCCGTTAGTGTGGTAAGTAGATATCTCTCTTGTCCCAGAAAAGGGCATTGGGAAGCGGTGAAGTGGATCTTCCGTTATTTGAGAGGTACTATTGATAGTCGTTTGGAGTTTGGTAATGGCAAGACACTAACGGGTTTTGTAGATGCAGATTTTACGGGTGATTTAGACAAGATGCGTTCTTTGACAGGTTATGCTTTTACCCTTGGAGATTGTGCAATTAGTTGGAAGTCTACACTTCAAGCCACTGTTGCACGATACATTTGACCAAGGAGGCTATTTGGCTCAAGGCGTTTGTTGGTGAGATGTCTTCTTTCGAGGTTGTGATAACCAAAGCGCGATACATTTGACCAAGGACCGCATGTACCACGAGAAGACGAAGCACATTGACATTCGGTACCATTTTGTTCGAGATGTAATCTCGAAAGGCAAGGTTGTCGTGAAGAAGATTGGTACCGAGTCTAATCCAGCCGATATGCTCACAAAGCCTCTTCCAATTGCAAAGTTTAAGCTTTGTTCAAGTTTGTTATCGGTTTGTTTCTAGCTAGTTTGAGCTAGTTTTGTTTCTAGCATGTTGCTAGTGTATCTTTATGTTTACCTTTGTTTAGGTTATGTTTGCTTTATGCATTTGCTTTATATTTTAGTTTGTTTTAGATGCAATTTGGTTCAAGGTGGAGATTGTTATGTTTTGACTCAAATTGTTATTCGGATCTGTTGAAATTTGCATTTTTAATATGTAGACTCTTGTCATGAGAGAGAACTAAGTCTAATACAATTCACTTTGAGTTCTCTTTGTCTCTTGCTCAATTCCTCTTCTCAAATGCTAGAAAAATCTAACATGATCATGTCAAGCTGATAAATCAGTTGAACTTATATATCACTGTCGGTCCCTCTAAACAAACTAGCTTATCTGGTAATGTCCCACGTGGGACCCACTGAAAACAATGCCTGATCAGTTGTACTATTTGATCATATACCCATTGTAACGCCCCGAGTCCTTTTCTAAATCCTAATGTGACTCATGAGCTGTAAAAAATGCATGTGCTTCTCGCATAGATGATCACACGAGAATTTTGCTACCATTATTTGCTAATTGCATTGCAAGTATTTACACGGGGCGTAAATTTAATTAAGCACATGGATGCTTTCTAGGGAAAAATTGCTCAAATTAACTCGTAACTCGCTCGTTAACTATTTACTTGAACTTATTTATAATACGAGTCAGTTCTAACTCGAGTTGACTAACTTATTTAATTAATAAGCTGAGTTTGAGCATACTCCAACTCACTCATTAACAACTCAAAGTTACATAAATTAAATTTGTCACAATAAACCCCCAAGCCATTCTAAATGACTCCTCAGATGTGAGTTCATACTCATCACCACTCAAAATTCATCACAAAATAATTGTGACTCGTTAATTATGTTTGAATTTTTTGTGTTTAGATAAACTCTTACTAGAACCATTTGAATTGATTGTATTTAGATAAACTCTTAATACTAGTATATAACTATAACTCAGAAAATTAACTGGTCAAACGAGTTGACTCACTCATTAACTTAATGAGCTGAGCATGAGTTAGAAGTAGCTCGCTCAAACTTGACTCATTTACATCCCTAATGCTTTCTCAGTAGAAAACGTACGAACGATATGGGCTATTGCATGCGCTACAGAGAAATTATAGAAAATAACAAATCAGATAATTAATTAATGAATGTAGGGATGTCAACGGGTACGGTAAGGGTCGGGTGGAAGCATTTTGATACCCGTACCCGTCACAAATTATCCTTACCTGTACTCTAACCTTACCCGTTACAAATTATCCTTACCTGTACCCTACCCTTACCCGTTACAAATTACCTTACCCGTACCCTACCCTTACCTGTTGTAGTTGTCGGATAACGAAACGATAGCGGATAAATAACGATTAATACTTGTATAATAATTAATTATTTTAATTATTTATTAAATAAAACACTAAGACACATTTATTTGTTACATATATAATCACATTCCTAATATGAAAATTAATTCCAACTAAATTGTTTTTTTTTTATCAAAACACAAATTAAAAAACATAAATATTTCTGTTCTTTAATTAAAAAAAAAATCAGGCATGCAAATAAAAGCAAGATGGCAATTGTTCAAGTACTTTAATGGTGAATTATGTTTAACACAGTTACATAAATGGTTAATTGTTCAAGTTAGAAAAATTAATAAATTTTGTTTTCCAAAATCAAGAGTAGTTGCCAATTGGACTGTTGGAGATGGATAATAATTCAATACCTATTAAGATATATAATTACCCGATCAAAAAACGGGTACAAAATAGGCTTTACCCGTAACCTTACCCGTTTTGATAACGGAAAAAAATCTTTATCCGTACCTGTACTCGTACCCGATAAGTTTACGAAAAAAAAAATCTTACCCATACCCGTCTTATCGAATACGGTACGGGTCGGGTAAACGGATAAAAGGGTGCCATTGACACCCCTAAATGAATGATCTATTCTTGGAAAGAAGCTAGCTAGAAATAATGCAATAGTAGTTTCTATATACATAAACCACGTGATTGTACGAGTCAATAATGCCACTGAAACAATATGCACATGCACGAGATTTTTGGATTGCTGGTAGCCATTCATTTACGTAGATATTGTTTCTTTGATCTTATGTGAGATATCGTTCTTATCTTCTCTAGCTATTAGCTAGTATATATGTTTCTCGTTTCCAAAATCTATAACCACTCATTCGTTAACATCACTGTTAGTACGTACATACCTGTCTTTTCAGTGAAGGGGATAAATTTGTACCTTGCTAAAATATAATTTAGATAGCCTGGAATTAGCTGTATAATTAGTGTATAATCACCCATCTGCTAATTCTATTCAAGCCTACTGTATTAGCTAGGTTCTAGTTTTTGTTTTATCTGTAAAATGCTTTCGATCTCGCTATCAAAATCAAGTTGAGGAGAAACGAGCATGATTGCTATATATAATTATGAACTCAAAGTTCATAGATGTACCCTCGATTGATTTTGCCGTAATAATTGATATCTGATTTCAAGAGATAAATTCTGATTATTAATTTATTCAATTTCACAAGTAATGCATATGCACCGAAATATTTACAATAATATAGAGTTCATCTTGTAAAAATATCAAGATATATAAGACTGTATCTTGCGTTAAGTATCGTTTTGATTGTTTTCGACATGGCTTTCGGTCGTGACCCCATTTTCTATTGAATAGTTTTAAGTTACACAGAATATACAACCACTCATTCGTTCTCATATATATATGAGGAGACATTCAATTATATCTGTTTTTGGTAATACAGAATTACAAAGTCTAAACAGTCGATCTAAACCGTTCAACACGATGGATACATTAAAATGTGCTTTCAGATCAAATTTTACATTTTTTGGAATTTTTTCATTATTTATTAAGATGGGTACAAAAATTCAATGGTCTGAATATAGCGATTTTATTAAATACTTAATAAATAGTAAAAAAAATTCCAAAAAATATAAAATTTGATCTGCAAGCACATTTTAATATATCCATTATGTTGAACGGTTTGGATCGACTACTTGAACTTTGAAAACTTAAAATCGAGAGTGTAATTCGGTGTCACCAAAAAAATGTGTAATTGGATCCCTTCTCTCTCTCTCTCTCTCTCTCAAAACGTTTTTTCCTAGCCCCCGGAACAAATGACTCGTTTTTTTTTTATTTTCAAAGTCCAAACAGTCGATCCAAACCGTTAGACGTTCAATCTATATTAAAATGTGCTTGGAGACCAAATTTTACATTTTTTTGAAATTTTTTTACTATTTATTAAGATGGTTTAAAGATCGTTGTTTTTCAATGGTGTAGAAATTTAATAAAAACAGTGATTTTCAAAACATCTTAATAAATAGTAAAACAATTCCAAAAAATGTAAAATTTGATCTCCAAGCATATTTTAATATAGATTGAACATCTAATAGTTTGGATCAACTGTTTTCACTTTGAAAATTGAAAAACCGAGTCGTTTGTTCTGGGAGCTAGAAAAAAATGTTTTGAGCTTAGCCAATCTCTCTCTCTCTCTCTCTCTCTCTCTCTATCTATCTATCTATCTATCTATCTATCTATCTATATATATATATATATATAGAGAGAGAGAGAGAGAGAGAGAGATATATAGAGTTAGGCTGGGGTGCTATGGATAGCATAGTGGCCTCTATGCTACGGCTCAATATTCGAGTTTTCAAAATCCAAACGGTCGATCCGAACCGTTCATCTTATTCTCCGTATTAATATCTGCTTGGAGACCAAATTTTACATTTTTCTGAATTTTTTTACTATTTATTAAGTATTTTACAAAATTGTTGATCCAACGGTGGCTGCACAAAACAGTAAAACCGTTGGATTAGCGATTTTCAAAGTGACTTAATAAATAGTAAAAAAATTCAGAAAATTATAAAATTTGGTCTCCAAGCAGATATTAATACGGAGAATAAGATGAACAGTTCGGATCGACCGTTTGGATTTTGAAAACTCGAATATTGAGCCGTAGCATAGAGGCCACTATGCTATCCATAGCACCCCAGCCTAACTCTATATATATATATATATATATATAGAGTTAGGCTGGGGTGCTATGGATAGCATAGTGGTCTCTCGTGCTACGGCTCAATATTCAAGTTTTCAAAATCCAAACAGTCGATCCGAATAGTTCATTGTTTAATCCATATTGAAATGTGCTTGGAGACCAAATTTTACATTTTTTGGAATTTTTTTGCTATTTATTAAGATGGCTTGAAATCGCTGTTTTCCAGTGGTGCAGAATTTTAATAAAAACAGCGATTTTGAAACCATCTTAATAAATAGCAAAAAAATTCCAAAAAATGTAAAATTTGGTCTCCAAGCACATTTCAATATGGATTAAACAATGAACGGTTCGGATCGACAGTTTGGATTTTGAAAACTTAAATATTGAGCCGTAGCACGGAAGGCCACTATGCTATCCATAGCACCCCAGCCTAACTCTATATATATATATATATATATAGATATATATATATAGAGGAGGGTTCCAATGCCTCATTTTTTTCATACCTCATCATACCTCATATTTTATATTTTCGTTTTCAATATCCAAATTGTCGATTCGAACTGTTCAACAAAATATTTATACTAAAATATGCATGGAGATGAAATTTTATATTTTTTGGAATTTTTTGCTATTTTTTAAGATAGGTACAAAATCACTATTTTTGAACCATTCAAAAAACAATGATTTTCTACCCATCTTAAAAAATAGTAAAAAATTTCCAAAAATTATAAAATTTCATCCCTAAGTATATTTTAGTATGGATATCATGTTGAACAATTCGGATTGACAATTTGGACTTTGAATATGAAGAAAATAAAGATATAAAAGATGAGGTATGATGAGGTATAAAAAAATGAAGCATTGGAACCCTCCTCATATATATATATATATATATATAGAAAGAGAGAGAGAGAGAGAGAGAGATGGGCTATGGTGCATTGCAATGCATAGACACCCTTGTGCATTGGATCATAAATCACCAATTCAAAATTTATGGTCCAATGCACAAGGGTGCCTATGCATTGCAATGCACCATAGCCCATCTCTCTCTCTCTCTCTCTCTCTCTCTCTATATATATATATATATGAGGAGGAGGGATCAAGTTACAATAATTTTTGAGTTACAACAAGTTACAACAACATTTTTCTATATTTTCATAGTCCAAATCGTCGATCCAAACCGTTAGATATGATCTCTACAATAAAATATGCTTGGAGACCAAATTTTACATTTTTTGGAAATTTTTTACTATTTATTAAGATGGGTACAAAAACTAGTCAAATCGAGACCATTGAATTTTGTACCCATCTTAATAAATAATAAAAAAATTCCAAAAAATGTAAAATTTCATTTTAAAGCACATTTTATTGTGGAGATCACATCTAACGGTTTGGATCGACTATTTGGACTTTGAAAATGTAAAAAATGGTAGTTGTAACTTGTTGTAACTCAAAAATTGTTGTAACTTGATCCCTCCTCATATATGAGATAGTCTAATGTGCTTTCGGTAGCATATGGGTCGAAATACACACGGTCCAAATTTGAAATTTCAAAATTCAAAAGTCGATCTGAACCGTTCATCTTGTTCTCCATATTAATATGTGATTGGAGACCAAATTTTACATTTTTTGAATTTTTTTACTATTTATTAAACCACTTGGAAAATCGCTGATCCAACGGTGGCTTAACAAAACAGTAAAACCGTTGGATTAGCGAATTTCAACGGTTTAGATTTTTTAAAACAGTAAAACCGTTTGAAACTTAAAATTTTTTATATGGAAACGAAGCTCTCGTTAAGGACATTGGTTTGAACGGTTTAGATTTGTCATTTGAAGCCGATTCGATAGATTTTAGAGATCAGAAGCATATTGTTGATATACTAGTGGAAGCGTGTTAGCCGTACTCTCTCTCTCTCTATATATATAGCTACTTTAATTTACTAGTTGTTTTTTCAGTGAAGGGGAAAAATTTGTTCCTTGCTAAAATTTGGTTAGCTTGTAATTAGCTAGATTTAGGGTTTAATTATTAAGGGACAACAACTCATAATTCTACACATTGCATGTATATATTCAAGCCCACTGCATTATATATCTTGGTTTTATTTCTGTAAAATTCTTTGTAGCTTTCAAATCAAGTTGGAGGAGAAAAGATGATAAACGTCAACTGGAACAGTCCAGTTCTGCACAAAACAGATAACATCTGATTTCTGCTACATCACCTGAAACTTCCTTATCTTCTCCATATCAAGGAGAGCTCACCTAAATCTATGTTTATATTTTCTACTAATTAGGGTTGATTATAATCATAATAACTGCTGCTACAGAACTCTTTATAAGCACTGCTTTGTAATCAAAAGATCAATAACAATGAATAAATAAAAAGCTTAATTTCTTCAAATTAATGTCTTTATCAAAAAGTTTGAACTTTTAAAGTTCATAGACCCTCAATGAGCGAACATTGTACTTCATTTTCTGTAAATATCTGATTTCAAGTAGGATGTAAAAAAATCATGGTTTGACCGGAAACATCACAACTTGGCATGGTTCTGTCACGGTATGGCACGGCAGCATGCCGGTCACGTGGTGTGACTTATGTGTTCCGTGTTGTGTCCATTCGTGTCCCGTGAATATTCATGGTGACTCAATTTGTATCCAAGAACTAAACCCTCCATTAGGTTCAAATGTCTACCTCTTAACGTGAAGGGGAGCACGCGCTCTCTCTCTCTCTTCAGAAATGGGTAGAAAGTGACAATAAGTTTCTCTCTCTTTAAAAACTTAGCAGGGACCAACCCATATCATTTGATGTAACTCAAATTTTGAGTTTAGATTCGGACAGTGCATTCCACCTTGGATCATATTGATTCGAATTTTGATCGGACGGTCCGGATCCGAACTCTGGCCTCTTTCTCTCTCTTCTCTATGCTGCCTGTTTCTCGGGAAATAAATCTGCTGTGATTCTAAAGAATCGCAGGACCCTGTTACTCCATATCCATCTATTTATCTGTTTAGAGATTCGTACATAAAAATGAATATTATTGAGATTTGTGCATTTCAAAAAGTGAAACGTTAGATTTGAAATCACAGGGTCCTGCGATCTCTTTAGAATCACAGCAGATTTATTTCCGTTACTCTCGAGTCACACTCATCTAACTTTATCTTTTTATTTGAAGTACCAGGCGGATGTTGCATCTAACTTTTTCTTATCTTTTTTGTCCACAAAAGTAAACAATGCACATTTGACACGTGTATGTATTTCCAATAGAGGCGGATGTTGCATCTAACTTTTTCTTATCTTTTTTGTCCACAAAAGTAAACAATGCACATTTGACACGTGTATGCATTTCCAATAGATCTAACATCGATTTTTTTTTTTTTTTATTGTGCAAAACAAGCAGTGATTTCTCATCTGTTGAATTATATGTGATTTTACTCCTCAAGTGCAAACTTACTATAATCACACACTAGCTTGAGTGCAAACTTACTATAATCAAAAGAAAGAAAATAAATGTGTACTCACATGCAATCAGAATATGGCAATCAAACCTATAATTGGTATCAATTTGTTTCCATGTTTATGGTATTTTACCTGATTGTGCTTCAAATCAATCCAAATGAAATATAAATGCAGAATTAATCTACATCAGGATTTTGTCCGGTTAATTAAAACTCGAAGTAATATATATATATATACTAGCTAATACATATATATTATTATATTCTCCATTTCATTAAGCTTTCACTAGTAACTAGCTACTTCAAACTCAATTATGAAAAACCTACTTTATCTGTTTATCATATTGTGTTATAACCCGGATTGCTATTTCCGGTTCATCGGAGTATATGTATCTTTCTATTTTTTATTTATTTATTTTTATTTTTTATGTTAAAACTCTTAATTGTATGAGAGAAAATTAGTAAATTCAGTTTACCCTAGAATCGGCGTCCCTCTCTATTTTTTTTTAATCTTCGTACAAACCCTAACATATCAGTGCTATTAATTTTCTTTCAATAGAGCCGTGATGTATCAACCCCGGGCCTTCACCCACAACACCCAGTAAATTTGAAAAATTTGAACCCTTGCCCTCTCTGATATTTTTGTGTACTGTCCATTGTTAACAGTACATATGATCTCTATATAAGTATGAGTAACTGAGTCCTCTCAGAAAGCACCAACTGAGTCCTCTCAGAAAATAGAAAGAAATGTTAAACCCAACATTATCTCTCACTCAACCCAAATCTCTCCTCTTCCCACTATGCCCCTCCACCACTACACCATGGTCTCCGTCAGTGACAACACACCACAAAGCGCCACACAACAGATCAAAGCCAGCGAGACTGATCAGTACTTACACAGCAAACTGTACACAGAAGTCGAGGTATACTGATCTGAGAGTGGCAGCTCCGACAGAAGTAACGGTAAAGGCAACCGTCACTGTGCAAAAGAGTATCACAGGAATGTTTGCTGAACCTCTCGGAATATATGAACGAGGGTTGGATACCTTATCCGATTTATTTCGGAGAAGTAGTCTTCGACTGGAGCTTGTCAGTGCTGAGATTAATCCAAGTATGATACTATATATATATATGGTTTGCATAATTCTTTGGGTAAATTATATATTTTATACCGCTATATCACCCTCTTTAGTCTTCAATCTTATGAGAATGATTTTATTATAAATGAATGCTACATTTGGTGATAGAAGAAAAATAAATTTAGTAATTATTTCTTACCATCCTATTAAACAATATTAAGTAGGAAATATTTACTTTTACCCCAGTTCCTAATTGAATAAATAAAAAATATTTTATATATAATTTTCATTTGATTTTTATAAATTTTAATTAATAACATATTATAATTATCTAATCAAATGAATATGAACTACCTAACAAAAACTTAGTTTAGTACTCAAACAGTTTTCTTATTTTTAATATAGTTTTAATCAATTAATCTTCTGATTTGAGCTCTATGGTGAGAGGGGCTCAAACTCTCGGCCTTTGGATATCCAACAATCTTAGAACTCTTTTTCTAACCAACTGTGCTATCGTCCCATTCTCCACATCTCTCTCTCTCTCTTTTTGAAAGTGCTTGGCAGTGGCTGCCAAGGACTCCACATCTCTCTCTCTCTCTCTCTCTCTCTCTCAAATATTAATACTGGCAGCAAGCTATGTAAAATCGTCTATTTTAGGTAGGCAATTATAGATAGGATATGCTAGCTAGTATGTCTACAGATTGAATTTAGGCAAAAGAAAATAAAATGCAGATATTAAAAATTCAAAAATTATAGAAATTTTGAATTTACTCTCAATATCACTTTTAAAATTTCTCTGTTAAATATCAATATATTTTCTTACAATCTTTTCTCTACTTCTTACTTTTAACAGATCATCTTATATATAGACTCTAACATAAATTATATTCTCAATATATATACACATAACACATGCACCTGATACCATTTAACTCTAATTAACAACTAAAACAAATTAAATACTTGACTTTGCACTTCCTAATATAATCTATAAGACATAAACTGTTAATTATCCTACAAAATAAAAAATACATTCATTAAAGCACACTTGACCATTTAACCAAAATAAATATTTTAATACACACAACAGTAGATATATACGATGGTTGAAGACACATATAGCATAATAGAACTGAGTTCACCAAGGGCCTTGGTGAACTTAAGAACACCCTAGTTCTACTCTATATACATAATAGAACTAGATGTTGTTCTTAAGTTCACCAAGCCCCTTTGTGAACTCAACTCTAAAATCTATAGGATTAGTTTGAAATGAAGAATCCGAACTGTTGAAATCCTTCTACTTTACAAGTGATGAGTTTACATGCGAAAATTTTAAACTTTCGAATTTATTTAGTATAAAGTCAAGTGGTCAAAATTAGAAGGTATATAAATTAATTTTAATGCATTCATTTTTTGAATGTTTGTTTGACCATTTGACTATAAAAAATAAATCCAAAATTTAAAATTTTCTCATGTAGATGCATCACTCGTAAGGTAGAAGATCAGTTTCAACGGTTCAGACTCATTGTTTAAAGTCAATCCGATATGTTTTGAAGTTGAGTTCACAAAAAAGCTTGATGAACTTAAGAACACCCTAGTTCTACTCTCTCTCTCTCTCTCTACACACACACACGGATTCGATGTCCATATAATTGGTTCACAAGCAACTGATTTTCATATACATATTCCATTCAAAAGAATAATATAATTAAGTATATCATTACCACATAATATACTACGAAAACATGTACGCATGTTTACATGAAAAGACATCTAAATTAATACATACGAAGTCACAGTGCATCTCTCTCTCTTTAAAATTTGGTCACGCTAAATATATAAAGAAAATTAGAAATTAAGTGTTCATCTTGTGTTGAGTTATTTCCATCTTATGTGAGCGGCATTGGAAATATAGTTTTATGAGGTAAAACTAATGGAAACAATTAGGAGTGGACATTTGAAATATCTGTAAAGTATGAAAATAGACCATTAAATTAAATATATGAACAAGATATATATTACTTACTAACCTTATGAAATTCTTTCTAAATAATACATAGCTAATGAATTAATATATAGAGAATATATATAAACTCTTGTCCTTAATACATTGCAGAGACAGGCAAGCAATGGGATCATATAGCTGGAGATGCACGCCATAAGGACGACAAGCACTTTGATAATGAGATCACATACGAGGCCATATTCAAGAAGGTTCCAGTAGGTTTCGGCGAAGTCGGGGCGATTATAGTGGAGAATGTGCACCAGCAGGAGATGTTCCTAAAGAACATTGTGCTTGTCACCGGCAATGATGAAGAAAGCAAAATTACTTTCGCTTGTGACTCGTGGATACAATCCAAGTTCGATAAACCGGGAGAGAAGCGTATCTTCTTCAGCCTAAAGGTTACACAAAAGCTTAATATAGTACAGATAGATTAACTGCCTTTTATTTTGTTACTCTCAATCTATATATATATGATATGTGGTAATTAGAGGTGAATGGCTAAGCTACGTACAAAATTTAAACTGTAGCACCTAATTAATTTTATGCATGTAATTTTCTTCATTGACCTAATTCTAAAGTTGTAAACAACACAGTACATGCAGCTTCTCAATTAAAACCGATTTAGACGAAATTTACCATTTCATTTGATAATATATTATGTTGATTTTGCATTGTATTGTATATAAATCTCTCAAAAAAAAAAAATATATATATATACTTTCAGTCTTACTTGCCATCTCAAACTCCCAAAAGCCTTGAGGATCTGAGAAGTAAAGACCTCGAAAGCTTACGTGGAGACGGCACTGGGGAGCGTAAGCACTATGACCGCATATATGACTATGATGTGTACAATGATCTGGGGGACCCGGATAAGCCGAGACCAGTGCTTGGTGATAGCAAGCAGCTTCCCTATCCAAGACGCTGTCGAACTGGCGGACCTAGTACGAAGAAAGGTCAGATATTAAAAATGTAAATTATATAAAGATTTTTATGAACACATTCTTTTTTGTTGTTAGTTTTCTCTTTCACTAATGACAATATTAGTAAAAAAATGGTAATACTTAATGGTCAAAGCGCATTTTCTCATGAGAAGTTATTCAGAAAATGGGAAATTTTTTTTCAAAAGCACATATATACATGTATATATCTAAATTTATATGTATATATACATATCTATAGATATCACACACACACACGTATATGTATGTATGTATATACATACATAAACTTGTGTGTGTTGTGTACATAAAGATATGTATACCTACCTACCTACATACAAACATAGAGAGAGAGGGTGGACTAGCTTTGGGAAATAAAGTAAATGTTTTACTTTCCGTCCATATCTTTATTTTTAAAATTTAAACATTTGATCTGAATAGTTTAACATGATCTCTATACTAAAATATGTTTGGAGATCAAATTTTACATTTTTTTTTGGATTTTTTACTATTTTTTTAGAATTTTTAGAAATCATTGTTTAAAACAGTGAATTTAAAATAAAATCTTAAATTTTTTTTAAAAAAAAATGTAAAATTTAGTCTTCAAACACATTTAATATGGAGATCATACATGTTGAAAGGTTCGAATATGTATATGTATGTGTGCACGTGTCAGCATTTGTTTGAATTTTGAAAATAAAAATATCTATATATATGTATGTATATGTGCGCACGTCAGCATGTGAGGTTTGTGATAGTAGAAGATAGAAATGATGGGGATGAGATTTGCTAGGTTTCTGGCCTCATCTTACCAAAATGATGTGATATCTTGATGCATCTCACTAAATCCATGTGATGCTCAGATTATACAAGTATTCAGAGGAAAACGCCAATACATTATTAGGACTTTTATGAAATAAAACCAATTAATCAGAGTGGTCCCTGGGAAACGACAAACAAGAACTTTCATCCACTTTCTTTTATCAAAATGGTCCCCAAAATGTACATTTAATTACATGAAAATGATAATTCGCCTACTTTAAATGAAAGCATCCTTATGAAAGTTGAATTTTTGATATGAAGTTAATACAAAATTTCTTTTGTGCAGATCCACATTCAGAACAAAGGAAGGGTGATATTTACATCCCGAGAGACGAATCATTTTCGGAACTGAAAGAAGGGACCTTCCAGATCAAAACCCTGAGATCAATTATAAAGTTCATTGTACCAACAATTAAGAGCACTCTAGGGTTAAGAGACGAAGCTATCGAAAGTAATAAAAGTAAACGGTTTCCATACTTCACTGCCATTGAGACGTTGTATGATGAGGGTGTTAAACTGCCCCCGCAAGAGGGCTCAAGCTTTTTTCGAACTCTCGTCCCTCGAATCATCAAGGGTGTTAAAGATACCACCGAAATGGTTGTTTTATTTGAGACTCCAGAGCTGATAGATAGTATGTCCTTTCTTTTCTTTTATATATTAGTGTATATATATATAAATATAATACAAAGTTAATGAAATTGAGAGGTCATTATTGAAGCCAATTGAAAAATGCAGGAGATAAGTTTGCATGGTTCAGAGATGAGGAGTTCTCCAGGCAATGTCTAGCTGGTCTCAATCCTTATAGCATTAAACTGCTTACAGTAAGTGTAGAATTTAATGCAATTCTCAGACTGTAACTTGGAATATATATTTTCATTAATTTTGTTGGAACTTTGGTCAAATTTTAATAGTCAAATCAATAAAAAAAATGAGGGAGTTTCAAGTTACATCATTTCTGCAGTAAGTACCTATCACTAGAGCACTTTGCATTGGTTAAAAATTTAGTATTCAATTATATTGATAATTTTTTAGATAAAACATTTTGACTGATATTATTACAAACTTGCTCCTAGTAGATCAGGATCAAAGTTAAGAGATCACTTATTATTGATTGTATGTGTATCAGGAACTTCCTATAGTAAGCAAGCTCGATCCTGCCATCTATGGCCCACCGGAGTCTCTGATCACTCCAGAACTCATTGAACGAGAAATAAAGGGAGTCATGACAGCACAAGAGGTACTATTAATATGTTAACCTTTATCAATTTAATTCAAGCACCCTCAAATTCTCCTTGATTAACTATTACAATATACAATTACAAATACATACATGTGTCATATATGTTTAGGGCTTGAGCGCATTTTTCAAATTTCTTACTGAATCAGTTATTTTTCTTTGAATGACAAATTAAAATTTAGGCAATCAAGCAAAAGAAACTATTCATCCTAGACTACCATGATCTCCTGCTTCCATACGTGCACAAGGTACGCGAGTTGGATAACAGGACTTTGTACGGTTCACGTACTGTATTCTTTCTCACACATGATGGCACTCTGATGCCAATAGCCATTGAATTAACCCGACCCGCTTCACCTACAAAACCGCAATGGAAGCAAGTCTTCACTGATGAATGGGATGCGACTTCTTCATGGCTGTGGAAGCTAGCGAAAATACATGTTTGCTCTCATGACACCGGCTATCACCAACTTGTCAGCCATTGGTATATCATAATTATTCAATCAGAAAATGATATAATTGCACAAAGTAAAAAGATATACAGGTGTATAAATAATTACAAATTAAACTAATATTTTCCTATATATGCTGTGGGGGCCTACTAGGTTGAGGACGCATTGTTGCGTAGAGCCTTACATTATAGCAACACACCGGCAATTGAGCGCGATGCACCCAATATATAGACTGTTGCACCCGCATTTCAGATACACGATGGAAATCAATGCACTTGCACGTGGGCAACTTATTAATGCTGATGGTATCATTGAGCAATGTTTCTCACCAGGAAAGTACTCAATAGAGCTCAGCTCAGTGGCATATGGCCTGGAATGGCGGTTCGATATGGAGGCATTGCCGGCCGATCTCATCAGGAGGTAATTAAACGATTATTATGATTTCGTTCATATAAACAAGCAATTAAGCTAATCTGTTTTGTTGGTTTCTAATCCTTTGTAGAGGGATGGCTGTGGAGGATCCAAATGCAGAATACGGGCTAAGACTAACTATAGAAGACTACCCGTTCGCTAACGACGGGTTACTGATATGGACATCACTTAAACAGTGGGTCACAGATTATGTGAATCACTACTACAAAACACCAAACGATGTCTTGCAAGATTCTGAGATCCAGGAATGGTGGTTAGAGATCAGAACAAAGGGTCATGCCGACAAAAAGGATGAGCCTTGGTGGCCTAAATTGGAGAACCAAGATGACCTAATTCAGATTCTGACCACCATCATGTGGGTCACCTCAGGCCACCATGCAGCTGTCAATTTCGGTCAATACCACTATGGCGGTTACTTCCCAAACCGACCGACCATAGCTCGCACGAACATGCCAGTTGAGGATGACGATCTCAATTCAGAATCTTTCAAGAAGTTCTTTAGTAAGCCTGAGGATGCTCTAATGGATTGCTTTCCAGCTCAAGGAGAGGCAACCCTTGTGATGGCAATTCTGGATGTATTGTCAACTCACTCACCAGATGAAGAGTATATCGGTGGTATACCAGAACCTGCCTGGAATTCTGACCCCGTGATAAATGCGGCATTTGAGAGGTTTAACGGTAGGATGCACGAGATAGAGGGGATAATAGATGCAAGAAACTTGGATAAAAGTTTGAAGAATAGATGTGGGGCAGGGATCGTCCCGTATGAATTGCTCAAGCCCTTCTCCGATCCCGGGGTCACTGGCAAGGGAATTCCTAACAGTATTTCTATTTGAGACAAAAACAATTGAAAAACAAGAAAAAAAAAAAGTATTCGCTATTAGTTTTAACTGAATAAGGCTTTGCTCTGCCAAATGATACTTGTACCTTGAACGCTGATAGTATTTTAGTAATAAGCAAGCAGTTGTTATTAATTTGCAAACAGGAGATCCTTTCATGATTATATATTGTTAAAAAAGCATTAAAAGAACATTAATTTGAAAATCAAATGTGCACAAATCTTGACACAAATCGAATGGCCATGCACGATCGAACATCAGAACGCCCCGACTCCTTTCCTAAAGCCAAATGCAACTCATTATTTGCTATATAGCTTGCATTGCAAGTATTTACGCAAAGCCGTAAATTTAATTAAGCACATATATGCATGCTTTCTCAGCAGAAATTGTACGAACGATATGGGCTATTGCATGCGCTACAGAGAAATTTCAGAAAATAACAAATTAAATAATTAATTAATTAATAAAAGATCTATTATTGCCTTCTTGGAAAGAAGCTAGCTAGAAATAATTCAATAGTTTCTGTATACATCAACCACGTGAATACGTGATTGTACAAGTCAATAATGCCACTCGATATACACATGCAGGAGATTTTTGAATTGCTCGTAGCCATTCATTTACAAAGATATTGTTTCTTTGATCTTGTGTGAGATATCATTCTTATCTTCTAACTATTTCAATGTTTCTCGTTTCCAAAATCTATAACCACTCATTCATTCGTTGTAACATCACTGTTAGTACGTACGTACCTGTCTTTTCAATAAAGGAAATAAATTTGTTCCTTGCTACAAAATTTCTTCAAATTAATGTCTTCCTCTAAAACTTTCAAAAAAGCTTGATCGCTAGTATGAACTCTGTAAGTTCATAGACCCTTGATGGGGGAACGTTGTAATACATTTGGCAGTAGATATCTGATTTCAAGTAGGATGTCAAAAAGTGATGGCGTATATATGTAAATCCCAATTTTTAATATTTGAAAAATTTATACGAATTGAAGTCATCGTGTATTTGAAGATAGTTTTATCATGTTTTATAATATGTTGGAACCTATATTAACTTTTTGTAAAATAATCTGAACTATCTAGTGTACTAATTTATTTATGTTTTCGAAATTAGAAATTTATACTTTGTACATACATAGAAATAAATTATGTGACATTATATTAATTAAAGTTTCACCACTGACATATAAATAGTGTTGATTGGGATACGTTTGTAAGTTTTCTAAAGTTAGGGGTTATTTTAAAAAAAATGTGTGGTTTCTTTAACAAGGATATTTAAATTGAAAAAAATTAATTGGAAGGATATAAAAATAATAGTTTGTATGTGCGATGTACTCTCTTGGGCTTTTATAAAAATATTAAAATAGAAATATGTTGTTGGGCCTTCATAAATTCTTAATCAATATATGTTTTGACTTCTTCACATTAAAAATGAAGGATGGATGCTTTATTATATATTTCCTCTTTTACTTTTTATGGGGAACCGCTTATTATACTTATCTTACTCGGTGAAGTTCTTCTTTCACTGAGGGTAGTCCGCCATTCAACCTTGAAAATATCGCAAATTACAACCAGATCAGAGAAGGAATAAATAATGAGAAAAAAATAGAGGAGAAGAGAGAAAATGGAAAATAGAAGAAGGGAAGAAGTGAGAAAGGAGGCATCAGCAACTCTATGTGGCTCGGAGATGATGAAGATCAATGTGAAGGAAACATGCTTGATTTCATGGTTGATTGCTTACGTGATTGCGATTGTTCTCGAACGACTCGATCGACTCGATTATGAACAGTGAACTGATTTTGAGACTTGTCGTTCCCTACATTAAAAGGTGCGTACTTTGAGTTATTCTCAGATTCTTCCAACATATTTTACTGTTTCTATTTGCTTGGTTATGTTACAACTTGCTTGACTGTGATTTAATTGTCATTGTTAGCTTATCGTAGTTGATATGTTTGCTTGATTGCTAGTAAGTAGAGATAAATTATTTAGTAGCTAGCGATACTTTATCTTTAAATGGCATACATATCTGAATTCGGTACAGACCAAGTACTTGCATGACTTGATCTATAGATTTTATACAAATGGACTGCATTCGAAATTAGTAGACCTTGTATTAATTATTCTAGTGATCAATTGTTAACCAAATCGGTGGGGATGATGATGGACTTTAGACAATTACTGTAATTTAGAGTGATATATATATTCACAAACCATAAGTATTTGGTTTCCATATCAATTTACACTAGTGGAAAAACAGAAATCAGGATCGGCCTATCTGGATCGGTTATATGGACACCCGATCCTAATAAGTATCTGGATCGGTTTATTTAAAAAAACCGATCCTAAAAACTATTCAGATCGGTTTTTAGTAACAACCGATCCTAGTTTATTACTATTAGGATCGGTTTTTTGTGGAAACGGATCCTGATACTATCAGGATCGGTTTTATTTTAGAACCGATCCTAATAGTTCAATCATTTGGATCAGTTTTTAGTAAAAACCGATCCTGATAGTATCAGGATCCGTTTCCAACAAAAACCGATCCTGATAATTAAAAATGAAATATATATCAGAAAATAGCATCTGGATCGGTTTTTAGCAATAAAACCGATCCAAATACTATCAGGAACGGTTTTATTGCTAAAAACCGTTCTTGATAAATTTTTTTTTTTTTTTTTTTTTTTTTTTTTTTTTTTTTTTTTTTTTAAAGGTAGCATTGTAAAACCTGGCCAGCTTTCAAGTATATTTTTTTTTTAAAAAAGAGGTTTATAATTGAATTAATTTCTTTAAAGATGTCAAATTAAAGATATTTAATTCCCTATGTACATCCTATATATGAACCGTCTGATAAAATTCGAATCAATATGGTCTTGGTCTAACCATATATATTTTGTTATCTCAGGTAATATGAATTCGTTTCCATTTGTTCATGACATCAATTAAGCAATTAATTTTATGGTATTAATTTATAAATAACAAATAAATAATTAAACAAACAATTATACAAACACAAACAAGTTGTTTATTTTTTTTTAAATAATCTCTGGTTATATATATATATCTCAGATAACTTAAATACATATAACAAATGAAATATATATCAGAAAATAGCATCTGGATCGGTTTTTAGCAATAAAACCGATCCAAATACTATCAGGAACGGTTTTATTGCTAAAAACCGTTCTTGATAATTTTTTTTTTTTTTTTTTTTTTTTTAAAGGTAGCATTGTAAAACCTGGCCAGCTTTCAAGTATATTTTTTTTTTAAAAAAGAGGTTTATAATTGAATTAATTTCTTTAAAGATGTCAAATTAAAGATATTTAATTCCCTATGTACATCCTATATATGAACCGTCTGATAAAATTCGAATCAATATGGTCTTGGTCTAACCATATATATTTTGTTATCTCAGGTAATATGAATTCGTTTCCATTTGTTCATGACATCAATTAAGCAATTAATTTTATGGTATTAATTTATAAATAACAAATAAATAATTAAACAAACAATTATACAAACACAAACAAGTTGTTTATTTTTTTTTAAATAATCTCTGGTTATATATATATATCTCAGATAACTTAAATACATATAACAAATGAAATATATATCAGAAAATAGCATCTGGATCGGTTTTTAGCAATAAAACCGATCCAAATACTATCAGGAACGGTTTTATTGCTAAAAACCGTTCTTGATAATTTTTTTTTTTTTTTTTTTTTTTTTTTAAAGGTAGCATTGTAAAACCTGGCCAGCTTTCAAGTATATATTTTTTTTAAAAAAGAGGTTTATAATTGAATTAATTTCTTTAAAGATGTCAAATTAAAGATATTTAATTCCCTATGTACATCCTATATATGAACCGTCTGATAAAATTCGAATCAATATGGTCTTGGTCTAACCATATATATTTTGTTATCTCAGGTAATATGAATTCGTTTCCATTTGTTCATGACATCAATTAAGCAATTAATTTTATGGTATTAATTTATAAATAACAAATAAATAATTAAACAAACAATTATACAAACACAAACAAGTTGTTTATTTTTTTTTAAATAATCTCTGGTTATATATATATATCTCAGATAACTTAAATACATATAACAAATGAAATATATATCAGAAAATAGCATCTGGATCGGTTTTTAGCAATAAAACCGATCCAAATACTATCAGGAACGGTTTTATTGCTAAAAACCGTTCTTGATAAATTTTTTTTTTTTTTTTTTTTTTTTTTTTTTAAAGGTAGCATTGTAAAACCTGGCCAGCTTTCAAGTATGTTTTTTTTTTTTAAAAGAGGTTTATAATTGAATTAATTTCTTTAAAGAGGTCAAATTAAAGATATTTCATTCCCTATGTACATCCTATATATGAACCGTCTGATCAAATTCGAATCAATATGGTCTTGGTCTAACCATATATATTTTGTTATCTCAGGTAATATGAATTCGTTTCCATTTGTTCATGACATCAATTAAGCAATTAATTTTATGGTATTAATTTATAAATAACAAATAAATAATTAAACAAACAATTATACAAACACAAACAAGTTGTTTATTTTTTTTAAATAATCTCTGGTTATATATATATTTCTCAGATAACTTAAATACATCTAACAAATGAAATATATATCAGAAAATAGCATCAGGATCAGTTTTTAGCAATAAAACCGATCCAGATACTATCAGGAACGGTTTTATTGCTAAAAACCGTTCTTGATAATTTTTTTTTTTTTTTTTTTTTTTAAGAACAACTTTGAAAATAAAATAGTATTAGAATCAGTTATTTCAAATAACCAATTCTAATACTATTTTTTTGTATATGGCATATGGTTCAATTATATGGTTGTTGTATATGTAATTAGTGTGGTGATTAATAGAATATATATATGGTTGTTGTATATGGCATATGGTTCAATTATAAATATTTTTTGATGAAAATTAATGTAATTTACATTATTAAAATTTATGTGATAATATAATTAGTTATTTGACATTGATATTTCATTTTGAAGTCATTTTGACTATTGAATTTTTTTATACAATCATGCATGATGCATCAATGACTTGTGCCATATAATAATATACATAGGACTTGAACCCTTGTTGTGTGGGGTTGTGAAGGAACGAATACGAATATTAGCATTTGGTCGATCGGAACCGTTAAAATGAAAGAATGTCATATTAGTTTCACCATTATAAAATTTGATACAATTCGGGATTCGTGTACTAGTTCATCAAAGCAAAACAATATAGCAACATCGCACGGCCGTAAATAATTTACGTTGGATCAAAACTTACAGTTGTCGGGCCTTCGGCACTTTTACGTTATTAATGTTCCATGTTATATCTTGATCATTTTAAAAATTATTACATGTCATTTAATTACAGACCCACCGTTGGATGATCATGCAGAAATGAACGGTCTGCATTCCATTTAACAATTTGATGCCATTAATAATAATAAAATTGTACAAAATTGATCATAGTAGAGTTGATTTGGCCATACAAACACAAATAAATAAATTTGATATTTTTCACATTTTTCTTAATATTTATCTGTGTACATGCATTATCAACAGAAAAGAAAATAAATGGTAGCCGTTTGATGGTTGATAGACCATCAATATGAGTGGGGTTTACCGCAGTGATCTTTCTTATATATAGTATCAGGATCGGTTTTTTATAAAAAACCGATCTTGATACTATTTTTTTTCAAAGTTGGTTCTGCAGCAAAAAAAAAAAAAAAAAAAAAAAAAAAAAAAAAAAAAAAAATTATCAAGAACGGTTTTTAGCAATAAAACCGTTCCTGATAGTATCTGGATCGGTTTTTTATAAAAAACCGATCCTGATTTTTTTTTTTTTTTTTGCAGAACCCATTTTGAAAAAAAAATTTATCAAGATCGGTTTTTATATAAAAAACCGATCCTGATACTATTTTTTTCAAAGTTAGTCCCGCCAAAAAAAATTAGTATTAGGATCGGTTTTTTATAAAAAACCGATCCTGATACTATTAGGATCGGTTTTTTATAAACAACCGATCCTAATGATAACTCCCTATATAACCTGCTTAGGGTTCTTCTTATTTTCATTCCGCGCCTCTCATTTTCAACTTAGCGTCTCTCTCACTGTCTCCGTCTCTCCCTCTGTACTCTTTGTGTCTCTCTCTCTGTCTCCGTCTCTCCCTCTCCTCCGTGTCTCTCTCTCTCTTTCTCTCCGTCTCTTCCTCTCAAAGCCGAGCCTCTCGCACCTCCGGCTCGGCCGATCAACTATTACGGTATTAACTTTATATAATTTTCTCATTATTATGCTTTAAAAACACATTTTTTTGTATTTTTTATTGTAAAATGTTTTTCCATCTAATTGTTACATTTGTTTTTATTTTTAGGATCTTTTTTAATCTCAAGTGATGTGATTGCAAAAGAGGTAATTATTGATTTTTTTTATTGTTATGCTTTACATTAATTGCATAAATGTGTGTTAATTGAAGAAATAGCTCAATTAGTCACTTGTATGTTTGTTAATTAATTTTTTTTGGATTTAAATTTCTTGTTATAATATGTAATGCTTCACAAAACTTTGTATGAACATGAATTTTTTGTAATAATTTAAGATGTGTATGATATTTAATTTATGATGTGTATATGATATTTGATTATTGTTTCTTACTGTGCAAAAAAAAATATATTTAGGATGCTGGCCAGCAAAATATATATGGAAGCTGGTCAAATAAATAAAAATATTTTTTTTAGCTTCAATAAAACATCAGGATCGGTTATTTTAAACAACCGATCCAGATTACTACTATTATGATCGGTTATTTTTTTAAAAACCGATCCAGATTTCAGATCCTCATTCCAACAAAAAAAAAAGTATCAGGATCGGTTTTATATAAAAACTGATCTTGATAGTTCGTATCTGGATCGGTTTTTATTTAAAAACTGATCTAGATATGAAATTTTTAATAAAAAAAAATATTCGAAAATATTATCAAGAACGGTTTTTATATAAAAACTGATCTTAATAGTTCCTATCTGGATCGGTTTTTATTCAAAAACTGATCTAGATATGAAATTTTTAATAAAAGAAAATATTCGAAAATATTATCAAGAACGGTTTTTATATAAAAACTGATCTTAATAGTTCCTTTCTGGATCGGTTTTTATTCAAAAACTGATATAGATATGAAATTTTTAATAAAAAAAAATATTCGAAAATATTATCAAGAACGGTTTTTATATAAAAACTGATCTTAATAGTTCCTATCTGGATCGGTTTTTATTCAAAAACTGATCTAGATAACTACTATTAAGATCGGTTTTATGAAAAAACCGATCCTATTAGTTTCTATTTGGAACGGTTCTTTAAAAAATATAAAACCGATCCTGATAGTATCAGTATCGCCTTCATCAGGATCGGTTGGATTCCGTTACTGATATGTGTATATAACCGATCCTGATTCCATATTTTCCACTAGTGTTATGAGACTAGAGAATGACATTATTGAATCATTTGGTTCAGTATTATTTGAAATATGACTTGGTTTGTTTGATTGCTATTTTCTTGATTAATACTCGTCGACCCCTTGTTTCTTTGTCGAACTATAGTTACATGTTATTATTTTGAAAAGTATGATATGAATGCTTGATTATAGTTTATGAAAACATTAATGCATAATGTTGCATATGAGGCCTAGCCATATTTTCTAAACTTTAAATAAGATATGATTTGAAGTAAATAGTTACAATAGTGTGAGTTATAGTATAAACTATGCTAAAGAACTATATGTCTGAAACTTGATGGTCATGTAGGCGCCAATTTCGGGTAGCGCATAATCGAAGTCTTATTTATGCTTGATTGAACCTTGTGCTTGAAAATTGATGGTCATGTATGCGCTTATATATTCAGGGTAAGCACATAACTTTATTCATGTGGGATGAAGTTCTGTAGGCGCCACATATTCGGGGTAAGCGCAGAATTTCAGTCGTGTGTGCTGAAATTCTGTAGGCACCATATATTCGGGGTAAGCACAGAATTTCAATCATGTGGGTTGAAATTTTGTAGCCGGGGCCATATATTCGGAATAAGCACATAACTTCCGTGCACACCACTGAAGTTCTGTAGGCGCCATATATTCAGGGTAAGCACAGATCTTCAGTGGTGTGCACTGAAGTTCCGTAGGCGCCATATATTCGGGGTAAGCACAGAACTTCAGTCATGTGTGCTGAAAATCTGTAGGCGCCATATTCGGAGTAGCGCATGACCAAATTTGTGTTTGGTGCATAATATTAGAGAGCATGACTTAGAAATAATGAAGATTTGAGAATTTGAATAGTTGTGCATTTACTAAATTATATGAATAATGCATTTGGAGAACTTTTATCTTTTCATAAGCATGATTTTGTTCATGATGTTTTATTTTTAAAGTTCTTCTAAATTTTTGCACATGGACATTTAAATATTTTATATGATATGTTAATTTATATTAAAGCTATACGGTTTGAAAATATTGGTTATGTTTATGTGCTACGTTAGTTAATTTTACTTGGCCAATTTTGCATTTGATGTAAAAAAAGGGGCATTGCATAATAGTAACTAATGTTTATGATAAGGCATTAAGGCAAATGCATATTTTTTTTACATGTGGTTTAATTACGTCCTACTTTGATTGATTTCAATTCTTTTTGAGATGTTTCTTGAATTTGAATTACTAATGTTATTTTCTTATATTTGAACTCTATGTGTTGTTTGGTTTATGTTGGTTGTGTCTTAGAATAACTCGACTGGAACTGAATACCGCACTGAGGGATCGATTATCCATCTCTTACCGTTCCACTTTGTGGGTTCTAGGTACAAAGCGTGAAATTAGGAAACAAGATGTATAACTTGAAGAAATTGCTGGATTTTCCACAGAGTGAATTAGTTGATTCAAATAAATATTCTATGGTATTTCGTTTGTTTTTAATTATACCGTAGTAGGTTTATTTTCAACTGGCTTACACATGTATTATGAAACTTAAGAGTTTATCATGTATTGTGGCTCCTGTCCTGT
This sequence comes from Carex rostrata, assembly GCF_964058835.1. Classification (NCBI taxonomy): domain Eukaryota; kingdom Viridiplantae; phylum Streptophyta; class Magnoliopsida; order Poales; family Cyperaceae; genus Carex; species Carex rostrata. The sequence goes on from NC_135952.1 coordinate 2,544,594, forward strand.
CATTGATAATGTATGTGTATATATGATTGTATATTATTAGTGAAACGCCTTGCACTGATGAACGCGTGCACTGATGAACGCGGCGGGTTGTCGGTCCTGTTGTCGGGACGTGACAGCGTAATCGGAAACGTGATAGCACGGGCACATGTGCTGATCACATGACGTGACTCGCGTGTTCCGTGATTACTCATAGTATGAGACATGTCATGGCACAGCTCGTGACTAAATATGACTACACTAATAAACATGACTACACGTGACCCAAACAACATATGCTATCATCTATTCCAAACAACAATCCAATTCGGACAATTAATAAATATATTTTTGTACACATTAATATTTTTCTTACAATATTGTTTCTTTATTATATAATTATTTATAATACTTTTATATTTTCGACATCGTTTATGTGCTGAGCTAAACGATATCATTAGTAGTGTTTTACTCCTAAACGTTGTCAATGAAGTAAATGTATATACTTAGAAAACTTAAAACATTGTTCTCTTAAAACAATGTCATTGACATTATTTTACTCCTATAAAAACACTTTTAATGATATATAACAACGTTTCACGTACTCTAAAGCAAATATTACTTAGAAAAAGTTGAGTAAAACATCGTTTCTGTGATGAGATAAAATATTGTCATTAATAGTGATATAGTAAACATTGTTTATGTTGCTGATTGAGAAAAAAATGCGGTCATTGACTGTGTTTAACACTTACAAGAAACAAAAAAGCTGTCAAAGTTTTGCCTCAGCAGAAAGCATATTGTCACTGAACGTTCATAAGTTCAATTTATTTTGTTTTTAAATACTACAAAAAAAAAAAACGGCAATCCAGACATGATAATATATATATAATAGGCTCATTTAAAGCCACTAACTTAAAAAAAGAAAAGAAAAATATAATAGTAGCTCAACAGTCAAGTTTCGGATTGAATTAATGATTTCCAAAAAGTACATGCATTATGGCCTCATCGTACCAAATTGATGTGATATCTTGATGCATCTCACTAAATACAAGCGATGCCTACATTATATAAGTACTCAAAAGCCAAGACATAATTAGATCTTTATGAAATATTAAAACCAATTCATCAGAGTGGTCCCTGGCCCCTGGGAAACAACAATCTAGAGGGTCCCCAAAAAGGACATTTAATTACATGTCATCTATTATGTATATATCAAGTTTACATTAGTCGGCAATGTCACAAGTAATTTAATTACATGTCATCTATTATGTATATATCAAGTATACATTAGTCGGCAATGTCACAAGTAATGTATGTATGGACGCTGTGGAAAGAAAGAAATATAAAAACATTCGCAGACAAAATCACCGAGTATGTTAATAAATGAAACGAAAATAGATTTTTATAATTGGGAAAACTTTGTGTAATATTAGGAGTAGAATAGGGATTGTGGACCACACTAGGAGCTATTGTAGGCTACTAGCTAGTGGGTTTGCTTAGTAAATAGTGTGATGTATATACTATACAGTGTAAATTCTTTTTTTTATCAATACATCTGCTGACCGGCGCTTTCCCGACAACCTTCAAAAAAAAAAAAAAAAGTAATGCATGTATATCGAAATATGTACAATAATGTTGAGTTAATTAACTGAATGCTAGCTAAAAAAGGACGGAATTTATAAAAAAAAATAATAAACCCTCTTCAAAATAAATAGGTTCAAATGTCTCCCTCTCTCTTAACATGAAGGGAAGGGCGCGCTCTCTCTCTTGAAAAGAATATATAGTAACTCAAAATTTGAGTTTAGATCTCCGAACCGTTTGATTTTTTTGGATCAGATGGTTCAGATTCAAACTCAAAATTTGAGTCACCTCATATGATTCTAACTCTAGCCTCTTTTTTTTTTATCTCTATGTTGTTTGTCTTTGTTTCTTGAGTTACATAGAAACAGAGTTAGGCTTTCAAACTATGAAAATTAAACACATAATAAAAATTAATTGTATAAAATTTTCAAGTTAAGAATAAAAATAAATTTACAGTATTCATAATATTTTACTAGTATTCATAATATTTTACTATGAATCATAAGAAATTATACATTAGTAAAAAAAAAACGAAAAGAAAAACGGAGGTCAATTCATCCCGTTACATCGATCATGAAGCTGTCACACTACTCATCTAAACTTGTCTTTATTGAGTTGTAATTTCTCTCCTTTTTTAAAAATCTTGGGGAAGCTGCCAAGCAGCGCTCTCTCTCACTCTTTATCTTTTTTGTTTACAAAGTAAACGATGCACATAAGTCTGACACGTGCATGTCTTTCCCATACAGATCACATAAGTCTGACACGTGCATGTCTTTCCCATAGAGATAACATAAGTCTGACACGTGTATGTCTTTCCCATACAGATCTGGAAGCAAATCTGTTGCGATCCTACGGAATCGCAAGTCCTGCGATTCCAATTCCAACCATTCATTTATTAGAATGTACGAATCTTGAAAAGAGATAATTTTTGTGCACAAATCTCAAAATAAATAAACGGTTGAAATTAAAATTGCAGGCACCATGCGATAGAGGTTTGCTCCCGGGTACAACGGGTACTCGGGTACAACTGGCATGGGTAGGCGGATTTTTTTTTCAAAAACTCTACCCTACCCGTTTCATACCCGTACCCGTCTCGGGTTCTGGGGCCGGGCGGTCCGGGTAGGGGTGGTCCGGTCCCATTTTTTTTTATGTTTTTCTTTTCTGTTTTGTTTTCTATTTTTTTTTCTGTTTTTTTTTTTCTTTTTTTCTTTGTAAACCAATAAATTATAAATCCAAATTCATTTAAACTAAAATTCATTTGACATGGTTGTATATTTGAACTCAATAATTTTTGTTATAATAAAATATAAATCAAAATTACTAATTATTTTTAAACAATGTTGCTTAAATCAATTACTTTAAATTGCATAAATTTAATTAATATATGTATATATATATAAAATATAATTACATATAATTATATATAACTTAGGTTTTTTTACGATTATATAATATAATATAATTATACAAAAAGCTAAATTACTCTGTATGCAAACTAAAAAATTCTACAATTAATAATTATACTACAAAAACCTAAATTATACTAAACAAAATACCGATCGTTGTACGTCTACCGTCGAACGAAAACTTAAACTGGGTTTTTGAGGCACTAAACGACGTTTTTTTGAAATTCTGATGCTTCGGATATACGGGGGCAGTCCCCGGGGTGATATTCGGATCCGTCTCATCCCCCCCTTTCCGAAAAGTGGTCATACGCCCAAATAAATTGAAATTTATGTCAATTCTGTGTATTTTTGAATGTTCTACATGCTGGTGTAATCACTTTTACAGTTTGGTCCCTGTATCAATCCATACTTGCTGATTTACCATCAGAGGTCAAATTTGATATACATATATTCAGTGTTTTAAAATGCGGCCGCATGCACCGCATTTGCCGCCGCATGCGCTATGTATATATGTATAATATATTTATATATAATATAACTAGTATCATACCCGTGTGTTGCAACGGGGATATATTATAAGAAACAAACATATCAATGAAAATAATAATTATCTAAAAATTAAAACACATGTTAATAGAAAATTTATATGATTTTGTATTTTTAATTAACTTTAATCGTGATCTCTGATAACAATTTGATGAGATGATGATTCTTTATTTTTAAGTACCGATGATATCAAAGAATAGCTCGATTCGAACTAATATCAAATATCATACAATAATTCAATATCGACATATAATATGATATCAAAAAACATAAATAAAAAGTGTTATCGTTAGGGGTGAAAACCGAGCGGATACGAAGCGGATAATGCTGATACCATACCGGCATCCGTCGGATAATGAGCGGATACGAATACGGATAGTAAACAGATATCAAAATTCAAAACCAAATCCGCCTTAAACGGATACGGATACGGAACGGATAGTCCACGGATACGGATTCAAATACAGATATAAAACGAATAATGGTCGGATAATTAAGATATATGAACTTCTAAGATACAAATAATAATTAAAAAATTAAATATAAATATTAATGATAACTATAAGTGGATGGAGAGATGGGAGATAATCTATTCATAAAATATATATATCAAATAAAGGAATGGTAACAAAAGATGTTGTGGTCTAGTGGTTTGAAGATTAGTCCGGTTAGTCTGGATATCCGCTCCGTTTAGGACTCCGTATCCAAATCCGTATCCGGAAATTATTCGAATCTGAATTATCCGGATTCGGATTATATGAGGATATGGAGCGGATATCCGCCGGATAATCCAGCTCCGTTTTCACCCCTAGTTATCGTGTGTATGTATAGGATATATATATACACACATATTATAAGAGAAATATATATTCACACACACGTTCCAGTTTATATTCTTCTTTGTTTCTAATTTATATACTTCTTCTTCTTTGTTTCCAATTTAGAATATATACACACACACACACATTGATATATTATATATTGGAAATATATTCTAAATTGCCCACACCAATATGTATAGAAACAAAGAAAGAGAAATAAGGAAATTAAAAAAAAAATTGATTTCCATTGTGATCCGTATAGAAACAAAGAAATAATAAAATGGAAGGTGTAGTCTTCTCAATTGAAGAGGAGAAATATAGAAATAAAGAAATAAGGAAACAGATAAATATATCGCTAAATTTCAGAATTTGTTCAATTTTAATTGTAACGTGTCGTGTGGCAGCACATGTGGTGAGTATGCTTTTAACTAAATTTAGACTTTTATACATAAAACAGATGCATTTAATCAAAAGAAGACAAATTATGTAATTGGGGGGCTGAGATCAAATCCGAAGTTTCATCTTTCAATCGTAGCCGTTCGCGGATCGAACACCCAACGTGCTTAATAATAGAATGGAGATATATGTATATGTATATGTATATGTATATGTATATATAATATAATACATGTATATATGTATACGTAATATGATATATGTATATGTATATATGAGATGGGCTATGGTGCATTGCAATGCATAGGCCATGGTGTGCATTGGACCATAAATCACCGATTCAAAGTCCAAATGACCGATCCAAACCGTTCATCTTGTTCTCCATATTAATATGTGCTTGGAGACAAAATTTTATATTTTTTGGAATTTTTTTACTATTTATTAAGCCACTTTGAAAATCGCTGATCCAACGGTGACTGTTTGGAACAGTAAAATCAGAAGCCACCGTTGGATCAGCGATTTTCAAAGTGGCTTAATAAATAGTAAAAAAATTCCAAAAAATATAAAATTTGGTCTCCAAGCACATATTAATATGGAGAACAAGATGAACGGTTTGGATCGGTCATTTGGACTTTCAATCGGTGATTTATGGTCCAATGCACACCATGGCCTATGCATTGCAATGCACCATAGCCCATCTCATGTATATATAATATAATACATGTATATATATGTATATGTAATATGATATATGTATATGTATATATAATATAATACATGTATAATATATGTACATACATATACATATAATTAAGATGAATGCTAATGATTATTAAAAAAAAAATTATCAAATGTCAATCTAATCACTAAATATTATCACCATATTAAAACTTAATAGTACACCAAGTTACTATTTTATTCACATTTGTGGCTATTTTTGAGATATAGAAAACAATTAAAGTTTAACAACGTCAATAACAATATTTGTGGCTATTTTTGAGATGCCGCCCGTAAGTTTGTAATCAAATTTAATATGAAATCTCGTTAATGTTTTAGTGTTGTCGAAAAAAACTGATTATTTTTCTATTAAAATGTTATATGTTTATAAGTGAAAAAAAATGTTATATGCTAATAAGTGAAAAAAAATGTTAATTGACTCATTTTTTTAAGTTTAAAGAACTCAAGTATTTGAAATTTGAATTTTTTAGAAGGGGGGGGGGGGGGGGGGGGGGGGGAATTTCCGAATTTTTTTTCCTTTTTTTTTTTTTTCTTCTTTTTTTCTGTTTTTTTTATGTTTTTTTTTCTTTGATTTGAACTATTGGGGGAGAAAATTTTTGAAAAATTTTGAATTTAAAAAAAAACGGGTACAATGGGTATAGGGTACACGGGTGCAGGCACGGGCACGAGTACAACGGGCGGGCACGGATACAACGGGTAACGGGTACAACGGGCGGGCACGGGTTCAATCCGGTCCGGGTTAGCCCGGGTTTTTTCCAAAAAAACCGTGATCGGCCCATGTAATACCCGTTTACCCGTCTATACCCGGGTTCGGGTACGGATACCCCGGGCAGTGGGCACGGGCGAACCGGTCCGGGTTGAGCCCGGCCGGGTTTTAGCAAACCTCTACCATGCGATCATTTGGAATTGCAGCAGATTTATTTCCTACAGATCTTCCCTTTGCTTCGTCAATCATTTTCAAGCAGTGAATTCGTCTCATGTGTTGAACATTTGATTTTATTACTATTCAATTGCAAACTTGCTATAGTTTTTTTTTTTGGTTAAAAGCTCATGATCGATATTTCATTAATCATGAAATAGAGAAGACAAACCAGTTACACATTGTTTTGTACCATTACATATACTATTAGTACCAGTACTTGTACTATTACACCTGAAATCTCTTTATAAAGTAGAGAAGACAAATCAAAAAAATCAGAAAAAAAAAAAAAAAATAGAACCAAACATTACTGTGCTCAGATCAGCAGATAGTGAGCATGCATGATTTTCTATGCAAACTTACTATAATTAATCACACCACTAGAGTGCAATCTTAACTATATAAAAATAAAGACAAAGAATAATGAAGTACAATATTATCTCACATGCAATCAAACCGATATTTCATGTCAATTTATTTCCCTTGTTTATGGTATTGATCAGCTTATTGTGCTTCAAATGGGGGTTGTAAATAACGCACTATAGCGCTGTTGTAGCGTTTTCGGACCATAAAAGCGATAGCGCTATCGGTACTATTGCACACTATAAATACACAATATGAACATAGCGCCATTCTTTCAGTAGAGACAACCATGTCTCCCTCTGTCTAACCAGTTACCCTCTCAGATATTTTTGTGTATTGTCCATTGATTGTTAACAGTACTTGTGATTTCTACATAAATATTTTTCTTACAATATTGTTTCTTAATTATATAATGATTTATAATACTTTTATATTTTCGACATCGTTTATGTGCTGAGATAAAACGACATCATTAGTAGTGTTTTACTCCTAGGAAACATTGTCAATGAAGTAAATGTATATACTTAGAAAACTTAAAACATTGTTATCTTAAAACAATGTCATTGAAATTATTTTACTCCTATAAAAACACTTTTAATGATATACAACAACGTTTCACGTACTCTAAAGCAAATATTACTTAGAAAAAGTTGAAGTAAATTAAACATGCGGTCATTGACTGCGTTGAACTCCTACAAGAAAAAAAAGCTGTCATTTAAAGTTTTGCCTCAGCAGAAAGCATATAATATTGTCACTGAACGTTCATAAGTTCAATTTATTTTGTTTTTAAATACAAAAAAAAAACCCGGCAATCCACACATGATAGTAATAGTAGTAGGCTCATTTAAAGCCACTAACTTAAAAAAAAAAGAAAAGAAAACGATAATAGTAGCTCAACAGTCAAGTTTCGGATGAATTAATGATTTCCAAAAAGTACATTATGTCCTCATCGTACCAAATTCATGTGATGCATCTCACTAAATCCAAGTGATCGATGCCTACATTATATAAGTACTCAAAAGGAAAACGCCAAGACATAATTAGATATTTATGAAATATTAAAACCAATTCATCAGAGTGGTCCCTGGCCCCTGGGAAAAGACAATCTAGAGGGGTTCCCAAAAAGGACATTTAATTACATGTCATCTATTATGTATATTCAAGTATACATTAGTCGGCAATGTCACAAGTAATGTATGTATGGGCGCGGTGGAAAGAAAGAAATATAACAACATTCTCAAACAAAATTACCGAGTATGTTAATAAATGAAATGAAAATAGATTTTTATAATTGAGAAAACTTTGTGTAATATTAGGGGTAGAATAGGGATTGTGGACCACACTAGGAGCTATTGTACGCTACTAGTTAGTGGATTTGCTTAGTAAATAGTGTGATGTAAATATCATACAGTGTAAACTCTCTTTTTTATCAATACATCTGCTGACCGACGCTTTGCCGACAACCTTCAAAAAAAAAAAAGTAATGCATGTATATCGAAATATGTACAATAATGTTGAGTTAATTAACTGTATACTAGCTAAAAAAAGGACTGAATTTATAAAAAAAAAAAAAAAACCTTTTCAAAATAAGTAGGTTCAAATGTCTCCCTCTCTCTTAACGTGAATGGGAGGGCGCTCTCTCTCTCTCTCTCTCTTGAAAAGAATATATAGTAACTCAAAATTTGAGTTTAGATCTCCGGACCATCGTATTTTTTTTTATTGGACGGTTCAGATTCAAACTCAAAATTTGAGTTCCCTCATATGATTCTAACTCTGTCCTCTTTCTTTTCTCTATGTTGTTTGTCTTTGATTCTTGAGTCACATATATGAAAACAAAGTCAGACTTTCAAACTATGAAAATCAAACACATAATAAAAATCAACTGTATAAAATTTTCATGTTAAGAATAAAAATAAATTTACAATATTCATAATATTTTACTATGAATCAAAAGAAATTATACATTAGTTAAAATAAAAAAAAACAATAAAAACGGAGGTCAATTCATCCCGTTAATGAAGTCACACTCATCTAAACTTGTCTTTATTGAGCTGTAATTTCTCCTTTTTTAAAATCTTGGGGAAGCTTGACGCAAAAAAAAAAAAAAAAAATCTTGGGGAAGCTGCCAAATAGCGCTGTCTCTCTCTCTTTATCTTTTTTGTTTACAAAGTAAACGATTAGGGGTGTCAATGACACCCGTTTACCCGTTTATCCTATCCGTATGGTATTCGATAAGATGGGTATGAGTAAGATTTTTTTTTCGTTAACTTATTTAGTATGGGTATGGGTAAAGATTTTTTTTGTTAGATAAACGGATATGGGTACGGATAAAGGTTATTTCATACCCGTTGGGTAACGGGTAATTATACAAAATAAATTATATCATAAGAAGAATATTATGCTAAACATTTTACTTTTTTATTTGAATGTTTTATTATTTAGTTAAGGAATTAAATTTGTTAGAAGAGATAATTGTGATTTTATTTTATTTTTGCTTAATAAAAAACTATTACTTAGAATTAATTGCATATTTATATTTTAATTTTATATTAGTAATTGTGATTGCATATGTATAACATGATAAGTTTTGATGGTTTATTTGTAAAAATAATAAAACTATTATATTTGTATTATTCGTTATTCGCCCACTACTGTTTCGTTACCCGCTAATCTTAACGGGTATGGGTAGGGTAGGGTAGGGTAAGGCAAATTTTTACCGGATATGGATAGGGTATGGGTAAGGTCAATTCTTAATGATTATGGGTATGAAAATAGTTCCACCCTACCCGTATCATACCCATTGACACTCCTATAAACGATGCACATAAATCTGACACGCGTATGTCTTTCCCATACAGATCTGGAAGCAAATCTGCTGTGATCCTACAGAATCCCAGGTCCTGTGATTCCAATTCCAACCATTCATTTATTAGAATGTAGAAATCTTGAAAAGAGATAGTTCTTGTGCACAAATCTCAAAATATATAAACGGTTGAAATTAGAATTGCAAGTACCCTGCTATCATTTGGAATCGCAGCAGATTTATTTCCTACAGATCTTCCCTTTGCTTCGTCAATCATTTTCAAACAGTGAATTCTCATGTGTTGAACATTTGATTTTATTACTATTCAATTGCAAACTTACTATAATTTTTTTTTGGTTAAAAGCTCATAGATGATATTTCATTAATCATGACAAAAAACAGTTATACATTGTTTTGTACAAGTACATACAGTATCAATACCAGTACTAATTGTACTATTACAACTGAAATCTTTTTATAAAGCAAACAAGAAAAATTAGAAAAAAAAACAGAACCAAGAGTTACTGCACTCAAATCAACAGAAGTGAGCCTGCATAATTTTTTGTACAAACTTGCTATAATTAATCACACCAATAGAGTGCAATCTTAACTATTTAAAAATAAAAACAAAGAATAATGAAGTACAATATTATCTCACATGCAATCAAACCGACAATTGATTTCAATTTCTTTCCCTTGTTTATGGTATTCAGCTTATTGTGCTTCAAATCAGGGTTGTAAATAACGTGCAGCTATAGTGTTTTTGGACCATAAAAACGATGGCGCTATCAGTGCTATTGCGCACTATAGCGACGCAATATGGTCATGATGCTATTCTTTCAGTAGAGAGAACCCTACCTCCCTCTGTCTAACCAGTTACCCTCTCTGATATTTTTGTGTACTGTCCATTGTTAACAGTACATATAATCTCTATATAAATATGAGCAACTGAGTGCTCTCAGAAAGCACCACACTGAATCCCTACTCTATATACAACAACTGAGTTCTCTCAAAAAATATTAAAAAAAAGAATGTTAAACACCACATTATCTTTCACTCTACCCAAATCTAGAGCTCTCATCTTCCCACTAAACCCCTCCATCTCTTTCCCATGGTCCCAGTCAGTGAAGACACACCGCAAAGCGCCTCACAATAGGTCAAAGCCAGCGAAACTGATCAGTACTTCCACAGTAAAATGTATAAAGGAGACTGGGTTGGATCTGAGAGTAGCAACTCCGACAGAAGTATCGGTAAAGGCAACCGTCACTGTGCAGAGGAGTATTAAGAAAGGAATGGTTCCTGATTTAAAGTTTGATCGAGTAGTCGATGAGGTTACCGATTGGTTCTTATTAGGGAAGACTCTCCAACTTGATCTTGTCAGTGCTGAGATTAATCCAAGTATGATATACTTACTATAGATGGTTTGCATAATAAACTTTAATTAAATTATATTAATATTATTTTATATGTACTTTTCATTTCATTTTAATAAACTTTAATTAATAACATATTAGAATCATCTAATCAAATGGTTTTTTTTATAACCCTGACTAATTAACTAACAACAACAAAGCTATATACCTCATACAATTAAAATAGACCTAGATACCAACTGACAAAAAACATAAAAAGTAGAATAGCAACGAAATCAACAGCGCATGCATATGCATGAATCTGCATGCTACTGTGCTGCTCCTATCTGTAACCTTATGAATTTTTCTTTCTAAATAATTTACAGATAGGGAATATAAACTCTGTCCTTATTAATCAACAATTATTTTTTTTCTTTGTTTAGAAACAGGCAAGCAATGGGATCATATATCTACATATGCAGACCACAAGATGCTTAGCAAGAAAGGCAACGATGAGATCAAGTACGAGGGCATATTCAAGCACGTTCCAATAGGTTTTGGTGAAGTCGGGGCGATTCTAGTGAAGAATGGGCACCTCAAGGAGATGTTCATAAAAAAAATTGAGCTTGTCACCGACAACGATGACACGAGCAAAATTACATTTTTTTGTGACTCGTGGGTGCACTCCAAGTTTGATAACCCGGAGAAGTATATATTCTTCAGCATAAAGGTTACACGATCAAAGCTTTATTAGTTCGTTTCAATATATATATATATATAGAGATAGGCTACGGTGAGTTGCGAAGTAAAACGCGTTTCTACTTCACGCCGTATTTTTATTTTGAAAATCCAAACGACCGATCCGAACCGTTAGATGTTTAATCCATATTGAAATGTGCTTGGAGACCAAATTTTATATTTTTTGGAATTTTTTTACTATTTATTAAGCATTTTTGAAAACTGCTGTTTTCCTGTGAACAGTAAAAAACAGTAAAATTTTGTGAACCCTCAGATCAGCGGCATTCAAAATTGCTTAATAAATAGTAAAAAAATTCCAAAAAATGTAAAATTTGGTCTCCAAGCACATTTCAATATGGAGAACAAGATGAACGGTTCGGATCTACGTTTTGAACTTTAAAATCACAAAATATGAGCGTGAAGTAAAATAGTCGCTTTACTTCGCAACTCACCGTAGCCCAGCTCATATATATATATATATATATATATATATATATATATATATAGGAGTTGGCTATGGTGCGATGCGCAACATAGAGGGCCTCCGTGCAACGGCTCAATATTTGAGTTTTCAAAATTCTAACGGTCGATCCGAACCGTTCAACATGATCTATATGAATATGTACTTGCAAACCAAATTTTATATTTTTTAGAATTTTTTTACTATTTTCTACCTATCTAAATAAATAGTAAAAAAATTCAAAAAAATTGTAAATTTTGGTTTGCAAGTACATATTCATATGGAGATCATGTTGAACAGTTCGGATCGACCGTTAAGATTTTGAAAACTTAAATATTGAGCCGTTGCATGGAGGTCCTCTATGCTACGCATAGCATATTAGCATTTTCCTATATATATATGTGACATACACTCTAAGATCAATAAATGAGGAAATTTACCATTTTGTTTGATAAAATATTATGTTGCTTTTTGCATTAATCTCTTTTATATATAAATCTGTCAAAAATATATATATATATATATATATATATACTTGCAGTCTTGCTTGCCATCTCAAACTCCCAAAAGCCTTGAGGATCTAAGAAGGAAAGACCTCGAAAGCTTACGTGGAGACGGCACTGGGGAGCGTAAGCACTATGACCGCATATATGACTATGATGTGTACAATGATCTGGGGGACCCAGATAACAAAGATGGCCGGGACTTGGAAAGACCGGTGCTTGGCAGTAGCAAGCAGTTTCCCTATCCAAGACGGTGTCGGACTGGCCGACCTCCAACCAAGAAAGGTCAGAAATTAAAAATGTAAATTAAAAAATATGAACACATTCTCTTTTTTTTTTTTTTTCTGTTAGTTTTCTCTTACACTAATTCTTATTTTACACTTTCATGTTGTGACTTGTGAAGACAAATATTGAATATTATAGTAGGCAAACTATTAATTTCATAATTATGTTGTAAAAGGAAGGAGAAAATTAACTCAGATAATTACTGATAATTAAAATCTAACAGAAACTATATTCAACTATAATATAAGTAGAGATATTTTAATGGTGTGTGAGTGTATAGGAGATGGAATTGGTGGGGATGAGATTTGCTAGGTTTCTGGCCCCCATCATATCAAAATCATGTGATATATATTTTGATGCATCTCACTAAATTTTAGATGCTCTAAATTTTATAAATACTAAGGAAAATGCCAAGACATGATGATGCACATATTGTTTATAAGGCCTTTATGAAATAAAACCAATTAATCAAAGTGGTCCCTGGGAAATGACAAACAATAGCTTTCATGCATTTTCTTTTATCAAAATGGTCCCCAAAAAGTACATTTAATTACATATGTCATCTTAACTTTTTATACGTTAATTAATATTTGTATCAAGTATACATCACCCAAATAAATACATTAATTAATTATATTTTTATATGAGACAGTTCATTTTAATTGCTTATATTTTTGCTAAAAAGACTAGTTATCTCATGGCCAATGTTGGATAATATTCTATAACCCAATAAAGTATTTTCTTATCTGACGAAAGAAAATAAATTTTATTTTGCAATGATTAATCTGTTCTCCTCTGGATTATGAAGCAGGACTGATTAATCATTATTTTTTTGTTAGTTTCCTTCCTTTATGTTTTTTTCTTATGTATGATCTTATTTTCTTTATTGAAATGAAGGTCAATCGCCTACTAACTTCAAAAGAAATAAATGAAAGATGATTATTTTCTGAAAAGAATATCCCGCAAATATCCTTATCAAAAATTCATTTGATATAATTAAAGTTAATTAATAAATGCATTTTTTTGTGCAGATAAAGATTCAGAAAAAAGGAAAGGTGATTTTTACGTCCCAAGAGACGAATCTTTTTCGGATGTGAAACAAGCTTGCTTCCAGGGGAACACCATACGATCATTTGTGCAACATTATGTACCGATATTTAAGACCGGTATCGGTCTAAGAGATGAAGCAATCGATGACAGAAAGCAACGGTTTCCATACTTCACTGCCATCGAGACATTGTACGATGAGGGTGTTAGACTCGAACAGCCGCAAAAGGGTGTTTTAAATCTGATCCCTCGAATCATCAAGAAAATTAAAGATTCCACCGAGATGGTTCTTCTATTTGAGACTCCAGAGCTGATAGATAGTATGTCCTTTGTTGCCTTCATATTATCATTTTTATTTTTTATAAAAAAATATACTATTAGCTATTCTCATAAAATTAATGAAACTAAATAATACTTATTATATAAATTTTCTGGTTCTGCCCTGCCTATCAATTTGAAAGGTTTCAAAAGAAAAATTGTTACACATGCATGCATGTTGTGAGTGCAAGGTTGCAAGAGAAAGAAAATGCAATTAATAGAAAGTTAATGAAATTGAGAGTTCATTCTTGAAGCCATTTGATTAATTTCATCATATATATAAAAAATGCAGGAGATAAGTTTGCATGGTTCAGAGATGAGGAGTTCTCAAGGCAATGTCTAGCTGGTCTCAATCCTTGTAGCATTAAACTGCTTACAGTAAGTGTAGAATTGAAATTCTCAGACTGTAAATTGGAATATTTTAATTATATAATTTTGTTGGAACTGTGGTCAAATTTGAATATCATTTCTGCAGCAAGTCACTAGAGCACTCTTCCAAAAATTTTGATAATTTTTTATATATAACATTTTGAACCAAAATAAGCGAAAATAATTTGGCTTATATTACAAACTTGTTCCTAGTAACTCAGGTTCCAAGTGACATGTTATTATTTGTATGTGTATAATTAGGAACTTCCTATAGTAAGCAAGCTTGATCCTGCAATTTATGGCCCACCAGAATCTCTGATCACTCCAGAACTCATTGAACGAGAAATAAAGGGAGTCATGACAGCACAAGAGGTACCCTTAATTGGACTAATATTTGATGTGTTAATCATTATCATTTTAATTCAAGCATCCTCAAATTCTCCTTGATTGACTATATATGACAATACAATAACAAATACATGCATACATGCATGCATGCATTTTTTAAAATTTCTTACTGAATCAGTTATATTTTTCTTGAACTAATGATAACTTAATTTAGGCAATCAAGCAAAAGAAATTATTTATCCTAGACTTCCATGATCTCCTACTTCCATACGTGCACAAGGTACGCGAGTTGGATTACAGGACTCTGTACGGTTCACGCACTGTATTCTTTCTCACACATGATGGCACTCTTATGCCAATAGCCATTGAATTAACCCGACCCGCTTCACCTACAAAACCGCAATGGAAGCGAGCCTTCACCGATGACTGGGTATCAACTTCTGGGTGGCTGTGGAAACTAGCGAAAATTCACGTTTGCGCTCATGACACCGGCTATCACCAACTTGTCAGCCATTGGTATATAATAATTATTCAATCAAAACGTGATGTAATGCACAAAGAAAAAAGATATACAAGTGCATATAATAATTACAAATTAAACTAATATTTTGCTATATATGATATGGTGATACTAGGTTGAGGACGCATTGTTGCATAGAGCCGTACATTATAGCAGCACACCGGCAATTGAGCGCGATGCACCCAATATATAGACTGTTGCACCCGCATTTCAGATACACAATGGAGATCAATGCACTTGCACGGGAGTTTCTTGTTAATGCTGGGGGTATCATCGAGACAACTTTCGCACCAGGAAAGTACTCGATGGAGCTCAGCTCAGTGGCATATGATCTGGAATGGCGGTTCGATATGGAGGCATTGCCAGCCGATCTCATCAGGAGGTAATTAATTAAATGACTATTATGATTTCATACATTTAAACAAGCTTGCATACAGGATGTATAATTAAGCTAATATGTTTTGTTGGTTTCTAATCCTTTGTAGAGGGATGGCTGTGGAGGATCCAAAGGCAGAATACGGGCTAAGACTAACCATAGAAGACTATCCGTTCGCTAATGACGGGTTACTGATATGGACATCAATTAAACAGTGGGTCACGGATTATGTGAATCACTACTACAAAACGCCAAACGATGTTTTGCAAGATTCTGAGATCCAGGAATGGTGGTTAGAGATCAGAACAAAGGGTCATGCCGACAAAAAGGATGAGCCTTGGTGGCCTAAATTGGAGAACCAAGATGACCTAATTCAGATTCTGACCACCATCATGTGGGTCACCTCAGGCCACCATGCCGCCGTCAATTTCGGTCAATACCACTTTGCCGGTTACTTCCCAAACCGACCGACCGTAGCTCGCACGAACATGCCAATTGAGGAGTTCGATGAGGATCCTAATTCAAAATCTTACCAGAAGTTCTGGAAGAAGCCTGAGGATGCTCTAATGGATTGCTTTCCATCTCAATATGAGGCAACCCTTGTGATGGCAATTCTGAATTTACTATCAACTCACTCAGAAGATGAAGAGTATATCGGTGATTTACCAGAACCTGCCTGGAAATCTGAACCCATGATAAATGCTGCATTTGAGAAGTATAACGGGAGGATGAAAGAGATAGATGGAATAATAGATGCAAGAAACTTGGATACAAACTTGAAGAATAGATGTGGGGCAGGGATTGTCCCGTATGAATTGCTCAAGCCCTTCTCGGAAAACAAGGCGACCGTCGACGGGGTCATTACCGGGGTCACTGGCAAGGGAATTCCTAACAGTATCTCTATTTGAGTAAAAAAATGAAAAATAATAATGTGTATCAGTTTTTACTGAATAAGGCTTTGTTCTGCCAAATGATACTTGTAGTAATCTGCCAAATAATGTGTATCAGTTTTTACTGAATAAGGCTTTGTTCCTAACAGTATCTCTATTAGGAGATCCTTTCATGATTATATATGATCAAATCAATTTTTCTTTGTAGAAGAAGGCCCATTGGCCCGTTTTTGTCTCTCTTGGGCCCATTTGTTCCTTTATTTTTACTTTTTCTCTCCTGGGAATCCAACCAATTGGATTTAGAACTAAACCCCCCCAATTCCAAATCCAAAACCCAAGTGAGGCTTGTTTAAATGTCACAGGATTATACAGGATAAAATTTAACAGGAGTGGGAACCCACTTTTTCAAAAGTGGAAACCCATCAATAAGGGTACACACAAAAATTTTTGTGGAAATTCGCTAGAATGAGTGTTCGGTTGTACCATGAAATTAATTGTGAAAAATTCTATTTTTCTTTATAAAATGTTTGATATACAATTTTTTTATCAACAAAATTATCAATAATGCAATTAATAAATAGATTAAGTAATAACATAATATTGCTTATTAATTATTTCTTTACGAAAATATTTTTTTTATAATTAAATGAGAAGTATTTAATAAGAGGGAACTCTCTTTGATTATGTTAGATTATCATTGTATCTTCTATTTAATATTTAGCATGTTAGATTAAAAAAAAAAAATAGCTCCAAAATATTGTCAGCTATGAATAGCTCCAATGCTATCTATTATTTTGATATAAGACTTATTTAAATGACACAATCATGAAAGCAAGTCCAGATTAAAAAAAATAAGTATGAACAAATAATTTGATTTGTACAATTACAATTTGTTTAAAAAAAAAAAACTGGTTTGTCCGGATCAGAATAGAAATAGTCCCGCAATGTAAAGAGAAGTTGAACAAAACCCTTTATATAGAGATTAGTCCATATGGGTTTATGCAGAGAAAGAGAGAGAAAAGTGATTTAATGGGCCCATTCACATGATTAATGACAGAAGAAAAGAAGAAAGAGAAGATTGAGAAAAAAAAAAAAAATTTAGTCAGACATAACAAATTTTTTCCATAATTTAAGCCTAAACCCTGAACCCTATACCGGGAAAAATGAAGGGAAAATTTTGGCTGAAAAATGACCTGCCAAACAGGTCAAGGATCAGTCCGAGATTTTTAGTTTTACCCAAAAATATATATATATATATATAGAGAGAGAGAGAGAGAGTGATGGGCTATGGTGCATTGCAATGCATAGGCCATGGTGTGCATTGGACCATAAATTACCGATTCAAAGTCCAAATGACCGATCCAAACCGTTCATCTTGTTCTCCATATTAATATGTGCTTGGAGACCAAATTTTATATTTTTTGGAATTTTTTTACTATTTATTAAGCCACTTTGAAAATCGCTGATCCAACGGTGGCTTCTGATTTTACTGTTCCAAACAGTCACCGTTGGATCAGCGATTTTCAAAGTGGCTTAATAAATAGTAAACAAATTCAGAAAAATGTAAAATTTGGTCTCCAAGCAGATATTAATATGGAAAATAAGATGAACGGTTCGGATCGACCGTTTGGATTTTGAAAACTCGAATATTGAGCCGTAGCATAGAGGCCTCTATGCTATCCATAGCACCCTAGCCTAACTCTATATATATATATTATTAAAAATAACCACGGTTCGACGAAATTTTTAAAAATATCCAACATGTAGAAAAAAATTCGCGGCCCGAAAATTTTAATAATTTTTTTTTTTTTTTGAGATTATGCTGTTCAATTTGTTTGAAATTTAGATTAGTTTGAATTGTTAAGTTGGAGGTTTGTATGAATTGTTAAGTGAGAGTGTTTTTGAGTCCAATTTTGCACCTCTAGTTAACATAACAAAATATCTTCAAAAATTATGAAAATTGACCGACTTGCAATCTTGACATCGTAGAATAAAACTGTGAAGTTTCATACAAAATCTCAAAACAGATCGCGAGATATTATCTCTCAAAAATTGCCCGAACTGCTGAAGGAGTGCTTCTGAGCCCAACTTTGCACCTTTGGTTAACATAGGTAAACATCTTCAAAAATCATGAAAATTGACTGCAAGATTTTCATGATTTTTGAAGATTTTTACCTATGTTAACCAGAGGTGCAAAGTTGGGCTCAGAAGTACTCCTTCAGCAGTTCGGGCAATTTTTGAGAGATGATATCTCGTGGTCTGTTTAGAGATTTTGTGTGAAACTTTACAGTCTTATTCTACGATGTCAAGACTATATGTCGGTCAATTTTCAGAAAAATTCAGAAAAAAAATTGTTCTTGGAAAAATTTAGAAAAAAATCGTGAATAATTCGTAAAATTTGGGAAAAGTGCGTAAAATTTGCAAATTATTCGGATTTATTTTGGTCAACCGAATAATTCAACGTTCGGTTCGATATCACCCCAAAAAATAATTATTCGGTATCTTGTCACTATGTTCACAATTTCACATCAAAGACTCAGTGACTCGCTACATTTAAAACTTTTTTATGATTATAGAGTTACGAATCCAGATCTCCTATCTCTTGCGTAATATATCAGAGCTTAAGTCGACTGTGATCTACTTTTTTTCTTGACAGTAGTCAGTAGATTGTGCATGTATTGTGATATATATATATACTTCTCTCAAACTCTCACCTAAGATCGGCAATGATAAATAACAGCTCTCAGTGCACACAACTTGTACTAGATTGCAAAAATTGAAAAGAAACCTTGAAACAACATGAGGTTTATAAAATAGTGACAAAGACTGATTGCGGTTCCAATTTTTAATTCAATTTGGTACGACTTGAATCATTTTTTCTACCTTATATTGCAAATGCAAAAACTGATCAAATTCACTTCTTATTTACATTGCATTTGAGGCTATGTTGGATTCAATACATCTCCCGTCTCTATGCCCAATTCCAGGATGTGCTCAGGAGACCGTTTCAGGTGAACATTTTTGCTTGTCAGTACTCTTTTGTACTGGTATTAGTGTAACAAATCCACTAACACAAAAATGTAGGGTTTACATTGTCAAATAGCTGTGGTACCAAGTATTGGTTAGTACTGCATGGCTGTACTGTTCTTGATTGAAACTTAAACTGCATGTAGTACAGCTTACTAAAATCATTTTGTTATGCTAGCCTTTTTTTTGAGAACCAAGATGACCTAATTCAGATTCTGACCACCATCATGTGGGTCACCTCAGGCCACCAATTTCGGTCAATACCACAATTCATGTACTTCCTGAACTGACCGACCGTAGCTCGCACGAACATGTCAATTGAGGAGTTTGATGAGGATCCCAATTCAAAATCTTACCAGAATTACGTTCCGGAAGAAGCCTGAGGATGCTCTAATGGATTGCTTTCCATCTCAAAATGAGGCAACCCTTGTGATGGCAATTCTGAATTTACTGTCAACTCACTCAGAAGATGAAGAGTATATCGGTGATTTACCAGAACCTGCCTAGAAACCTGAACCCGTGATAAATGCGGCATTTGAGAGGTATAACGGGAGGATGAAAGAGATAGATGGAATAATAGATGCAAGAAACTTAGATAAAAAATTGAAGAATAGATGTGGGGCAGGGATCGTCACTGGCAAGGGAATTCCTAACAGTATCTGTATTTGAGTAAAAAAAAATTCAAAAAAATAATGTATTTGTTATCAGCTTTTAGTTTTTTTCCTGAATAAGGCTTTGTTCTGCTAAATGATACTTGTATCTAATTTGCAAATTAGGAGATCCTTTCATGATTATATATGAATATGATCAATTCAATTTTTATTTTTAGAAGAAGGACCATTGGCCCATTTTCGTCTCTCTTAGGCACATTTGTTCCTTTATTTTCACTTTTTCTCTCCTGGGAATCCAACCGATTGGATTTAGAACTAAACCCCCCTAATTCCAAATCCAAAACCCAACTGACTCTAAACTCATTCTGATCTCTGTGTTAAAATTGCTTTGGGCTAAGGAGGTCTTGCAATTCATGTTCTCTATCTCTTGAATTAAAATTTGACACGCCTACCAAGTGCTTGAAGAAATGTCTAGCTAATTGCTATCAACTGTTATGCATTCACATATTAACTGTGTAAAGAGAATTCAGTGGCAAATACATCCCAGAATATGTATATCTAGAAACGTAACAAAGAATATGACCAAAAAAATGACTGATGTACACTAACATATACAAGTTCAACTTATCTCGTTGAACTCCTCAACCAAGTACTGAGTTTTGATCAATGTGTTAGCTAGGGTACTTTGACCTGACATGAGTGTGATCCCAGCCTGACAGCTGGGGCCCGGGCGGTAGAGGCCGGGGAAGAGGAAGGGTCGAAGTGGGAATTGGTGGTCCAGAAAGAGGGACCATGGTCCATATCAATCATTGGAGGCTCAGTCTGATAGCCGGGGCCTGGGCGGTTGCAGTGCTGGTGGCAAATTTTCTGAACAAGTTTTACCAGTCTATTTGCTGCTTCGCTCATGGGCAGTCTGAATTCTGGCACTGGCTGTGTTTTACAAAATGAAATAAACAACAGTTTAGGGCATAAATAAATATACTGCACAGTATAACTCTTAACAAAATTTTATGATGCTGTCCCAAAATTTTATTGTTTTGAACATTATTTAGATACTTTGAATAATTTAATACGTACTGAACTTAATATTCTCTTGGATATTTGAAAATCTTTTCTTACTATGTTACAGTTGCTTGCTTCCAGAAAGTTGGAGTATTTGTAAACGCAAGTCTGGTAAATATTTTTCAAGACTCTACCTACAAATACAGTATTTGCTTTATAAAAAAAAAATTACTTGTATGCAGAGCAGGATTACATCAGCCAGGCCGGAAAGAGAGTGAGAAGGGATTGTGTCACTGATGGTGGGGTCAGCTATTCTTTGTAAAGACTCCAGGTCATGGAGATGAGGTGATGCATACTGCACAAGATACTGCTCCTCTTCTCCAATTTCACTGTTGAGTTTTTTCATCAAAACACAATCATTTAAAATAAAGGTTACATCTGTTGGTCCCGATCTCGTTTAGGACTTATAATTATGTTTTTTTTTTTTTGTAATATAGGTCTTTTGTTTGGACCTTCTTGTAATTTCTGTAAACTATTTAAAGGATCCTGTAACAAGATCTACTTTACAATAAATGAATATGTGCTAGACCTGCTTGTACTTATTTCCTATTTTTGTTCTTAAATTAATTAAAAGGGGATACCTATCAAAGGCCTTACGTCCTGTCAATAGTTCTAGTAAGAGAACGCCAAAACTAAAAATATCGCCCTTTATCATGTCTGAACCCGGAATGCTCATCTCTGGTGCGGTGTACCCTTTCGAGCCTTCAAACATTTTAAAATCCTATTTCACAGAAATTATTATAAGATGGGGGTTTAAATGAAAGATGGTTAAAAACACACAACCCAAACTGGGGAGAAGCAGTATTGTAATAATAAGTGCATATATGAGCGTACCACACTGGTAACAGGGAGGATATGAGAAAGCATGGTCAAGCCGAAATCGGTAACATGTGGCACAAACTCTTCATCAAACAAAACATTTCTAGCTTTAATATTCCCGTGTGCAATCGGAGGTGAGCATATCTCATGCATGTACCTGTAATAATAAAAAAAAAGTCAGGTTCATCGGGCACAGCATCTTGAAAAGTAAATTTGTCAGAAAATGAATAATTAAACAGCACATACTCCAGAGCATGGGCAACACCCAAAGCAATTCTAAGCCTCAATTTCCATGAAAGAGGCTTCTGAGAATCTCCGTTTTTGGAAAATAAGGCACTGTAAAGTGATCCGTTTTGTGCGTAATCATACAATAGGGCATGGTGACCCGGATCCATGCAATAGCCTTGAAGAATGCATATGTTGGGGTGCGTTAGATCAGACATGGTCGACACCAAGTCCAAGAACTCTTGTTCTCCTTCCAATAACTCCATCTGTACCACCTCTATCCTCTTTACTGCCAATACCTGGTTTAAGAGAGATAGGTCATAGAGATCACACCCACACACAAGAAAAAGTTGCCAAATTGATATAGTAATTTAACATTACTATATATATTGTATCATACCAGTCATTTTGAACATTATTTTTCACATGCCATGCTTGTAAAAATTCAATATAAAAGACAGCATAACATTAAAACTAACCTGGCCATCAGGAAACAGTGCTTTGAAAACTGAACCGATGGGGCCTGCACCAATAAGTGCTTCTCTACTGTAGTCATTTGTGGCTATTGAAAGGTCTGAAGAAAAATATTGCCTAGAAAGTGGCAATTTTCTAAACCTATTAGAGAAAGAGATCCTTCCTCTTATTTTATGATTTCTTGGATTTATTTCCTGGAGGAAAGGAGAGTGTATGCTTGCCATTGAAGTACGCATTGATCCTGACAAATTCAAACAAACCAATTTAAAATGAAAAGAAAATTAAGTACCTCTCTAGGTATCTGTAACAATGAGATTTAAATTTAATATAAAGAACTGTGAAAGTTACCAAGATAACAAGTACATGTCCATAATATTCTATGTATCAACAACAACCCAAAATTTACCAATTGTTAGATTTGTCTGATTTGGAGGTAATTTTATTACTTACATAAAGCAAACTGTTCTTCATCGTATTGACAAAAATAGTGACATTCTAAAAAATGCAATCATTCAAAAGTTACCAATTGGTTGTGACATGATGGAAGGGGAGGACATAATAGTTGTAATATCTTCTTCAATGTGGGCCCGCCGTCGACTAAGGAGGTACACGGCCAATGAGATTGCAAAGATGACAAAAATAGAGCTCAAAGCTGCTGCCACGAGGGCAACAGCGACATTTTTCTTTTTGCGGGGGTGTTTATGAAGAACTTCATATGTAACTTTTGGGGTGTGGCTAACATTTTTGTTCGCTGATGGGAGAGGAGGGTAGACAGTTCGGCTTCTGTTCAGCAAATATGGCTCGAACTTATTTCCTTCTATCCTGCAAAAATATACATTATGCTTATTGAGAGTACTACAAAAATACTACAATTTAACTCTATGAAGCATATGATGTGTATTATCCAGTTGTAAAAAAAATTCCAAGTAATCAAGCCTGGTACTAGTATGTACCAGTCAAAACCAGCATACCAGATTCTATTGGGTATCTCTGGTATTTAGTCAGCTTTATGTACAGAACCTTATATTTTTCGAGTAATTTCTACTTTATCATGACATACCTGAGTTCAGGAATGAGCTCAAATTGTTTCGGCACGTAACCACTGAAGTTGTTATTTTCGATATTACTGAGGAGAAAATACACATGCTTAGCGAATAAATAAACAAATATTGAAAGATCTTAAACAGATACAAATAAAAAGATAGAGGAGGAGCATACAGATTTGTTAGAGGGAGATTTGCGAAAAAGTAGACTGAGCCTGTGAAGTGGTTATGTTGCAAGTATCTAAGAGAGAAGGGATAACAGGGGAGAATATCAGTAGATTAATTATTATTTAATTGAAAAGATAAACTAAAAGAGAGAATACTTACAGAGAATGGAGATTTTTTAATGAACCAAAGGAGCTGGGGAGATCTCCTGAGAAGCTATTGAAAGATAGATCCCTGAAACAATGTGTTACAAAAAATAACATTTAAATATTACAAATGAAAATACATATTAAATCTTTATTCAATGAATATGTACTTCAAAATTCAAATTTCATACAATATTTCTAAACTTGTCATGTCTGTGAATGCATTGCCAACCACCCCAAAAAGATTATTGTTGCTCACATTTCTGCAATAAATGAATAAACAAAGACATGAATCTTTGAAGGTCCTCTCTTATCTTTTCCTTCTCTTTTGTTACTTCAATTTTTTAAAGAAAGGGTTCTTACAGATACGTCAGATTCTTCAAAGAAGGCAATGACATAGGGATGTTACCCACAAGCTCATTAGCTGCCAAGTTTCTGCAGAGCAATAGACTGATTAGAATATTAATTTTTTAATGACAATTTTGAAATTCAAATTTTACAGAGAGCAAGAACCATACATGAAGGTAGCATTTGGGGGTAAACCAGAAGGTATCTCCCCAGAAATATTGTTGTAGCTCATGTCCCTGCACCATCAAAATAAGTAAATAGAAAGTTACCACATTTTGAATTTTCATTAAATAACAAAAGCTTTAAAGTTTCTGTATTTATAAGGAGATCATCCTTATGTTCCATATATTTTTTTGAAAATAGTGGAAGTTATCCCACCGATTTCTATTGAAACCGCAAAACTATGAACAGGTACCTAAACATAGTGCATACCAGTACATCTTACATGTTCCTTCTTACAAATAAATCCTTCAAAAGATCTAAATTTGCTACTTTATCCCTGCAACTAAAACAGATGGAGCCAAAATACTCGAAATACATCCAAGCAAACAGATTTAAACCAAACAAACATTTAAGGTAATAGCATAAACTCCAAAATAAACATAGAAACATAAAACATGAATCATTCTGAGCTCCAATTTCTGATATATGTAATGATAATTTGGAAAATATTCTAGTTTTAAAGTGGTTATTCAAATTAATTTATAATTTGATCAAAAATGAAAAATGAATGAAAATGGGCTTACAGCTGAGTGAGTGAAAGGAAAGAGGAGAGCTGAGAACTTATTGTCCCTCCAAGTCCAAACCCGCTTATCTTTCTGTTCAAATTTCACATGAAAAATGTATATTGAAACAAATCAATCAAAATAACTTACATTCTTTGTAAGAGAAGGATTCTTTTTTTTAAAATAGTGGAAGTATCCACCTATTTCTATTGAAATTATACAACTATAAGTAGGTACCTAAACACAGCTGAGTACCAGTACAGACTACATCATTGAACTTTTACAAATTAGTCCTTCTAAAGATACTAAATCTAGCTTACCCCTAACTGCAAATGTCAACAGCTAAGAACAGGGTATTCAAAAATACATCCAAAAACTTACAAGTTTTGCTAACATACAACCAAAAGAAATAACATGCATGCAGGTTTGTAAGAGAAGGATTACATGGAAATGATAGACGAACCGGAGCAAGAGACACCTGTCCAGTTCTGGCCACATGGGTCCCCTCCAGTTGCCATCCAACCAGTTAGCATAGTTGGCTGGTTCAACAACCCATATAAATCCTCCAGTGATTTTACTGGACACAGCAACATATAAAATTAGAATTCAAAATACTAGTATAGTTATACCTCATGTGTATATTGTGTGAATATGGAATTGGCCAGAACTTGGAAACAATTACTAAAATATATAGATTATAGGTACAGGATTTGGGAATCTCGGATCCAATTATACCAAAATATACTAATTGATGAGAATTTGGATTCAATCATACTAAACCCTTAAATTGTGCAAATAGGTAACTGGCCAGAACTTAGATTCAACTATACTACTAATTAATGAGAACTTGGAATTAGATTAAACCCTTAAATGGTGCAAATAGGTAATTGGCCAGAACTTGGATTCAATTATACTAAAATGTAAGCTGATGCAAAGTAGAAGATATTATTACCATCTAAGGGATCCGTGTAAGCTGATGCAAAGTAGAACAGGAGAATCACATTTGCATAGAAGCAGAGAGAATAAAGATCACATCTTTTTCTTGTAGACATCATTCCTGGATCCTGATTTTGAAAATGAAGATTGGATAAAAAATTCGTAAGAAATTATCAGTAAAATTTGCACCGGAGCTCAACCTCAAGCATCTCATGTTGTATTCAGTAAAAAAAATGCGGAACAAGAACATTTCTTTTAAATCAAAATCAAGTTCTTTTCGATTAAGTTAACACATTGATTCAAGTAGAAAAAGACAAAAGAACGAGAGAGACAAAAATTAACCTCGAAGGAAAGAAAAAGCGATTGAAATCGAGCTCAAACAGAGGAGTTAACAATCGACGAATCAAGACAGTGTGCAATTAAATTGAAAAATAATTCCAAGTTTGAAGATATGGAGAGAAGATCGCTATACCTATACCTGTACGGAGTATTAGTCTTCGATTTTTGTGGAATAATTCCACATTTGAATCTCAAACGGAGTGCGGAGGGAAGATTTTGAGCAAGTGAACTTGCTACTTGATTATACAGACCGAGTGCGTATATTCTCTGAGATACCTCATATTTTGCGTGACCGACGTGTCCGTTGAAAGCGCGGGGACCAGTATTATTAGAGCTTCGAGATTCGTGCTGAAGGTATTTGAACGGTCGAGATTTTCCATATAGTCACGCAAAATATGAGATACCTCAGAGGATACGAATTCATCGAGGTCGAAGTTACGTCAGGTACGTTGCGCTATGCAGAGTGGACACGTGGAGCTCTGATAGAGGAATTCGTGCCTCTGAGTTAACTCAAATTTTGTTTTATGATCTTCACCGTCTATAAATTATCAATTTCCAATTGCACGGTCCAGAAATTGAATTAAACAGTGCATTATCGCAGAGGATATGGATATGGATTCCTGATAGATGCCGAGGTCGTTTTTGCTACCCCGATTTTATATCCCAAGGGAACTCAAATTTTGAAATTTGATCCGGACCGTCAGATATGCTTTGGCACGAATATTGAAGAGATCTTGTGCATTCTACTTCAGATCGGATCCTATTCGGATCTAAACTCAAGATTTTAGATAGCTCACGATACGTCTCTGGGTAGTAAATTTGTATTTTTATTTTTTTTTTAAATAGGAACACATATGTGTGTAAATCCGAATATATACATTGAATATTTATTGAATACAAATACAAATAACGACATAATTTGCGTATGAAAGTTAAAATAATTTAATTTTATGAAATACATCAAATTTATTATAAAGTAAAAAACTTTATACATATATTTATCAATAAACAATAAATATAACAAAATTAAAATTTATATTACATATTTAATTATGATAGTAACCTAAAAAAATTATATATTAGTAAAATTTAAATCTTTTTTTATTAAAATATTCACACTTTTAAAAAAAATACAAAACACATAATTAATAATTTGTATTCATATTTTCTTATAAATTCAAAATTATATTTGGTATTCATATGATATTTAACTTTAAACTATTTTTTTTAAGTTATAGAGGACGAGGTCACGTGAGGAACACGTGGAAGTTGATCCAAAATCATATCATCTAAATATATCAAATTTCGAGTTTAGATTTGGACCATCCGATCTGTTTTGACACGAATATTAAAGGATATCTATATATTCCAAATTGGTCATAATTTTGATCGGATGGTCCGAATCTAAACTCAAAATTTGAGTTACTGACTCATAAGGTGAAAAGTATTCAAATTTGTATTCATATTCTTTTAACATACAATAAAATATAAACTCACTCAAGATATAAATATGAATTAAATGATAATAGAATATAAATACATGAAAATAAAATTTACTTAAATTTCATAAAATACATGAAATTTATTGTAAAGTAAAATTTTCGATAAAATTATTTATAAACAAAAAAATAAATATGTCACACCTCGGCCAAATATGTATCCTCTGCATTAACTCGGAATTTGAATTAATTCAGCTCGGCCGTTCGATTAGAATCTGGATCAATTCGGTCCGAGGTAGAGTGCATGGTCCCTTTTAATATTAAAAAAAAAATATCTGAGAACAAATGTAAATCAAATGAATATAAATTTAAAGGGGGAATTTCATGTATGCCCCTCAAAAACCTTGAAATTACGTATTTCTTCCTTTAAATTTCATAATATCATAGTTACCCTTTAATATTTCAAAAACTCACAAATTTATCCAACTTATTGACTTTTCTATTAAAACTCATTTTAAAATTATAAATTATCCATTTTACTCTTTTATTAACATAGATGCTCTTTTATTTTCTGATGTTTCTTGTCAACTTTTGTAAAGGAATTTAGTTGTAATATTTTATGTATTAGTGCAAATGTTGATGTACAGGTACAAAACTATGTAACTAGTTTGTCATGATTAATAAAAATATCTACAAATTTTAAACCCAAAAAAAATACATATATTATTGTTGAGCAAAGTTAAAATACATCACTGATTTTGTATTCCAATTATATTCCATATCATTATCTTTGTTCTTATAAAAAGAGAAAATTTTCGGACAAGTTCCCTCGACACTCTACCATTGGCATTGTCAGTCAATGGTAGACTTTCCTATAACTACAATTGATAATGGCAGCCGGATTGTATTAACCAGAGGAGTCTAAGTTACAAACCAAAATTGTTTATTGCTCTCTTCGAGTCTGCATCGTCTGCATTAATTCAAAAGAGTATCTTTTGAGTTAATGTATCTCGGCTGTCTGATTTTAAACGGAACTAATTCGACTACAGCTTATAATTTATGAGCTCTTTAATATTAGTGTTGATCCAGTTTGCACAGATTTTAAAGCAGATCGAATGGTCTAGATTTATTAACTCAACCAATGCAGAGGATACGAATTCTCTCTCTTCCCAACATGATGAGAGAATGAATGAGACCTCCAAACATATTTACTCCGATTAAAGTATTGTCCAAATTTGACATGATTTCGGCCCATTACATAGAATTGGATGTCTAGGACCCAATTTTCTCCTTTGAATTTAGGTCCATTACAATCTAATTTTCTGGATGAAATTTGCTTTTGGGATGTACTTCGAATTTCATATATTTAGTTTGAGGATTTTTCAATGGAACCGAATTCTCTGCCCACCTATAGGCAGGAAAATCCTGCAAACTATTGAGTTTAGCCAATCTCTGCTTGACACGTGGCTGCTATCTTTCATCCCATTAATGAGTAATAACTTTCTAAATCAATTAATTAATGAGAATCTTTTCTCTCTCCTTTGTCATTTCAACTTTCTTTTTTTTGAATAGAAGCCAGTAGGCGTTGTGTTAACAGAGAGGTTTCAACATTCATTGTGTTAACAGAGAGGTTTCAACATTCCTCTGAAGGAAAAGTAAAAATAATAGAAGAGAAAAAAGTTAAAATAAAAGCTACAACTACGTGATAAAACTAGAATTTAAATAAATTAACCAAATCTAAAAGTTTAAACTGTTAACTACCTTTCTATTCTAAACCGTAAAATAAGGAGAGTTGGGGGGCTTCTTTGAAAACTTTATTTTACCATCTGACAGCTTCATTCTCCATTTACCAGTAAATATGTAATGGCCTTCTCCTCCATTTCAAAACCTGATTTCGTACCAGTGAAGACTGGAACTTCATCGTTAGTGAGTTCATGGGATAGGCGATGGTGAATATCAGAAATAAATTTCAAAGCCTTCGAAAGCCTTCTTTTGAACAACAAAAGCTGCGAAATTTCACCACACCCTGAACTGTTTTTATATTGTCATATCTTATACTAAAACCCTTCTTTGCACCGTATCTGTTATAGAACTCGTATGCAGCTTCAACATCATCAAACTCCATGCCAAGCTTTGGAGTTTCATGCTCCAACAAGATAGTTTCTTCGAATGAATTAGAACATTTATCATGAGCATCGTCTGTGGGGCTGTGAAGATAAAAAAAAGTTGAGAAAGATTGAAAAAAAATGTTATGATCAACTCTCAGAGCTCATTATTATGAATCTCTGCATTTCATTTATATTAGGCGAAATAAATTGGATTGAAAAAAAAATCCAGTGTTTCTAAGTTCAGGATATTGATTTTGATCACCTACGAACCCAATTCAATGTGTTGTTTAGTATTTATAAGTATCAATTTTGTATAAATTCAAATTTACATAGTATACATTTGACAAAAAAAAAACATACAAAGTTCACACTTGAATTTCTGCATAGCATACTGTATCCCATGAACTATGATATATCTAACAATAGTCTTAATAGATCTTATTATAAAAAAAAAAAATCAATGTCCATTGTAAATTATTATTAAACAAATTAATGTCTATTGTTTTTTTTTTTTAAAGAGGCTAGAAGCCCATTCCATTAAAGGAAAAGTTAATTACAGGCCAGGTAAAGTTTTGTGCAGCTCATCAGGTAATATCCTGACTGTTGCTGTCATCAAAAAACAAAAAGAAATTAATGTCTATTGTAAATCTTACTTTCGATATTACATGATATACTTTCATC
The DNA here is from genome assembly GCF_964058835.1 of Carex rostrata. Classification (NCBI taxonomy): domain Eukaryota; kingdom Viridiplantae; phylum Streptophyta; class Magnoliopsida; order Poales; family Cyperaceae; genus Carex; species Carex rostrata. The sequence continues at coordinate 2,575,497 of NC_135952.1, forward strand.
AAATATAAAAAATTTATTAAAATTTACCTCATCTGAATTACATCTTCCAATCTGTATTCTGGCAATTCGTTAAGTATATTTGATGGGTTTTTGCTTGAAGTTCCAATTAGTTGAATAATATGCGGAGAATCCACGTCAATGCATAAATTCAAGTCCAAATTTTTTTCTGATGCCATCTAAATGATTCAAATAATTTGCATGTTAGACTTGTCTCTCAAATGACTAACGAGTTAGATCTCAAGAAGCTTTGGTCAGCTATTAAAGTTGCAACAGTTGCAACTAAATACCAATAACGTTACTGGTAAAATACCAATAAAAAATTCTAACTACACAACATTAACTAATTTTGAGGTGATAACAAAGGACAAATTGATATATTGATTTCACTCAACTTAATAACCTAATCTTATTTTATACATGACAAAAACGTCCAAGTACTGGTACTGTATTGTTGAGTCGTTGAAATCTTTATAATAAAAAAGGCTTTGAAATTTGACTTGTATGCAACAAGAAAATATAAAAAAAATATAAAAATGACTTACAAATATAATATTTTGCGACTGTATTTAACTCAAGAAATCTTCATGAAAAGAGATTGCCTCCATGTAATTTTTTTTTCCCAACGGTGAGAGGTACAGAGAAGAAGAAACAGTAAAGTTATTTTTTAATTAATTTTGAAATGGAAGGTGAAAAGACAAAGGAAAGAGGAAAGATTCTCGTTAATTAATTAATTTGGAAAATTATTTTTTTAATCCTCATTAATGAGATGAAAGATAGTAGCCACGTGTCAAGCAGAGATTGGCTAAACTCAATAGTTGGCAGGATTTTCCTGCCCATAGGTGGGCAGAGGATTCGGTTCCTTTTTCAATACCTCATATTTTTCATACCTCAAATTTTAAATCTTCATTTTCAAAGTTTAAACTGTTGATTCGAATTGTTTAACATTATATTTATACTAAAATATGTCTAGGGATGAAATTTTATAATTTTTGGATTTTTTTTACTATTCTTTAAGATAGGTACAAAATCATTGTTTTTGCACTGTTCAAAAAACAGTGATTTTCTACCCATCTAAAAAAATAGTAAAAAAATTTCAAAAATTATAAAATTTCACCTTTAACCATATTTTAGCATGGATATCATGTTGAATGGTTCGGATCGATAATATAGACTTTGAATATGAAGAAAATAAAGATATAAAATATGAAGTATGATGAGGTATACAAAAAAATGAGACATTAGAACCCTTCTCATTTTGTTTTATGATATGAATCTTGTAAGAAACTAAATTATAAAAATTTTAAGAACTTTTTCCGACTTTTTAACAAGGAAGGTCTAAATTTTTATATCAATGATTTCTTCATATCATCGCCTCATTATTCATTGATATCTTTATCAATATTACAACTATTATTTAAATAAAAAGTAAAAAAAAAAATTAGATGTTACTTTAATCATTAAAAAATGTTATAAATCGAACTTAACATAATTAGTTAGGAATCAAGAGTTTGAAAAAAAAATTCCACATACATGAATAATTTTTTTTTTTTTTGCATGGTTATGTGAAAAATGATATAATGATATAAATCATATATGCTGATTTTTATTTTGTTATGGAATTTACAAATCTTGAATTTTTTTTTTTGTTAAACTTTAGAAGAATAAAAAAAACGACGGGAATTTTAAGCACTCAAACATTTATCAATTCTAATGAAGCACGGTGCATAATTAAAATGAAACTTCAAGTAAATCAAAAATATTATGTGAAATGTCACTTTACAAAATAAATAATTATTGTTTAATCATTCATTAGTTAAAATTGTGAAGTTTGTTGCCCGATGGAACTCATTGCTTAATCATTCGATTAGTTAAAATAAATAATTATTGCATGACCATTTCATTTTATACCAAACCCTAAAGTCCTAATTTAATTTCTATCAAGTCGTTGAGATTACACGGTTTACCCTTAGACCAAATCTTTGACCATAGCTAGACTGTTGCTCGAGGATGAACAATAATTCAAGTTGGAAGGCATGATTAAGACATATTTGTAATGAAATTATGTAAGATTTTGCCTTAAATTTTACCTTGTTTTCTCACTATTATATTTAATTTACTATTGAATTCACTTATTATTGCACAAACTTATGTTTTATTGCTGAAACTATGATTTGGGCTATTACACGTCATATAGAGCAAGAATCGGGTCGACCAGAAATGTGCAGCATCGGTCTAAGTCACTCTTACGGACCATATCAGTTGATACGAGGTCATGCTCATTACGGACCAGGAGATAGCCAAATTCAGCTAATACACTGTATGGTTATGGTCCGTATCAGCCCATACGACTTGTAACCAGAGGCGTCCTTTAGAGAATAACTGCTCTAGCTATATCCATATTTGATCTATTGGACTGCAACTCATTGCCAGCGCCCCTCCCTCCGATAAATAGACTTTTGGACTAAAGAATTAATTATCTTAGATCTACTTTGTATTTTTCTTCTACAGTTTAGTTGTGAGGAGTGTAAACATGTCGTTCTGCGGCTAAGCATATTTTCTTAGGGCTAAGCTATAAACCTTGTTACTCATTATGTGTTGATATATATTTTATGTTTGATCATTGTTTAGTCTTTTGTCGTTTGATATCTTTTACCCTTTATGTTCAATCTCTCTCGGTTTTGCTTGTTATTCTAGACCACCATTGTGATGGCCACACATGGAAGTTAGTCACTATTAGATTAACCAGATGGGGAAAGAGAGAATAAAAATACTAGACTATTGGGAGAGATCTTAACTGAAGAAGCCAATAGTCGAATCCACACAAGAATAGATGAGTCTCAACATTCGCAGACGAATATCGCATTGTCGTGCCTTACCATGGGGACACCCTATCGGATCAATTGAGTGACCTAGTCAAAGTAAAGGTTGTGACTTTGGGCTAATCACATATTTTCTTGCACTTTTCAAGTCAAGCCTTAACGAGAAGGTTTGATCAGTAGTGTGGCTGATACACGAAAGTGTCAGTTACTGTATTAGGATTAGAAACCCTCTTACAACAACTGAAAACCAACATCAAACAAAAGTAAGAATCAAAGCGAATTGAAGTAACAATGGTGTGCCGAAACCCTAGGAATTAACAACTCATGTTTGACTACTCTATTTATCTTTTGATTTGAAAATATGAAGTTGCATCTTTGATCACCAATAACTCTGAAGATATGTTTTTGTCTAACTCTTCGAAGGGTCGTGATTTGATTGCCCCAGATCATAAACCTTATTCCCTGCGGATCAACACTCGATTATACTACTCAATAGGATCATATGCTTGTGACACAAATCCGTCCATAGCTTGGCATATAATCTTGTTATCCATGATAAGAATGATTACAAATGGGATGCATAATAGGATTGAAATTTGTTAATTTGGTGTTGGAATTGTGTTAATTTGTGTTTATTAAGTGTTATGAATTTGGATTTGGTACTGTGTTAATTTGGGTTTGAAACAACAATTGTTTTGTGTGATAACTGATATGGTTGTGTAATAATTGATATGTAGAAAGTGAGATGACTATGTTGTTGGTAATTGACCATGTTCTGTAGAAATTAGAGTTTATGTGATATCAATTTTCTAAGATAACTGTTATTTGAAGTATATTTTTGTGATAAATGTATACATATAAACAGTGTTTGAGATTGTTATATGTCACACACATTATACATATAAATACTCACTTTGTAAGTTATGCATTAGTTGCATAATGAATTAATTACATATTGAATTAATTAGCTAAGTATATAACATATGTGTAAGCACTCTATTAAGGACGTGTAAATATAACAACCTATAGATATAAATACTAGATAATTCAATTTTATCAGCATATTAGCTAAATCAACATTTGTGGTCAACACTTTTTAGTTGACAGTTTTGAGTGGTCCCCCCATGTTGTCTTGAGCGGTCCCTAATGCAGGTACGATGCGGGGAATTTAAAGGAAAGGTGAGGGTACAATTTTTTAATGACAATTTGTGAAGTTATGACATAGTTCAGTTCATAGATATAAATACTTAGCTTCTTTAGAATAGATACCATAGTTTGCAGTTAGTAATATATACTTGAATAACAGAAATACACTTATGACAGTTATAACAGCTTAGATGCAGGTACAGTGCAGATACTTCATGATCACTGACTATCTCAGAGAGTAAGAGCATCTGCATTGATTTTTTTATTTATTTTTAAAAACAAGCTAGCACTTCCTATTCTATTCTTGAGGATGTTATCATAATTTCATATGAAAGATTAATTTTAAAGAAACCATTTTCTATTGGCTCTGTTTTTTGTCAATCTCTATTTAGTAGTAGTAATTGTTGATATGATCGTTAAAAGCAATTAAAAGTTAATTACATAAATATAGAAAAATTGAAATTAAAATTAACCTAATTAATAGTTATTGCTCGACAGTTATTTTTAATTTCTTCTTAATCATATAGATGCTTTAACTATTAAATTACAGTATCAACTCTGAAACACTTAATATATAGTTGGTCCCAATAATCCGAAAAGTCATGCATCACATTCCAGCAAATTAGATTACAGATCCGTATACTATGTCCTAATTTATACGAGATTTAAATCTCCTACACCCTATATGTGGAAGGCCTCAATATCAATGTCCTAATTAATATTATTTATTTTAATTTATTTAAAAAAAAATAGATGTATAATATATTGTATAAGAGTAAGGCTACGGTGCTATGGGTTGAATAGAGAGCTTCTACGCAACGGTTCAATATTCGAGTTTTTAAAATCCTAACGGTTGATCCGAACCATTCAACATGATATCCATATGAATATGTACTTGCAAACCAAATTTTACATTTTTTAGAATTTTTTTACTATTTTTTTTAAATAGGTAGAAAATCACTTGATCTAAAAAATTCTGCACCATTCAAATATTTGATTTTATACCTATCTAAAAAATAGTAAAAAAATTCTAAAAAATGTAAAATTTGGTTTGCAAGTACATATTCATATGAGGATCATATTGAACTATTCGGATCGACCGTTAGGATTTTAAAAACTCGAATATTGAACTGTTGCATAGAAGCCCTCTATGCAACCCATAGCACCGTAGCCTTACTCATTGTACAAATGTATAAATGGACGCTATATATATATATATATATATATTCTGCTATTTTGGTTTTCCATATATACCGTCCATTTTAAAATAATTTGAACTCCTTTGGGTGGGTATGAATATTTTTGTAAGATATAACCCATTAGTCCATTACTAATAGTTTTATTTATCAATCGATGGCTTTATAGGATGCTTAATGTACTCTACAATTAATTATTCTTCTGAAAATTTTAATTGGAGAATTCCAATTTTATTGCGTAATTAATTGTAACTTGGAAAAGGCAAGAAATATCTAATTATTTTGAAATTTTTCTTTAATGATGCTTATTAATTAAAGCAAATGTTTGTAATTTAATTAAATTCATTTAAATATTTAAGCATCGCCTGTTGGATTGTCCTAAGAATAAGATGAGGGATGAAGACATAATTTTATTATTAGAAGCTTGTAAAAGTATTTATTTTTTACATAGTCTCATATTAATAATTTTTATTGTTGATAAAATAATGATAATTTATTAACACAAGCTTTTGAAATTATGAGATTATGCAGATTCAAATAAAATTAATTTTCAATTCTTTTGACTATATGGTTTTAGCCATTCTAACTGACACAAATGTAAAGAAGATTGCTACAAGGAGTAGGGAAAAATGTACCCAAATTTCTAGGAAAGCACACTTTGTATATCATATGAGTCAATAGTTACCATTTCTAGAAAAGCACACGTTGCTTCGAGGAAAGCACACTTAACTTCGAGGAAAGCACAAATGTACCTGAATATGATTTTATATACATTTTGCATCAAGGAAAGCACACTTCTAGGAAAGTTTCCATTTGTTTGACCTGAATTTGATATACATTTTCAATTTTTTTTTACTGTGGTTCTAGCCATTGTAACTGACAAAGAAAAAGAAATTCAGAGGAAAGCACCCCAATTTGATTCCACAGGAGATTGATACAAGGAGTAGGGACAAATGTACCTTAATTTCTAGGAAAGCACACTTTGTATATCCCGTGAGTCAATAGTTACCGTTTGTAGGTGGGATCTTTATCTTTTAATACCTTCTATGTAGGTGGGACCTTTATCTTTTGTTCTACTTACTTGGTCCTCTGTTTTCTTTATTTAATTTTTTTGCAGTCCTTTTGAATGGTTCTGATCTGAATTAATGTGTCAGAATTTATGAAGTCAGGGTTTATAATCTATAGGGTTTGAAATGCTAATGTGCCCTTCTCAAGTCAAATTTATCTCTAATGGTAACAAATTATAGTGGGTGTTAATATTATTGCTGCTGAAGTAATTTCCTTAACAAAATCTCCAATTATTGCAACTTCCTACAATCATCCTAGTTCATTAATGAACCTGTACAAGAATGAAGAGTAGTGTCAGGCTACATTACCAATGCATGTGACTTTTAAAGTAAAAGTGACTGTTTTGTGAACCCACCAAGAACACAAGAGCCCACATTCTGTGAACCTATTTGACTGAAACATGCATACAATTAGGGTTGTTCATTGGTTCGGTTCAGTTTCAGAACTAAGCAAACTAAAGTTTTATTCCGGTTTGAAAAATAGAACCGAATTGAACCTTTTTAACCTATCAACCTAACCGAATTGAACCAAAATTTTGAAAAATAGAACCGAACCGAACCTTTTTAACCTATCAACCAAACCGAATCGAACCAAAATTTTATTTCGATTTGTTGAAGTATATTAATTCTATCAAAGTGAGATACACTAATCATTTGAAACAACAAAACAAACAAAGAAGACAAAAGAATATATTTACTTGACAGTGAGATTTACACCACAAAGACAATTTCAAAGATAATACAAAATTATTCTATTATAATTTCAACTACATTGCCATCTCCTAACAACACTTCTCAACAAATCGAAAAAACCGAACCGTTTAATCCAATCTAGTTCAGTTCAGTTTAAAACCAATTAAATCAGACCCAATGAACACGCCTACATACAATTTCTCCAAAATAAAGCATCAAAACATATAGACATAGTAACCCCAGTCCACCGAAAGTAATCCACTAGCTCTCATGAAAAAAAAAAAGTACAAGTTAAATAATTAAGCTCATAAGTGACGATTGATGCTACTATGTTCAAAGTGATGATTAATCCATTTAACTTATTTCATATCGATCATCTTTTTAAACCCTCTAATTTAAGGTGGAGTAGGGATATATATGTATAATTATGTTTTGGGGGTTATTGGTACGAGCTGCTGTAATCCATGGGCTATTTCAACTCAAAAAAAAAAAATTCCATTTGACTTATCTCTGCAAGGTGTGCAAATATCTAAGTGTTTAGACATAAAATTTTGAAATAAATGCATGAAATATATGAAGTAATGATTTAAATGTATATTATGCTTTGTATTGTAATGTGCACAATAGGTGTTTGAGGATGATTAAAATTGGTTGAGGCATTTCTCATTGTGTCTGGTTTATATATATATAAAGTTATCAACAGCTACATTAAATTGAATGGATAAAAGGTATTACAATAGTTACATAGGTAAGAAGATATAAATTCATTTCTGATCAGTCCGGAATTAAAGCTATGTAGAAATTAAAAACCTTGGACCCACATTTATATTTTCCAGAGAAGCTATGTACAAAGCTCTGTACAAATTAAAGCTCTGTAGTCTGTACAAATTAAAAAGCTTTGATATAAATTCATTTCTAATCTTTCTTTTCAAGCAGTAGGCTGTTGTAGTAATAAATTCTAATTAGAAGAGCATTTATATTTGACATAAAAAGTTTTGATGCCAACGACTAGCATATTTCAATGCATATATTATTGTAGCAATAAATGATAATTTTTATATTGTAGCAATAAATATTACTTTGGAAAAAAATCATAAAAGTAGATTCTATCTCTATTATTTTTGTATCTTGTCAATAAAAAAATTATTATTACACAATAAAAATTTATTTGATTATTTGTCACTAATTAAATAAATAAAATTAAAAGAGCATGGTAACAATACTCATACATTATTATTTTTTTATATGAAATGAATAGACGAGTCAAAAGCTCTTAAAATATGTGACATCTTTAAAATATTAATTGTAACAATAAATGCTAATTTTTATATTGTAGCAATAAAAGTCATATTTTAAAAAAAAAATGTCATATAGAAGTAGATTCTATCTCAACCGAACACTCATTCAACACATTCCTATATTTATTTCCATGTACACCAATAAATACGGGATCCCGCAAATTATAAAATGGGTTCCCGATCCCGTCAAATCCCATCTCGCATAATCATGTGACAAACGAACATGCCCTTACGCTCGTTTGCTTGTCCATTAGTCCATTACTGATAGCTTTATTTATCAATCGATGGTTTTCTAGGATGGTTAATGTACTCTACAATTATTCTTGCGGAAATTTTAATTGGAGAATTCCAATTTTATTGCGTAATTAATTGTAATTTGAAAAAGGCAAAAAATATCTAATTATTTTGAAATTTTTCTTTGATGATGTTTATTAATTAAAGCAAATGTTTGAAATTTAATTAAATTTATTTAAATATTTAAGCATCGCCTGCACGATTGTCCTAAGAATAAGATGAGAGATGAAGACAGAATTTCATCATTAGAAGCTTGTAAAAGTATTGTTACGTAGTCTCATATTAATAATTTTTATTGTTGATAAAATAATGATAATTTATTAACACAAGCTTTTGCAATTATGAGATTATGCAGATTCAAATAAAATTAATTTTCAATTCTTTTGACTGTGTGGTTTTAGCCATTCTAACTGATAAAGAAAAAGAAATTCAGAGGAAAGCACCCCAATTTGATTTCATAGGAGATTGATACGAGTAGGGACAAATGTACCCTAATTTCTAGGAAAGCACACTTTGTATATCCCGTGAGTCAATAGTTACCATTCCTAGAAAAGCACACGTTGCTTCGAAGAAAGCACAAATTAATGTACCCTAATGGCCTACGGGCATTAATCGGAAAAAAAAAAAAAAAAAACAAATGTACCCTGATTGTTTTATATACATTTTACTTCTAGGAAAGCACACTTCTAGGAAAGTTTCCATTTGTTTGACCTAGTGTTCTAAGTAACGGTATGCGGTCGTCGGACGGACAGGGTATCGTCAAGTAATTAATCAGTATGCGACTGATTAATCGGAATTATGCGGACAATTTAACGTTTTTATTAAATTTATGTATATATATCATAATTTATTTAACTCATTAAATTTATCAAATAAACTTAATTTAACTTAAATTTTATTATTATAACATGATACTACACTTTTTTTAACGCATAAGCACTTTATATGTGTCAGTAACATATTTATTTAATGAAAAAATAAATTCAAGAGTTAAACTTTTTTGAAATACTAATAACATATTATGTGAAAGAAATGAAACATTCCAACATAAAATCACTAAATTTAGTTTATAATAACAACTTAGTTTCATAAATGAATATGTCATACTAATTGAAAAAATTATATCGGTAATTAGTAAGAAAAATATATGATAAATAAATAGAAAAAAAACTAATCAATTTTAAAGTAAGTAAGAATAAAAAACATATAAAAAATATTGAATGTATGTTCAAGTATAAACAAAACTGCAATACATGATTTATAAAACTTATTATCACACACTATCACATAAAAAAAATCAATGTGAAATTTTTTTTTACTGAAATAAATTAGAATAAACAGAAATAAACGGGAATAATCGGGAATAAATGGGAATAAACGGCTAATTAATCAGAAAAAATGACCGATTAATCGGAAAAATCTGCAAAACGTCATCCGTTAAGTGTATTCGTAATGGTTTGACCGCCGTTAACGATTAAACGGCCTATTAGTCGGCCGTTTAGGCCGTTTTTTACAACTTGACCTGAATATGATTTTTTTGATAAAAAAATTAATTTACTGTGTAACGGGTCACTGACGTTGTACTTTTAGTTTCTCTGAAGATGGATAGGCTTATTAATTATTTGCTACTTATAATGTTTACTCTTTGCATGCCACATAGATTATGATCGCCAATACTTCTTATCATCTCTTTGTTATCTTTCACTCTGTTTCTCATATCTGAATGTATAAATGGACACTATATATATATTCGGCTATTTTGATTTTCCATATACACCGTCCATTTTATAGGATGCTTAATGTACTCTACAATTATTCTTGTGGAAATTTTAATTGGAGAATTCCAATTTTCTTGCGTAATTAATTGTAATTTGAAAAAGCAAAAAAATCTAATTATTTTGAAATTTTTCTTTAATGATGCTTATTAATTAAAGCAAATGTTTGTAATTTAATTAGATTCATTTAAATATTTAAGCATCGCCTGCACAATTGTCCTAAGAATAAGATGAGGGATGAAGATTGAATTTTATCATTAGAAGCTTGTAAAAGTATTTATTATTTCACATAGTCTCATATTAATAATTTTTATTGTTGATAAAATAATGATAATTTGTTAACACAAGCTTTTGAAATTATGAAATTATGCAGATTCTAATAAAATTAATTTTCAAATTTTTTGACTGTGTGGTTTTAGCCATTCTAACTGACAAAGGAAAAAAAAATTCAGAGGAAAGCACCCCCAATTTGATTTCATAGGAGATTGATACAAGGAGTAGGAACAAATGTACCCTAATTTCTAGGAAAGCACACTTTGTATATCCCGTGAATCAATAGTTACCATTTCTAGAAAAGCACACGTTGCTTCGAGGAAAGCACAAATGTACCCTAATTGTTTTTATATACATTTTGCTTCTAGGAATGTTTCCATTTGTTTGACCTTAATATACTGTGTAACGGGTCACTGACGTTGTACTTTCAGTTTTTCTGAAGGTGGATAGGCTTATTAATTATTTGCTACCTATAATGTTTACTCTTTGCATGCCACATAGATTATGATCGCCAATAATTCTTATAAACTCTTTGCATACCTTTACTATCTTTCACTCTGTTTCTCATATCTCAATCTCTCTCTCTCATACAATCTGTCTTTTGGTAATTTACTTCCTTTGTTACCGATCTTTGTTATCTTTGAATCTCTTTTCCATCTACATAAAAACTATTTTTGTCTCTCGATCTCTGTCTTACACTTTCTTCTTACAACTCTTTTTTCTCTTGTAATTTGAATTTCTCAATTCATCTTTCATCCAACAATCTACTACAATACTTTAGTGAAAAAAAAAAACAGAGAGACTTTACATTAGAAGAAGAAAACTCTCCATCGAGATGGCTCTTTCAAGAGTTGGTGAATGGTTCGGGTCTGCTATCATTAGCAAACTCGTCGACACGGCTTATTCCTACTTGGCCGAGCAGATGTTGCCAGCTGATATTGAATCCGAGCTACGTAGACTGAAAGCAGCTCTTCCCAAGATCACAACTGTAATAGGTGTGGCCGAGGCATTGAAGTTGAAGCACCCAAATCCCGGTGTGAATGCTTTGCTGGCACAATTCAAGGAAGCATTCTTTGCAGCTGAAGATGTGCTTGACGAACTAAAGTACTGGGAGCTGGCTGACATGGTGAAAAACCGAGATGAGGTTAGTGGATCTTCCTCATTAATAAATATAGGCTCGCTCAAGAGAAAATTTACTAGTTCTGCTATTAGTAATGATACCTTGGAGAGGTTGAGGGACGCTGTGGAATTATTAGATCGGGCTTCCACTGATGTTGGCGATTTCCTCCAATTAGCTACTGCACTAGATGTTAATAAGCCTGTTTACACTTCTAGTCGAGAAACTACTTCCCTTTTAACTGAAACCAAAGTATTTGGGCGTGAGGATGAGAAGGCCATCATAATTGACTGGTTAAAGAAACCGGCATCTCACAATTCTATCTCCGCCTTTTGTATTGTGGGGCCGGGTGGATTAGGGAAAACCACTCTTGCTCAGTTAATCTTTGATGAGATTAAGAAAGATAATCATTTTGACAAAACAATTTGGGTTTGTGTTTCAACAAGCTTTAGTGTCCAAGATATAACAAGAAAAATTTTACAAGGACTAGGAGAAAAAATCCACGATAATGAATCATTAAATGACCTTCATAACAACTTGGAGAATAAAATAAATTCAAAGAAAATTCTATTTATTCTAGATGATGTGTGGAATGATGACAAATTGTGTGATTGGCAGAAACTTATTGCTCCCCTGAAATCTGTACAACAAGGAAGCAAAATTTTACTCACCACTAGAATGAAATCAGTAGTTGACATGCTTGCTCATGTGCTACACGTGGATCCACGAGAAAATATAGTGTTGGGAGGCTTGAAAGAGCAGGAGTTGTTAGAATTGTTTAATAAACATGCATTTAACAATTATAACTCTAACAATTATAAGGATTTGCAAAATATCGGAAATGATATTGTCAAGAAGCTACGAGGTAGCCCCCTAGCAGCAAAGGTGATTGGAAGCTTGCTGAATTTTAACATGGATTTCCATTATTGGAAAAGAATTTTGAGCAATGATTCACTGATTAATTTAGAGCAAGCCAAGGATGTGGTAGATGTGCTGAAATTGAGCTATTATCATTTACCAGCAAATTTACAAGAATGCTTTAGATTTTGCAGCATATTTCCTCAAGATTATCAATTCAACAAAGATGAGTTGATCAGAATGTGGATGGCCTCGGGATTCATACGCCAAGAGTTTCATGAAGAAGATAGGCAAGAAGATATTGGAGAAGAGTACTTCAATTACCTTTTAAGAAAATCTTTCTTTGAGCGATATCCTCACCCTCACGACAACAATGTGTATGTTATGCATGATTTGCTACATGATCTAGCGCAAAATGTATCAAAAGGAGAATGTTCTAGAGTAGAACCAGAAAGCAAAACTAATATTATACCTAGCACTGCACAACATGTATGGGTTCATGAAAGCCAACTTCAATGGATATTTGATCTTAGGAATTTACGTTCCTTGGTAATAACCTTATCAGGAGAATATGATAATCGAGATCGATTTGTTCTCCCAAATGGTTCACTTAAGGAAACTTTGCGTTTATTGGTCATACATGGTAGATGTGAACTGCCAGAGGAGTTTGGTCGTTTGATACACCTTCGGTTTCTAAAGTTCGATGCTAGCTTTAAGGCAAATCATGTTTCTGAATTTTTTATTCCTAATTCAATTTATAAGCTTTATCATATGCAAGTGCTAGACTTGACAAGTAAAAGTCCATCTACCATGTATTCAGATTATGGTGTTGAAACAACGGGAATAACCAATCTTGTTAGTTTACGGTACATGGACCTTCCCAATCGTACGATGAAAAGAATTCATGAAGTGCACAAGCTAACCTCTCTCCGAAAGTTAAATTTTGTTGTTCAGCTAAGGTGTGGTCATCATATAGATGAACTCAGAACGCTTAACAATCTCCGAAGCCTTTCTATTGAAAAGATTTCAAATGTAGAGGATCCAATTAAAGCTAGGGAAGCCAACCTATCTAAAAAGGAAAGTCTTATTACTCTTTCTCTAAATTGGACTGACGGGAGTAATTCTGATAATCATAAGCAAGTCATTGATTACCTCAAACCCCATTCAAATCTTAAGGAATTGAAAATTAAGAATTATGCATGCCACATATCTCCAAATTGGATGATGGATTCATCTCATCTATACCTATCATCCCTCACACTTTCTCATTGTCCTAATTGGGAAACATTACCATTTCTTGGGCAAATGCCAAATCTAAAACTACTCTCTCTTTCCCATATGAATAATGTGAAAGAAGTGGACTATTCATGTGATAGCACAAGTGATTATGCTTTTCCATCTTTGGAAAAGCTATATTGTGACGACATGCCAAGATGGGAATCCTGGGCAGCAGCACACATTGGTTATGGCTTTCCAAATCTAAAAGAACTTGAAGTCAGAGACTGTCCAAACCTGTCCAAACTTCCTGTCATTCCTTCTTCTCTTGTCAAATTTAAAGTGTACAAGGTGGGAATTAATTCCCTTCCAGATATGCACCATGGTTCTAGAATTACAGCTCCAGCACCGTCATGTATCAAATCATCGCTTAGAGTAGTAGATATTACCATCTGTCCCAAATTAACATCATTGAATGGATTTATGCAGCAAGGGAACCTAGATTTACAAGCTGTTAAGTATCTAACCATCGCATGCTGTGGGAATTTGGATCAGCTACCAACTGGTGCATTTCGGAACTTTGTGTCATTAAAACACTTATCTATCATGCATATCCCAAAGCTGGAAATAGTTGCTAACCAGAGCATCCTCCTGCCTATCAAACTAGAATCTCTTAATATGGGAAACTGTGGTGAACTTGATGTGCCGTTGCTAGAGTCAGCATCACAGCTCCCTGCACTTGCAACTCTTTATATTGAAAATAGTGAACATATTACTTTTATCCCTTCCTCCGAAAATGTATTTACTTCACTTAGTAATCTGAGTATCTTCAGATGCAACAAGCTCATTGAACTTTCATCTATGCAACAAGCACACACTGTCAACCCAGGAAACAACTTGGTCTCTTTAAAGATTAGTAATCTGGAAATTGATCACCTCTGTCTCCTTCTTATTGAGCCTCTCAAATGCCTAAGATTTGTTAGTTGCCTTGAAGTTGGCAACTGTTCAGAGATGGAGGCCCTGCCCGAGGAATGGCTGTGACAAAACAGTAGTACCCTCAAGAGGTTGACCATCTCTGATGCAAACTCACTGCAGTCATTGCCTGGTACAATGGTGATGCTCACTTCCCTTAAGCAACTTAACATTTACAAAGCCACTTCACTGGAAGAAATCCCCGAAATGCCTGCTTCACTGATTTATAAGAACATTACACCAGATAAGGGGCCGTGATCTTAATTATTTTTGGGAAGGAAGCAGAAGTCCGTGCCTAAGCTCTCTGACTATATCTCGACCCTCATGTAAGAATCATTATAATTTTATTATGCCTAGTTTTTGCTTATTTCGTGCGCTATGCTTTTCCAACTTCTGAATTCACTCCGTGGTCTCACAATTGATTATTAGTGTAACTTCTGTTGGTATTAGTGTAACTTCTTACCGTTGGCTCATGCCTACACAAACATTGGCCCCATCAACAAGTGGCGCATGCTGTTGCATATGTGTGAAATTCCGGAGGAGCAGAGGATGAAATAATGGAAGCTCCACTGCATTAAGCACAAAGCAAAAATGTAATTACATAAATGCCATGTACGAGTTACAAATAACTGCCACTGCGTTTTATTCATGAAGGTATATATCTCTCCTTGTGCCCAATTATTAATTTCTGTTATATTTCTTTTTAAATTAAATTAAGATTGAGAGATACTAACATTCCAAACTTTTAACTCCGCCTATATCTAAATGATGTAGCCGGTCCCAAGCCCGGACAAGAGGAGGAGGGTTATTTAAAAAGTTTGAAAAGTGTATATTGAATAATTAACAATTCAATGTGAAACAGTGAAACAAAAAAAATGACAAGAAAGATAAGTATGGTATAAGTTGGAAATAGAAATTTGAAGTTTTATCTGGGAACAACTTTTTTTTTGAACAATAGGATATTTGATGCTTATATATATAAAGACCAATTGAGACAAAATGATAAAAAACAATATCTTCCAATCAAAAGGGTCAATGTGCAAAATTGCCAAAGTGAAAGGGTTAAGGTTTAATTCAAGCACAACTCTAATTGACATAAGGTTGTGCAATTTGTCTGTTAAAGAACCAGTTTTCACTAGATTAAATGTTTTTGATCTGATCTTTTCTGTTTCATTTTTTTGTTCCCTAGCGATACATGTTGATGTACAAGGTTGAGTTATTGTACTCTGGTTTACTAATTTAAGGTTGTGGTGGCCATTTAAGGTCCATTGGATTCTTTTTTGGTAATCCTTTCTTATTACAGATTTGTCCTTAATTAAATCTTTGATGCTGTTGTAGTCCAGAAATGAATATATTGTATTGTCGACAATGATGTTAATATTATTCTTCCTCCATAATTGTCTTGTATTGCTTGCTTTAACTCTTTAGCAAATGGGACACCAAAAAAATTTGCTCAAGGTCTCAAGGACAGTACCTGTCCATGAAGCTTAAAAGCACAATACCAGCTTTTACGCACAGAATGAACTATGATTCTTAATAGCACAGTACCTGTACATGAAGCTTTTAAGGATACTTACTGGTACAAATGGTGTACCAGCTTAGTCACAAACTCAACTGCAGCTTGATTGACACTCTACTGGTATAGGTGAGGTACCAGTTTTGTTTGATGAATCCTCCAATCTTTGAGGCTGTTTACAAAATGTAGTTTAGTTTGAATTTAGCTTAAGTATGATACAATTTATTTATTTCTTGAGACCAATATATCATTTTTCAATTCTTGAGATCAATTTATTCAGTTTTGAATTATTTTGATGTTTTACCTGTCACTACATTTTGAAGTTTTGAGTTTTTTTTTAGGAGACATCTTCGGTGATTCTTAACTAAATTTCTTTTGACAATACCCCAGGCCCAGATTTTGGCATAGTTCACTGTATCAATCTTTATTTCAACAGGACTGATATCTGTTTCATTAATGAATATATTAGATAGGATCAAGTAAAAGGACTAAAAGACACAATGTGCCTGTATTGAATTCAAACTTTAAAGGATACAAGTACAAAACTGCCAAAGTGGGGATGCACTACAAATTTTGATAAGTTATATAAAGTTGGTGTATTCTCGTGTTGTTTTTGACTGCTATTATTCAGTTCAGGTGGCAGTGAATCTCAAACCAACTCAAACAAATTACAACAAGATCAAAGCATAGAGAGACCTAATTATGACCTTACACAGTGAACCTCTAGCAATTAATAACCACCAAGCATAGTGTCATAGTGTGTTTGTTATGAATCCAATTTCAATTTTTTGGCAATTTGAGAATTTTTGGAACTTTGGATGAAATTTTAGGATTTTCAAATTAGAAAAGAAAATTATAAGAAAAACAAGAATCTCTGGCGAGCTACCCAAAACATACATTGTTAGGTTCAAGACATAATTCCCTCAGCATTTCATAAATTGTACAAACAACTGAAGAATCGAATCAATTTTTATTAATCAGGAACGCAGTCACAATAATAGCGAAACGCAAAATCTGAGCTGAAACAATAAAATTAGTAATTAATTGACTAAATTGAATCCATACATGGATTTCCTATATGCTGACGAAACTAGAGACATTAAAAATGGTTATCTAAATATTCCAAATCAATAGCGACACGACAGATCAGCGGAATATGCTCATCTGTCCCAATGGATGCTCTCCAGTTTCTTTTGCATATCTTCTCCTGTTCTGGCGACGCGGGGCCCTTCTCTTAGTGACTTGTTGCCTTCAATGGTCACCGGTATGTTATTAAACGCGGACCCCAGTTGCAGGGCTTCAGATGTTATATGAATCATGACTATCATGGAAGGGCACAGTTACGGCACAACACGACACACTACGCGTATTAGATACATCAATGGTCGCAGGGCTTCCCACTAGATGAGATCATGAGAGAATAAATCAGACCTCCAAACGTATTTACTCTGATTAAAACATATTTACTCTGATTAAAGTATTGTTCAAATTTGACATACATGATTTCGGCCCATTACATAGAATTGGATGTCTAGGAGGTTATTTTCTCCTTTGAATTTAGGCCCATTACAATCTCATTTTTTAGATCAAATTTGCTTTTGGGCTGTACTTTCAATTTCATATATTTACTTTTATGCTATAAATCTTGTAAGAAACTAAATTATAAAAAATTTAAGACTTTTTACGACTTTTTAATAAGGTCTAAATTTTTATATCAATGGTTTCTTCATATTCGAAAAATATTTAATGGTTTCTTCATATCATCGCCTCATTATTTGTTGATATCTTTATCAATATTACAGATGTTCCCTTTATCATTAAAATAGGTTATAAATCGAACTTAACATGATTTGTTAGGAATCAAGAGTTTGAAAAAAAAAATCCCCATGCATGAATGATATTTTTTGCATGGTTATGTGAAAAAGAAATGATATAAATCATATATACTAATTTGTTTTTGTTATGGAATTTACAAATCTTGAATTTTATTTTTTTGTTAAACTTTAGAAGATGAAAAAAAAAAAGAACGATGGGAATTTTAAGCACTTGAACATTTATCAATTCTAATGAAGCACGATGCATAATTAAAAAGAAACTTCTAGTAATTCAAAAATATTATGTAAATTGTCACTTTACAAAATAAATAATTATTGTTTAATCATTTGATTAGTTAAATTGTAAAGTTTGTTGCCCGATGGATACTATGAATGTGAAATATATTTAAATAATTAATTGTAAAATTAGGGACGATAATTGTCTCGTAAACAAATCTCTGGGATAAAAATCGTGAATTTTTTACTATTTTTTTTTAATTTTGAAAAATCACTGTTTAATACAAATTTCCAAAAATTTTAAAATTTGCTCTCGAAGCACATTTTAATATGGAGAATATGTTGAGAATTTCAAATCGATTATTTAGACTTCAAAATCACAAAAATCTATTTGGTATAACGAACTTACTCTATACCAACGTTGGTATATTAACCAACCTCGTAATATTACGTAGCTAAATTTAAAACTAGCAATGCGGATATCTCTTTTTTCAACCGCAGGGTATGAGATTTGAAATTCAACCGTAGATGTTGCAACCAAGCAGTTGGGATAAATTAAATTAATAAGATAAGAGATAGAGATGGTTGCAACTGCCAACAAGAGTACCATTAAGGCCCTGTTCGGTGGCCTGCTAAGGAATGAGAATGGGAATGGGAATCAATATTTTTGAACTAATTTTTACTGTTCATCATGGGAAAAATAACTTGGCTCTGAGTGAATTTTTTTTTCCCACGATGAACAATAATCTGCCGAACAGGGCCTAAGAGTGTTATTTTTTGCTACAGCAAAATAGGAAGGGTACAACAGGTTCTAGGAGACTAAATACTATGTTTGTGTAAACAACTGGTAAGTATTAAAAGAAACTATTACCAATTCTCTGGCAAAAATGATTCTGTGATTCGGGTATAATTCGAGAAAATAAAGAAGCAAAAATAAAAAATAAAACCCAAATCCCCCCTCCCCCAAATATATATATATATATATCTATATATATATATATATAGAGAGAGAGAGAGAGAGGGGGGGGATCGGATGACACCGTGCATTTTCAAAGTCCAAACAGTTGATCCAAACCGTTCAACTTGATGGATATGTTAAAATGTGCTTGCAGATCAAATTTTACATTTTTCTGAATTTTTTTTATTATTTATTAAGATGGGTACAAAAATTCAACGGTCTAAATATAGTGATTTTGTTAAATACTTAATAAATAGTAAAAAAATTCAGAAAAATATAAAATTTGATCTGCAAGCACATTTTAACATATCCATCAAGTTGAATGGTTTGGATAAACATTTATATTGTGGCTGAGATTCAATCCAATTCATTCATTAAATACTCTACATTTTATTGGTGGAGATATAGGATTCTTTATCTGTACACTGTCTGCACCAGTGTTTTTAAAAAACATCCGTTTAGATCGATTAATTGGCCAACTACACTACTAGAATTTTGATTATTTGCATGGATAACTAAAAATAATTGCATCTTTAAGTTAATCCCATGCAAATAATATTTTCTTCATGGGGGCGCTAACTTAGTTGCATGGGCAAAAAATTTCGGCCCATGCAATTGATGTATGTACCCATGCAATTGACAACCAATATACCCATGCAAATGTGTACCGCGGATATTTCATAACTTATGACTGATTAGCATGGGTATGCAAACTCAATTGCATGGGATATAAAAAAATTGCGGCCTATGCAAATGTGCATAGCAGTTATTTCACTATCTGTGATTTATTAGCATGGGTGTGGAAACTAAATTGCATGGGTTTAAAAAATGCGGCCCATACAAATAATTCGCCCCATGTAATTAAATTTTATACCCATGCAATTTCTGCTAGGCAATGTTCCCTTCTTCTCCAAGCCAACAAATCTGCTATGCAATGTTCCTCTCTTTCTATTTGTTTTAGGTCATTTTCAATCCACCTTGTAGCGTACTACTTTGTTGGTTATTTTCCTCTTTGCTAGCACACTTCGTTGATAATTTCGACCGAGTAAGTATCTATTTTATAATTTTTAGGTTATATTGTATAATTCATCAATTACTTGGAAAATTTGGATGACAATTAGTTTAAAATAATTATATGGTCTGGATTGATTGTGCTTACTACGGTATATATTAGTTAACTGAGTTGCTTAATTCTATTAATTAGTTAAATTTCTTCTTAACAATTGTTCATTTGTGTATTTTTTTAGGACTAATTAAAATGACAACCAGTCGTGCTTGGATGTATGAGAGGGTACTGAATGATAATACTGTGAACCCACTATTTGTAGTCGGAGTGGAAGGTTTTCTAAATTTTGCATTTTCAAACCCTCATGTGATATTTGAACGAAATGGCAAGAATTGCATTCGATGCCCATGTACTTTGTGTGATAATAGGAAATTTATGGATAGAGGTGATGTTAGCAAACATTTATTGAGGAAAGGATTCCGTCCTCTTTATTATAGTTGGTATAAGCATGGTGAGCCGTTTCTTGATAACAATGTAGAAGATGAGGGTTTTGAAAATAATAGAATGGAGACAATGGTATTAGATGCTGCTCATCCTGATTTCAATTGGGATGCATCAAACTGTGAAGAGCCCCCAAATGCAACAGCAAAGGCATTTTATGAAATGTTAGAATCAGCTGAGGAGTCGTTATGGGAAATGAAGGTAAATGAAAGTAGCACGGTAAAATGTGAAAAGCACTCAGTATTGTCTGCTGTCACTCAATGCTTGAATCTAAAATCAGATTTCCAAATGAGTGAGGATAATTTCAATCGGATGATGTCGATGATAAAGAGTATGCTCCCTATAGGTGAGAAATTACCGGAAAACTTTTACCATGCCAAAAGGATGGTTCGAGGACTTGGTATGGAGTACAAAAAGATTGATGTGTGTCCAAATAATTGTATGTTGTACTACAAAGATGATGAGTTCAAAGATAAGTGTGACACATGCGGGGAATCTAGATACAAAACCCCAGCTCAAAACAAAGGAAAACTAGTTGCACGAAAAGTTTTGCGCTACCTTCCTATCACTCCGAGGCTTCAAAGGTTGTACTTAGTTCCTAGCATTGCAGAGCATATGAGGTGGCATAAGGAAGGATTTCGGGAGAATCCCGGTCTTATGGTGCACCCGGCCGATGGGGAAGCATGGAAGAAGTTTGATGAGAAGCATAAAGATTTTGCGGCCGATGTGAGAAATGTTCGTCTTGGACTCTCGACGGATGGGTTTACGCCTTATAATTTAAGTGGTCCTCCTTATTCTTGTTGGCCAGTGTTTGTTGCTCCATACGAGGAAGTATTTAAGAGAACGCATGTCAAGAAACAAACAGGAGAGTTTGTTGATACCAGATCTCAAAATGTGCATGTTAGTGCTCCTACTTTTTTAAAATGTTCATTTAATTAATATTGTAATAGTAATCCAAAATACCTACCTTTCAAAAGTATTGTATGCATGTATGCCAAATCCAAGGCCAGTATAGTAATTTTTTTGTATGCATCAATTTTCCAGTTATGACCATTAATTGTTATCATTTATTTAATTACTAATTTGATGGTTTTGCAAACTCTTCAGCATATTTGTTTTTGTATATAGAAAAAATAGAAGCAAAACTGTCTTTTCATAAAGAATTAGGTGGATTTACCCACATTTTCTTATTGTTGTTGAAGGACAATTACATTTTCAACAAAACAAACCCAAAGCATCCAGACGAGAGTGATCAAGAGAAGTGGTTGCGAGCAGTTGGTGGCGTCTCTCATGGTCGGGTTTATGGAGTTGGATCAATGATTGATGTGGCATAAATTCATGCGAAGAAACGCATCAGGTCTGATGACTTTCCGCCGCCTCCACCCCCACCCCATGCATCACAACCAGTCTACACTCAAGAGGAGGTTGATGCCATGATTTTGGATGAGAGGCGACGCAATAAGGAAGACGTCAATAGAATGATTCTAGAAGAGAGGCGCCGCAACTTTGATAATATTAGTGTGATCTACCGTCATGTAGGGCTCGAACCACCTCAAATGGATGAGGTAAGTATATGTAGACCTACTACCCTATTTGTATTTTTTTTCATGTTTTGTCCTTGCATAACTCTGTCCATATGGTTGCATAGGTTTCTTGGTGCACTGTGAATTTGATCTGACATGGGATTTTCTTTTATCTTGCTTTTCCCAGATGATATGCAACAAAAATTCCTCAAATTTTTTAATGCAGTATATATATTACATGATCTCCTTTAATTATTGTTTCAAAGTTTAAGAGACATATCTATAGGACAATAGGTATTTCATAAGGTAATTTTGGATACATCTATTCTAAATTACCAATCATGAAAAAATTTGAGTACTTTGAGGCCCCTCCTTCAGCAGTCTATACATCTCCTAATGCGATACTATACATCTATTATAAATTACCAATCCTAGTACTTTGAGGTTTTAATATTAATTTGTATTTGTTATAAATAATAGGCCCCTCCTTCAGCAGCGTCATTTATGGACTCTCGATCTAATGAAGTTGAGTTTGGTGCTCAAGAAGGTCTAGATAATGATTCTGGTACACTCTAGATGAGTGAGGATGGTAGATGTGTTGACAATTTAGTCTAATTTGTGACTTATAGTTGTGTGTTGATGTGATGCAAGCATCGTTTTGGTTATGCTAGGTGCTAACTTGGGTTTTTGTTAAATAGTATAGTTTTTGGTTCAAAGGTTATAGTGATGCTTGTAATATTCTGTGAATGCAAAAACAAATTAATAGAATATATAAACATATATATATATATAGAGAGAGAGAGAGAGAGTGGCTAAGCTCAAATCGTTTGTTCCTGGGCTCAGGAACAAACGATTCGGTTCTCCTATTTCCAAAGTTCAAATGGCCAATTTAAACCGTTAGATGTTTAATCTATATTAAAATGTGCTTGGAGACAAAATTTTATATTTTTTGGAATTTTTTTACTATTTATTAAGAGGGTTTGAAAGTCGCTGTTTTTTTATGGTGCAGAATTTTAATAAAAACAGCAACTTTCAAACCCTCTTAATAAATAGTAAAAAAATTCCAAAAAATATAAAATTTTGTCTCCAAGCACATTTTAATATAGATTAAACATCTAACGGTTTAGATTGGCCATTTGAACTTTGGAAATAGGAGAACCGAATCGTTTGTTCCTGAGCCCAGGAACAAACGATTTGAGCTTAGCCACTCTCTCTATATATATATATATATATGTTATTTCTATGATATGTGATCTTTATTAATACTTTGTTTTCATACAATGTGTTTTTATATTCTGATTTTGTGAAAATTGTAATATTAATATATTTAATATGAAATCAAATTAGCATGAGCAGTTTCAAAATTGCATGGGCAGTCACCGATACAAATAAGAAAATAACACATCTTCCTCAACCAATCAAGTTGTGACACGTGGAAATTATGACAAATTTGAGTCATGTCAATTGCATGAGATGCCTAATATTAACTCATGGAAAACATGTTTGTCTGCCCAGGCAATTGATTGATTATATCAACTCCATGAGTAGGGATGGCAATGGGCCGAGCCCACAGGTATTTTACCAATCCCGTACCCGGCCTGCCTGATAAAAATCTATGCCTGACCTGCCTGGCCCATTATAACGGGCCTAGAAATTAATACCCGGCCTGCCTGTGGGCATTTTCTTCAAACCTACGCCTGCCTGTGCCTGCCTGCCAGCCACAGCCCATGGGCTCCCTTACCCGGCCTGGCCCAACCATGCCTGGTCTCATTTAATTGCAATTAAAACCAAATAGTATACACAATCTAAGTATATTTAACACCAAATACAAACAGTACAAAATAGCAGTTTAACAGCAAACACAAACAACAATCACATCTTAAGCAAATACAAATAGAATCTGCAAACAACACATAGTATACTTGATAGCAGAATCATTATACAAACAACAAACTTAAAATATAGAAGACAATCAAAGTATATTTAACAGCAAATAAAAACAACAAATACAATCAGCTCTATTCCCATTCTTAAGCTTTAAAGAATTCTTCAAACAAGCTTATTCTCTACCTGCATTTTGTCGAACACCTCATAGTCAATATTCATGTAAAAAAAAGACTACCATTATTGAATCCTAAATATCAGATCAGATCTTGTTTCTCTAATAAGATCATATCAGATCTTGTTTAAGCAAAAAAATTATGGCACTGTAAACTAACTGTTTAAGCAATCAGATATTATGGCACTGTAAACTATTTTTTTCATTCAGATAATACTATTATTCTTTTTTATATATTTCTAGCTAGTAACTGAACTCAAAAGCTTTTGATAAGCATGCCTAAACAGATAAAAAAGAAGCACTAATTGGGGAAAACAAAACTGGTAACTGGTAAAAGACAGTGCATTAAATTATTACCAAGTAGAGTTATGATTACAGAAGCTTGCACTATCGTAAATTTCATCAATGCAACAATAACTGAAGAACACTACATTTGAGAACTATGTGCAATAAATTTACTAACCTTTGAGCAGGAGCTTGTAGGATCAGAGGCAGATTAGTGGACAGTGGCGGAGGCAAATCACTAATCTAATTTTTCAACAAAAAAAGAGAGTTAGAGAGACAGATTAGATGTTTATTGCGACTCGTGAGAGTATGAGACTGAATTAGTGAAGAGGAAAACACACAATAAAAGGAGAAAATTTCATAAAATTGAAAACAAAAAGAAAAAGAAACAAAAGCACACCTATTATCCTATTATCCGGCGGCTGCTAGTGTGGCGGAGGCGGAGCAGTTAGTCGGGGTGGGGCATGACTGGAGGCGGGGCAGATTGGGGGCTCTCAGAAGTAAAGAGGAAGATCCGGCGTGACTGTGTTGTAACTTGTGTGCACCGTGGCGATCGGAAGAAAGGGAGTTGTCGTCTCGTCTGTCTCTCCTCTCTTGTGTGGTGGTGTGGAGGCTAGAGAGATCTGGTGTGGAGGCGCAACAAAAAGAAAGGGAGAAGGAGAAAGAATGAAAGAGCTGGCTAAACCTAGGGGTTTTCGGTAATCTGAGACAGGCAAAATTATAACCTAAAATTCATTCATTCAAAAAGTTAGGCCCAACAGGTAGCCTGTGGGCTTTAGCTTAATCCTACACTTGACCTGGCCTGTTTTCAGGCCCGGCCCTACCTGACCTGCTACAGTGTCAGGCTGACCGGGTAATGGGCCGACCGGGTATGAGCAGGCCGACCGGGTAATGGGCCTTTTTGCCATCCCTATCCATGAGCCATCTAATTGCATGGGGAGCGTAAAATTTTAACCCATGCAAAAAGTGACCGACACACCGATGCAAAAGACCAATTGCAACAGCGCTTGGGGCCATATAATTGCATGGGCCGCCAAAAAAATTAACCCATGCAAAAAAGGGTTGCGTACCCATGCACTTGATCAATAGCATGGGCCCCATACAAATAAGGGTCATCTCCATCGATATCAACTGTATGCACCCATTTGCATGGGGTGCCCATGCAGTTGGTATCAAGTGCATGGGTGGCACATGCAAATGAGCATTTTTTATCCCATGCAAATACTTCAGATTCTAGTAGTGCTAGTCATTGACGGTAATCAAACTGTTATGAATTTTCCTGATTAATTAGTCAATTATTTACAATTATGGACGATTAATATGATTATTTCCGATTATCTGTCCGATAATTG
This sequence comes from Carex rostrata, assembly GCF_964058835.1. NCBI lineage: Eukaryota > Viridiplantae > Streptophyta > Magnoliopsida > Poales > Cyperaceae > Carex > Carex rostrata. The sequence continues at coordinate 2,601,471 of NC_135952.1, forward strand.
CATACCGTTTTACAACACTGATCTACACACAACAACATACACTCATAAAGTAATAAGTTGAGTAAAGTAATAATTAAGGTTTCTTTAAAAGATGGACAATTACTCGTTCAAATGAAGAGAGAGAAAAGGCTTGTCATTTTCAGGTGTGCATAACTAGTGTATTAATTATATCCTTAACGGGTATACCCGACCATACCCGCCCGTGCCCGCCGCCCGGGGTATCCGTGGCCGAGCCCGGGTATGGGTCGGGTACTCGGGTACGCGGGTAAGGGCAAAAACCGGACCGGATCCATTTTTTTGGACAAATACACGACCATACCTTACCCGACCATACCCGTACCCGACTATACCCGTACCCGACTATACCCGTACCCGAGTACCCGTACCCGATACCCGACCACTGTTCATTGTAATTCAAAATTCAAAATTTCTGTTTTTCCCTCCCACCCGGTGCCAGGCTAATTCGGATTCAGACGGTGCGGAAGAGAGCAAAGAATGGTATAGGAATGAGAACTTCTAGATAGGTAGTGTCGGTATAAATTTCTAACCTCTTTTAGTTTTTATCGTTATTTTTTAAATTATAAATTTCTAAATATTTCAATTAGTTTTTAAATTATTCATTTTAAAGAAGAATTACTAACAAAAAAAAAAGTTAGAACTCCGTCTATGTTATTTTACATAGCCGGTCCCAAGCCCGGAATAAAGGAGGAGGGTAACTTTTATTGTTTTAAAAATTTCGAGATATAAATAAATTATGAAACTATATAATTAGAACGAGAATTTAAAAATAAAATAAAATGACTCGTGTAAAGAAATAAATAAATACATTTGTAGTTAGCCGACTAAACATACAAATTTTGGCAAGAATAATTTATATATATAAGTTACAAATTTTAATTATTTAGGAATTATGAAGATGTGACTTGATAATTTTATGTATATATATACACACTATTTGATATTGAATTATTCATATTTTAAAAGTCGAATTATAAACACGTAATAACATTTATACGACACTGTTAAAAAAAAACAGCAAAAAAAAAACCAACAAAAAAAACAGAAACAAAAAAACCAGAAAAAAAAAAACAGCAAAAAAAAAAAAAGCAAAAAAAAGACCAACAAAAAAACAGAAACAAAAAAACAAAAAAAAAACAGCAAAAATAAAAAATAAAAAATACCCGTACCCGCCCTACCCGTCAAGGGTACACGGGTACGGGTATAGGACGGGTAGGGTATGGTTTTTGAAAAATATACCCGACATACCCGTACCCGTATACCCTAGTACCTGTCCTACCCGTACCCGCCAGCCCATTAAACCCCTATGCATAACTCTGCATGAGTGTCATTAAGGAGATTTGCTTGAATCTATTGATTAGGATTCTTAACAAAAGTTTAGTTAGTTACACTAGTACAAAAAACCCCTTCACCGACCCTTAATCACCGACTATTTTAAGCAAAGCATCAGTGTTGCTCACACTACACTGACTCTTTTATTAAATAACAGTCAGCGTTGTTGTTCAACACTGACGCTTTATAAACAGTCAGTGTTGGTTATCAACACTGACTGTTTTTCAAAAAAGAGTCAGTGTTGAACACCAACACTGACTGTTTTTCAAGCGTCAGTGTTGATTACCAACTCTGACGCTTTAAAAACAGTCAGTGTTGGTACTCAACACTGACACTTTTGAAAAACAGTCAGTATTGAGTACCAACACTGACTCTTTTGAAAAACAGTCAGTGTTGAGTACTAACACTGACTCTTTTGAAAAAGAGTCAGTGTTGGTACTCAACACTGACTGTTTGTAAAGCGTCAGTGTTGAGTAGCAATACTGACTCTTTAAAAACAGTCAGTGTTGGTACTCAACACTGACTCTTTGTAAAGCGTCAGTGTTGAGTAGCAATACTGACTCTTTAGAAACAGTCAGTGTTGGTACTCAACACTGACTCTTTTGAAAAACAGTCAGTATTGAGTACCAACACTGACTCTTTTGAAAAACAGTCAGTGTTGAGTACTAACACTGACTCTTTTGAAAAAGAGTCAGTGTTGGTACTCAACACTGACTGTTTGTAAAGCGTCAGTGTTGAGTAGCAATACTGACTCTTTAAAAACAGTCAGTGTTGGTACTCAACACTGACTCTTTGTAAAGTGTCAGTGTTGAGTAGCAATACTGACTCTTTAGAAACAGTCAGTGTTGGTACTCAACACTGACTCTTTTGAAAAATAGTCAGTGTTGAGTACTAACACTGACTCTTTTTCAAAAGAGTCAGTGTTGGTACTCAACACTGACTCTTTGTAAAGCGTCAGTGTTGAGTAGCAATACTGACTCTTTAGAAACAGTCAGTGTTGGTACTCAACACTGACTCTTTTTAAAAACAGTCAGTGTTGAGTACCAACACTGACTCTTTTTCTAAAACAGTCAGTGTTGAATGCCAACACGGACTGTTTTTTAAAAACAGTCGGTGATTTTTTTTTTAATGCCACTGAAATTTTGAAAAAACAGTGACTTCATTTTAGTGTAGTTCTCATGTTCTGTGTAAATAAAGTACACTGAAACAATTGTTTAAAAATATTTTGAGAAGTTACATGTGATTATAAATGTCTTTATAATTAACACAATCACAGTAACTGTATATGCTAACATGCTTGCTTTGGACATCTTTTCCTAAAGCTTCAAATAAAAAGGAATTCAATTCCCGGGAAGAGACGATGAGGGTCTGGCTCCAGTATTTATAATTTATTAGGGTTGAATTTTATTTAAAAATAATAATTTATGTGTATTAGGTGAATTTTATTTAACAATTATATTTATTATTCATATTTTTGTTTGTTTCATTTTTCATTTTATTTTACATTTTTTCCTTAATTTTTTTTTTCAAATATCATAATTAAAAATATATTATTTTGGTTTGAAAATTTCATTGAACACATGTAATACATTAATTTATTTTGGTTTGCGCCCGCATGCGCCGCATGGGCTATGTATATATTATATATGTATAATATATGCATAATATATGTATATATAATGAGGAGGGTTCCAATGCCTCATTTTTTTTATACCTCATCATACCTCATATTTTATATCTTCATTTTCTTCATATTCAAAGTCTAAATTGTCGATCCGAACCGTTCAACATAATATCCATGCTAAAATATGGAGAGGGATAAAATTTTATATTTTTTGGAATTTTTTTGCTATTTTTTAAGATGGGTAGAAAATCACTGTTTTTTGAACGGTTCAAAAAACAGGGATTTTGTACCTATCTTAAAAAATAGCAAAAAAATTCCAAAAAATATAAAATTTCATCTCCATGCATATTTTAGTATAAATATTTTGTTGAACGGTTCGGATCAACAATTTGGACTTTGAAAACGAAAATATAAAATATGAGGTACGATGAGGTATGAAAAAAATGAGGCATTGGAACCCTCCTCATATATAATACATGTATATGTATATATATGTATATATAATATAATACAAATTTTAGAAGGGAATCCAATTAAGTAATTTGTGGATATTTTATAATACAATTAAGTCTTCCAAAATTTATAATATATTTTTAAATTTTAATTAGTTGTTAAGAAAGTATGCACATAAATAAATAATATGATAATTTAATTTATGTTGAAGAAAATAAAAATATGTTAATTAATTATAACATGCAATATAAAGGCCATATTCTTAAGTATAAATGCCATATTTAGTTACTTCTTAAGTTGAAATGGCTTAAATAATTACTCTTATTATTCTTAATTATTAAGCCAACACTGACTCTTCTAAAAAAGAGTCAGTATTAGCTTCAACACTGACTCTTGTGAAAAAAAGTCAGTATTAATATGCAACGCTGACTCTTTTTTTGCGAAACCGTCGATGTTGATAAAAACACTGACTATTTTTGCGAAACCGTCGGTGATTTTTACCGCTGTTAATTTCATTTCGCGGGTTTGTAACTCAAAATTACGATCAGCCGCGATGCATTTCTCTCAGCGCCAAACAAAAATCTTGATCCGCTCCATCTCTCTCGCTCTCTCCAGACCTAGCCGCCAGACCCGACCCATCTCTCATCGCCTCCGCCGCGTCTCTCCTGCACGAAGGAAAAGAAGAAGGAAAGAATCCGCTTAGCCGCACAGTTCGCGTATCTCGTGCCTCAGCCGCACAGTGCGCGTCTCTCCTGCGCCTCAGCCGCTCAATATACCAAATCGCGCGCCCGTATACGCTACTTCGAGCTGCCGTTGAGATCCTCTCCCCTTCTTCCCTGTCCGTCCCCGTTCCTCCTCCGCCGTTGTTCCGCCAATGGTGACCGTCGTTCCTCCTCCGCCAATGGTGACCGCCGCTCTCCCCCTCCCGTTCGCCTCCTTGCTACAAGGTAATAAAAATTCTGATTTAAGAAGGGCATTGCCCCAAAATTCGTTCTTCTAGTTCCCCTTTTGGGTGGGGGTGGTCAAGGGTTCTTAGTGTAAAAAGTAAAAATTAAGATTTCAGGAGAAACTGCAAGGTTAACAGAAGGAATGGTTATCTGAACAACAAAAAAGACAAATCTCTTTTATGACCACTCGTTGTGTAAAATTACAACTTAAAACTCTAGGTTGAAGTTAGGTTTATCAAAATTTAGCTAGTTTACAGCTCTGCCTTTTGGAAGTTTGATGCTGCTTGTAATAAAATTTTGATTTAAGAACCCCAAAATTCAATTTAGGTAATACAAATTCGAATTTGTGAGCAAGGCAGTCACTTCTTGCTACACACTCACAGATCCATTTATTTAGGTAATACAAACTCGATTTAAGGGCATTGTTCAATTGAGTCTAAATTACAGGTTTAGGTTCGTTTTGATTAAAAAAATAGGGTCAATTCATGTTAAAGGTACTTTAACTTGGTTGATGCACATTTAACATGAGTCAGGCTTGATTGCATTTCTGAAATTGTGTCGGTGCTATGTTCTGTTAATTGGGGCTCTTCTAGAAGCGAAGGTGTGGGAGAAGCCATGAGAGAATTTCAGACCAAATACACACACAAAAAGGATGTTTCTATCTATTTGGTACCTCCTGGTAACCAGCATCAATATTATGGCACCACTAAATCAGACCAAATTTTTGGTACTTTTAGCTTTCCTAAACTAAAATAGTAACATAGACCAGTATATCATTTATTTCAGAAGAGCCTATGCAGATGTTCTCAAGCATTACTTCGAGGAGAAATGGATTTCTACTCAAAAACTCTTTGAACATGAAGAGAGGTTTCACAAAATTCTTCAACTTATTCCAGATGAAAGTATGCTAATTTTCTTTTCCTTTTAGTTTTTGGACTATATTTAGCTTCCTTGCGTTTTTCTTTTTGCTTCTCTGTTGTGCCTTGTAAGGCTTGAAATCTAAACTCATGTTGAGTTAAATCTGCACCTTTGTGAATTGCTTGCTGATTTTGCTTGATGACATTGAATAATTGGAAAGCTTGTACCTTTGCGTTAAATAATGCTGGTTCAGTTCAACCTTTCATAACATTGAATAATTGGCAAGCATATATTTTTGTTCACTAAATGCTTTAAAGTTTGACCCTTGAAATTCTACCGGTACCTCAAAAACCCCAAATGACCTTCTGTGACAGATCAGCCAGTGCAGGCTGATCAGGAGTCCAAACCAAAAATCCACATGAACAGTCAGATAGAGGACTCAAAAACACACACTTTAGACCCAAATTTTGCATTCATAGCATTTTTCTATGATTTACTAGCTATTTTTAAAGTTTGCTTTCTGAATCTCCAAAAAAATGCTGTTCTCTGCATCTTTTACCAATCTGCCCCTGCATTCAAGCATCTGTTAAAAATAGTTAGAAAATTACTAAAATCCTGAAACTTGGCAAGCATGTAGTTTAGACTTTCCTTTACATTTCTATAAAAAGAACAAAAAATTTGACTTTGTAGATTGTCCGGAATGAATTTTTAAAGATTGGCTGACAGCAGTAAACTCAGATCTGGGTTGGTTTTCTTTCCATTGATATATCTCGATCTTCTCTTCCTACTTTAAATATGTTTCTTTTCAATTGCTAAAACAACATTGCTTATGTTCTTAATTTTGCTTAATGGGTGAGCTTGCATTAATTTAAGAATAATTTGCCGAGTGAGTTTGCATGGAGTGAATACACTTCTACGGTATATTGTCATACTACCCTCTTGTCATACACTTTATCATTGTTATATTAAATTTAATGGCACAAATTCTAATTTTCACTAATTGCTATCCGTAGGTTGTACTTGGTGAAGTGGCAATGTGAGGTTGATTGCGTTGAATAGGCCTCGTCAATTGAATGTCATCTCTTCTCGGGTGGTACTATCCTTATATTAGTTATAGGTTGCAAGAAAGAGAAGCATTTTTTATTTAAGTCAAGTAAATAGATTTTTGATGGCAATTAACTTGGATAATTTGGTGTCTTTTGTGGATATATGGCATGTAATTTGGATAACATGTAATTTGATAATTTTTAATGGCAATTAAATTGTTTGGTGTCTTTTGTTTGTGATTGTGGCATATTAATTTTTTAATGTCAATAAATGTTGAATGGTAATATATGGCTAGCAAAAATATGGAGGCTAGCCCAGAATTAAATAGAACCATGCCACTGTTTTGAAAAACAGTCGGTGTTGGTGCTCAACACTGACGCTTTGGCCAAAGAGTCAGTGTTGAGCACTAACACTGACTCTTTAGCAAAGCGTCAGTGTTGAGCACTAACACTGACTCTTTAGCAAAGCGTCAGTGTTGAGCACCAACACTGACTCTTTAGCAAAGCGTCAGTGTTGGTGCTCAACACTGACTCTTTGGCCAAAGCGTCAGTGTTGGTGCTCAACACTGACTCTTTGGCCAAAGCGTCAGTGTTGGTGCTCAACACTGACGCTTTGGTAAAGAGTCAGTGTTGGTGCTCAATACTGACGCTTTGCCAAAGAGTCAGTGTTGGTGCTCAACACTGACGCTTTGGCCAAAGAGTCAGTGTTGACCAGCAGTACTGACTGTTTTTAAAGAGTCAGTAGAAGAAACTTTCACTGGCGCCGGTTTTACTGACGCCGCTATAACAGTCGGTATAGGGGTATTTCAGCAGTCAGTGAATGTACTTTTTGTACTAGTGTTAATTAGGTGGTTATAATTTATATTCTGTGGCTATAAATGTAGACAGCACTTGTAGAGTTGTAGTTCCACCCCCAACACCATAAACCCACCTCCCCACCACCTTTCTCCTCCAGTACCCTACCATCCATATTCCAAACCCAAGCTCAAGGCCTCTCTTCAAATCTAGACATCTCTATGCTAAACCCACATTGTCGCTCCCTAAAATCCCGTTAATTAGCCTTAGGCGAAACCCTTTACGGCATCTTTCTCCTCTCCTGAACAATAACCGAGATTGCGGTCCTAGCCGGCTATGACTATGTTGTAATAGACATGGAGATCAGGCCAGGTGATATCTCTAAAGGATCACCCCTCTGACACCATGTGCACATGGTAGTGCGAACTCTGACGAGATGGTAGTGTCCTACTATTGGTTCTGGCCACATGGCGTGTGTGAGACTGCTCATACTGTTGAATGAAGCCAAAAGGAGATATTAGATGTAAAACTGGAAGGTCAATCAGTGTATTTGGGTGCATTTCCCAGGCGGCAAAACTACCCTATGAGATGCTGAAGCAGAGGGCTGCTACTTGGTGTAAGGGGCCATGGATGTAGCGATGCGTCAGAAATGCCACTTGGTCCGTGTTAACGTAGTCATAACCAGCTAGACCAGCAATCTCGGCTATTGTCGAGGAGAAGGAGAGGAGAAAGATTATCACTGGAATTTAGAAAAATAATAGAAGCTGAGGGATGAATTCATTAACTGTAATATTCTTGTTTGTCACATCTCTGTTTTTTTGAAATATTATTATGACAAACTTGTTGTAATATCATGATATGCATATTATGACAAACTTGTTAGTCAATAATGCATGTCGATAAATTTTCATGATTTTTAAAGATGTTTTGGTATGTTAATCAGAAGTGCAAAGTTTGACTAAAAAAAAAAAAATTCAAACCGTAAGGAAATCTTACGGTTTGAATTTTTAATCCAAACCGTAAGATTTTTCTTACGGTTTGGGTAAAAATATAATTTTGCCAAACATCTGGTTATTTATAATAAAATATTAATAAATTTGAGTATTTTTAAAAAACTCGGAAAAGGCCGCGTCCTTAAATTGGTCAACATTAATCGTTACTAGTAAATTAATTTGCTGCTAGCATTTTTTTTTTTTGGATCAACCGTATTAGCATTCAAATGGCCGAAATTTTTAAAAATACCATATTTTCAAAAATGATAAATCAAAAAACCATGATTCTGTAAAATTTTGAAAAATAGCATGGCTGCATCCCCTAGGTGCGGCTACCTTTTTACGGGCCGCATCTAGGTGGTACAGTCACCCTTTTTTTTTTCTTTAGGTTGAACAGCCACACGAGAAGGCAAAAAAAAAAAAAAATGGTCGCATCCCCTAGATGCAGCCACCAGAAAAATGGTCACATTTTGGAAATGTTATTTTTTGAAATTTCATAAAATTGTGGCCTTTTGATTTATCATTTTTGGGAATATGATATTTTTAAAAATTTCCGTTCAAATGGGCCTGTGCAAAATCACCATCTACTGTTAATAATTTTTTTTAATTTATTATTTAGTCAAATATTTCAGCAAAACTTGTGACAAGTCACAAGTGATGTTTGCCTGAATATCGCCCATTTTTTTTAATACCAAAAAAAACGTATTTTACATAAGTGCTTCCAGTTTCAGTTGTTTTTTTCAAATCCACCCAAATCATCAAGTTCACGGGTGGCCCACAATCCTAGCAGACCTCCTTTTTTTCTCTTTTTTTTTAGAGAGAGATTTTAATATTTTGATTTAAATTATTTTGTGAAGTTTTAGTTTTCTTGTTTAAAGTGTATGCCAAAAAATAAGACATTTGATATATTTATGAAGTAATGCCGTAACTCTTTATAACTTTGATTTGATTTGTCAGTTGGATATCACAAATCTAAATATAACACTAATTAAGGACTTGGCCTTAATTATTAATAATTTATTTTATTCAAATATACACAAGAAAATATAGTTAGATTGCTTCAATGATGTCAACTTCTTCCTTTTTTTAGAGAATAATTGGAGAGCAAGAGAGAGAATAATTGGATTAGTTGATTATTGTCAACATATACCATTTGCTCGGAGATTGGCAAATGCACACAATAAATAGTTAATGCATTTTACAATAATTATATGGATAATTCTTGAATAATCTCTTAGCTTTTGACTAAACAAAATACCGATCGTTGCGTGCCTACCGTTGATTAAACTGAATTTTTTAGGCACTAAACGATGTTTTTTTTGCAATTCATATGCTTTGGATGCTCAGGGGTTTTCCTCAAAGCTAAATTCGGATCCCTCTCGTCCTCCCCTTTCCGAAAAGTGGTCATACGTGCAAATCTAACTTTCCTAGCTAAAATTATGGCTGTTTAAAGTTTTTTATGTCAATTTTGTGTATTTTTGAATGCTCTACATGCTGGTGTAATCACTTTTGCAGTTTGATCCCTATATCAGTCCAGACTTGCTGATTTACCGGCAGAGGTCAAATTTGATGTCTTTAGTGCATTACACTATACCAGTGGCCTTTGCTTAGTGCTTGACTGTTGAGTTTGGACTTGATACCATATCAGAGGTCAGTCTAGAGTGCTTTGTGCATGGACAGAGATCTAAATTGAGGTTTTAACATATTTTAGTAGTTCTAAACTACTGTTTTAGTACCATAAATAAAAATAAGAATATCAACAAGCTGTCAGAGCTTCAAAATTTTTGAATCAAGGCCAACTCCTTAATTTGTTTTATCTTTAGATTTGTGATATCCAACTGATAAATCGAATCTAAGTTATCAAATGTCTTATTTTTTTGGCATACTCTCTAAACAAGAAAAATAAAACTTCACAAAATTATTTAAATCAAAATATTAAGATCTTTCTCTAAAAAATAAAAAAAAATAAAAAATAGGGGACCGCCCGGTCCCCAGGCGGTCAATTCCCTAATGCAGATGTATTATATCACTACTACACGTTAAAAAAATATATTGAGAGTAGTTTGATCTTTATGTTCAGTTTCACATAAATAATATTTTTTTACTCATTCAATCTTACATTCTTAATCCATCTATATTGCCGAACATGAGATCCTTAGTGAAGATTAACTTCTTAAGCCTCTGCCTCTTAATCCTCAAGATTGACGAATGTTCAACAGTTCAAGAATCCGAGTCCCTGCAGGTAGAGCAGCTGCCCTCCCAGCTTGAAAAATTACGGATTCTTTCACATCACCACATGGAGTTGTTTACTGGATTAGGAGTTTGGATATGTTGGTTGCACTAGAAATTTCTTTCTGCAAAGCCCTGAAATCACTAAGTATGAATGGATGGCGGTTGGTGGAGGCCTTCAAATGATTCCTCCAATGAATGACATGCCACATATGATTAGCCGACGAAGCATTTCCTGACTTAACAGGATTGAAAATCATAATCTGTGGTTGCTTTGTGTAATTCCAGATGGATTGATTCCATCTAGACCTTGTTATGTATGTGTGTGTTTGTGGTTGTGGCTGTCCTAACCTTGAGATTGAACATTGGCAATCAATCAAATCAGGTTTGTAATTAAATTATTATTTGAATAATTAGAATTTAGTGCACTGAACTTTTTTACTTTTTTTGTAATAATAAGCTTTGGCAGGATTTGTCTACTGATAAACTATTTATGATTCGACCGATGAACATTTCTTTTCTATACTATATAGTTGTTTGTTGCTGCTAAATAAGCTCTTGTCCAATTATTTTGCAGATTTTTTTCAATGACGTCTTCTTCACACACAAGGAACAGTATGAAATCCCCTCATAAACCCTCAATAGATCGAAATGAATTTACTATTCAATCTATTATATGATTTGTAATCAATCTTAAGAAAAAAAAAATTGAGTGAATAAATCATAAGAATTTATTTGCTTATGGTGACATATTTTCATTGCTTTTTGTGCCAATTTTTGCTCGTTTGGATCTACCCTATTTTTTTCTCCATCTCCAATTTTCAGCTTTCTCATAACTCATAAGGCCTTTTTTCTTATAAAAAGCATGCATAGATAGATGAACTACAGAAAATTCTAGACAGCTGGTCTGAAATCCATTGTATAGGTACTGTAAAAAAATAACATATGATGTTTAAATCATTGTGACATTTTATCCAAAACAGTGACACTATGAATAGCCCTGTCACTTGTCAGCTACAAAACTCTTAAATCAAAAAGGCAAGTGATGGAGCCTACTAAGAGCAGCCCAATATTAGCCCAAAGAAGCCCACATTAATAAGTCAAATAGTGTTGTGTAGGCTACTTAAGCAGGGCTTTGCTTGCCCTTTCTTCAAGAAAATCATTTGGTAGTTCTTTCAAAGACGTCAAGTGCAAGAGAGAGATTGCATAATTATGATTAGCTAATTCAAAGCATTGGGTTTATAAATTTTCAACTTAATTTAGTATAAATTCAATTTGTAAAAAAAAAAAAAAAGATTTTTAAGTTACTTTTAAGGTTGTAACATCCTGTAGACAATTTTAATAATATTTTGAAACTTAATTTCTGAATTTATTCATTAAATTGGAATATAAAAGTATTCATTCATGCAACTTCGTTTCCTCTTGGTTTTACCGTAATCTATTTATAAAAGTTTACCTCTCTCCTCATTTTTTTTAACACTTATACTAATTATTATGATACTTAAATTGAAAGCATTTTGATGACAAAAACATATCATAATGTTATATATCAGAACAGTTTTCTGTTCAAGGACAAACTGGTACTTGATATAGCTGCTGGTACAGGTCTTTTTTGTGTAAAATCTGGAGCAAAGCATGTTTATGCCTAGGAGGCTGGTTAGGGGTGGCCTATATCCACTACAACAAAATACAAATCTGATATACTTGTTCATATTGAATGTAAATACTTGGTAACATGAGTTGAATTTTAAGACTTTTCAGTATTTTACTTTTACGATTAAATGGACAGCTCAGAGGTAACCCATGTAACTCGACATTCAGGTACTTTTTTTTTTCAACAAACCTTAACTTAGACTGATCCATTAAAAAAATAAACGAGAGTCTTAATTCGAACACTTAAGATTTACTAATTAGAAATAACATTCTTTTAGCTCTTATGATGAAATATATCTTTGCAAATTGATCTGACCCATTGTTCACTAATTATGTCCTAAGAATAAGTTGAGGGAAAAAAAACAGAATTTTATCATCAGAACCTGAGTGAGTCTATGGTAATACGCATATTACGGTCCTAGGTGTAATACAAAATCTGAGCTCTTGGATTTTCGTCAAAATTCGTGCTGTGAACTTCTCTGGATCAAGCACTAACGGAGCGACTCTGTTGAAGTTTTAAATGTTCCGTCTTCTTATTTGTCTCTCCATCGCGAAAAACCCTTCCTCTACCTTTCTCCCTCAGAATGGAATCGCGTCGTCACGCTCTCTTGCGCGCGTTCAACTTGAATTTTGCCGACGCTCCCTCACCGAAGGTCCGCGAGGTCCCGAGGTCTGTGACGGCTCCCTTTCTTTCCTACTCCCTCTGTCGAAAGGCTGCTCGACCCGCTACAGCCTCCTCATCTTGTACATTCCGATCTAGTAATTGCCATCGATCCCTCTTCACCTTTCTCTCTCTCACTCTATCTCTGAAAACTATTAATTTTTGGGGGGAACAGGCAAATTTTGGTTTAACACCAAGCTGCTGTGTAATGCGAATTTTTAGGTGAGTTTTCATGAAAGAAGACATTTTACCAGAGCAACCTGAAAAACTAGTCTGTGTTCATTTTTCTTTTCCCAAATTTGGTTCCTTCTACTATGTTTATTTGGAATTTTGAACAAATTAAGTTTTGTCAAGGTACAGAAATGGATTGTACCAATACAATAGCATTTCTAAAGTTCAACTATTTTGGATAGGCATAAGATAATGTTACTATTATGCGATGTGCTCAATTTTGTTTCTTCTTTAATTTGAAGGCACCAACCTAATTTAAGGTAAATAAATTATGTTCAAGGTTGGTCCCTTCTAAGTATATGTAGTACCATATACATGTATGCACTGACATATAGTGTGCATTGTAAGTAGTTAAGTACCTCTATTGTACCAACTAATGCTATACAATTTTAGTACTTGTACCATGGTATGGTTCTTGGAATTTCTTATTGGCCATAGCTTAAAGTACTGACAAAACTCACAAACGAAGGAAAAAAAAGGAAGAAACAGTAGTGGAATTTCTTATACCAGTAATCAGCTTTAGTGTGGAGACCATTTATTTGAACCATGCACGACGACATGTGGATTATGCATCACATTTGGTACCCTTACTACATGAATCATTATAAGAGTTCAAAATTATTGCTTTAGTTACATTCTGATGTAAGACTTTAAATAATGGTTCTTTGCTTAACCTATCTTTAATTTTGCCTTTGGACACTAATGACTTGGCTTCTCAAGATTTGATTATAGTAGGCCCACGGGCAACGGTTCACGAGGGGGATCCAGCGCTAGAGGTAGAGCACCCTCTGCTGGCACAGGAAGATTTAATCCATATGCTTGAGTTAGAGTTCCTCAATGATTAGTTTGTGGTTTTTTTTCCGGTCTCTTGCTATTAGATGCTTACATTAGCATGGCTTTGTTGTGTTGACTATTTGGCTAGGCATTATACTGTGTATTGCCTAGGTGGTTTTTTTATTTTTTTTCATACTGTATGTGTTTCTCTCTCCAGTTTAGTTGGAGATTGAAGCCAAAACAATTTTGTGATTTCTAATAAAATCGGTGGTTCACCACTTTTTCAAAAAAAAAAAAAAAAAAAAACATTCACACAATTCATAAATATTGCTCCACATATATATTTTTACAAAATCACACACCTACATATCAGACTATAACTCTACAAAAAAAATTTGGTTCTTACATTAGACCATAAGCCCTGATACAAATCATCCATCAATTAACACATGTATAAAACCATTCCTATCCTAACATTGTAATCTACCCTTATAATTATAAGCAATATCGATCCCGTCATCCTCTCTGTTACAGTAGACGCCTTTCAGATCAATCATCTCTCTTAGCATTTTCCAAGCTTGACAAATTTCATTGTATGCTCTCCAGTCTTGAATATTTGGGTGGTCGGTCACTGATATTCTTGCTTTAGCATAGCACACCCTTCAACAGAAACTCTTGCTTTAGCTTGACTAGCACCGACATTCATAGAAACCCATTCAATTATCTCCCTTCTTTAACTAGGTACAATCCTATATGCGCTTCATCCATTACTGATCACGAACTATCAATAAAACACTGAAATGTTTATCAGATATGCACAATTTAGCAGTACCAACAAGAACCCTCACAAATGTTTGGTTGTTAACAAAAAAAATAACCACGATAGTATCTACATTAACACTAAACTCCAACAAGCAAGTTGCGCTGTCATATTTACTCTGATCATGCTTTCAAAAGATGCTAAAAGATATAATCAGTCAAGACAATTGGTGAAAAGATATAAAATGCTTAATTACATAATTCTCCTGGTATCTTAAATTTTGCTCATAAAAAATTGTTATTTGACCTCCTTTTTTTCCCGGTCATAAATCCACTGGTTATGAACCTAGTGCCGCTAATGGGATAAAATTTAAATAAAAAACGGATGGTTCGAAACTGAAATGAAACAAGAATGGAATCGGATTATATCTCTACAAAGTTAAGATTTTGTGGCAAAATCAAGCTTTCCCCTAAAATTAATAGTTTTTAGCGATAGAGTGAGAGAGAGAGAGGTGAAGAGGGATCACAATTATCAGATCGAAACGTAGAAGATGATGGGGCTGTGGCGGGTTGAGCAGCCTTTCGACAGAGGGAGAGGAAAAGAAAGGGAGCCGTTTCGGACCTTGGTCGATAGAGAGGGACCTCGGCGAGATTCAAGTCGAGCGCGTGCGAGAGATCGCCTCCGACGCGATGCCATTCCGGAGGAGAAAGTAGAGGAAGGTTTTATTGTGATGGAGAGAGAAATAATAGACGGAGGTTTTCAGAGTTCAACAGAGTTGCTCCGTTAGTGCTTGATCCAGCGAAGTTTACTGCACGAATTTTGATGAAAATTACCATAGACTCACTCTCAGAACCTTGTAAAAGTATTGATTATTTTACATAGTCTCATATATCTAATAATTTTTATTGATGATAAAATAATGATAATTTGTTAACACAAGCTTTTGATATTATGAGATTATGCAGATTCAAATAAAATTAATTTTCAATTTTTTTGACCGTGTGGTTTTAGCCATTCTAACTGACAAAGAAAAAGAAATTGAGTGGAAAGCACCCCAATTTGATTCCGCAGGAAATTGCTACAAGGAAAGCACACTTTGTTTATCCCGTGAGTCATGAATAGCTACCATTTCTAGAAAAGTTTCCATTTTTTTGACCTGAATATGATTTTTTTGATCAAAAAATTAATTTACTGTGTAACGGGTCATCTCTTTGCATACCCCAATTTGAATATGTTTTTCCATATACACCGTCCATTTTAAAATAATTTGGATTATTTTGGGTGGAGTAGGTATGTTTATTTTTGTAAGATATAACCCATTAGTCAATTACTGATTAGCTTTATTTATCAATTGATGGCTTTCTATGATGCTTAATGTACTCTACAATTATTCTTCTGGAAATTTAATTTAATTGGAGAATTCCAATTTTATTGTGTAATTAATTGTAATTTGAAAAAAGGCAAACAATATCTAATTATTTTGAAATTTTTCTTTAATGATGCTTACTAATTAAAGCAAATGTTTGTAATTTAAATAAATTCATTTAAATATTTAAGCATCGCTTGCACGATTGTCCTAAGAACTAATTTTTTATTTATATCCAAAAAAATATATAAATTTAAAAAAACTAACCAAACCTCTTTTTTATTTTGAAAACTACCCAAATCGGAAAAAAAAAATTCCAGTTTCAATACCAATTTCCGAAAAAAAAATTTCCGGAAATTGGATCCTAAATCCAGAATAATTTTTTCCGGATTTAGGATTGTTTTTTTTTAGGAAATTTTTTTTCTGAAAATTTTTTTTTTTAGGAAATTTTTTTTTTTCGAATTCTTTTTTTTTCATTTTTCAGTTTTTATAATTTATTTATTTTTTGTATTGAAGTATTACAAATATTTAATATATTTTTTTTTCAATAGATGGAATACTATATAATTTGATTTATTCGAAAGACTGCTACAAATAATCCGGATCAACATTTTTCATGCCGAATTTTTTATGGCCGTAAGAAAAATTAATATAATATAATATATGTATATGTATATGTATAGGTATAGGTATATATAATATAATATATGTATATGTATATATAATGAGAAGGGTTCAAATGCCTCCATTTTTTGTGCCTCCACCATGCCTCCATTTTTAAAAACTTTAATAACTCAAAATTTAAAACTTAAAAGTCAAAATAAAACCATTGGATGTGATCTACATCATTTTATCTATGCACATGTAAAAAATTATGACATTTAAATTTTATTTTGGTTGTCATCAAGAGCTTGTAAAAAACGTACTAATGTGGATAATTTCTAGACGTTGATTTTTAAACTTATTGATTCACATGAAAACAAAATTGAAAAGTCATAATTTTTTATGAGCACATAGAGAAAATGATGTAGATAACATCCAACGATTTTATTTTGACTTTTAAGTTTTAAATTTTAAGTTATTAAAGTTTTTAAAAATGGAGGCATGATGGAGGCACAAAAAGTGGAGGCATTTGAACCCTCCTCATATATAATATCATATATGTATATGTATATATAATATAATATATGTATATAGAGATAGGCTACGGTGAGTTGCGAAGTAAAGCGACTATTTTACTTCACACTCATATTTTGCGATTTGAAAATTCAAATGACCGATCCGAACCACTCAACATGATCTCCATATTGAAATGTGCTTGGAGACCAAATTTTACATTTTTTGGAATTTGTTTACTATTTATTAAGCAATTTTGAAAATCGCTGATCAGATGGTCCAGAATTTTTTACTGTTTTTTACTGTTCATAGCAAAACAGCAATTTTCAAAATTGCTTAATAAATAGTAAACAAATTCCAAAAAATGTAAAATTTGGTCTCCAAGCACATTTCAATATGGAGATCACATCTAATGGTTCGGATCGGTCATTTGGACTTTTCAAAATGAAAATACGGTATGAAGTAGAAACACGTTTTACTTAGCAACTCGCCGTAGCTCATCTCTATGTATATATATGTATATATAATATAATATATGTATATATATGTATATATAATATAATATATATGTTAAAATGTGCTTGCGTGTCAAATTTTATATTTTTTTTGAATTTTTTTACTATTTATTAAGTATTTAACAAAATTGCTATATTCAGACCAATGAATTTTTGTACCCATCTTAATAAATAGTAAAAAAATTTAGAAAAATGTAAAATTTGATCTGCAAGAACATTTTAAAATATCCATCATGTTCAACTGTTTGGATCAACTATTTGGACTTTGAAAACTTTGAAAATACAGATCGTTGAATGCTTACCGTTGAACGAAAACTTAAACTGAATTTTTGAGGCACTAAACAAGTGTTCCAATGCCTCATTTTTTTTATACCTCATCATACCTCATATTTTATATCTTCATTTTCTTTATATTCAAAGTCTAAATTGTCGATCTAAACCATTCAACATGATGTCCATATTAAAATATGGTTAGGGATGAAATTTTATAATTTTTGAAAATTTTTTACTATTTTTTAAGATGGATAGAACGGTTCGGGTCGAATAAAAATTTTAACATATATATTATATTATATATACATATATTATATATACATATACATACATATATTGAGTTAGGCTGGGGTGCTATGGATAGCATAGTGGCCTCTATGCTACGGCTCAATATTCGTGTTTTCAAAATCCAAACAGTCGATCCGAACCGTTCATCTTATTCTCCATATTAATATCTGCTTGGAGACCAAATTTTATAATTTTCTGAATTTTTTTACTATTTATTAAGCCACTTTGAAAATCGCTAATCCAACGGTTTTACTGTTTTGTGCAGCCACCGTTGGATCAACAATTTTGTAAAATACTTAATAAATAGTAAAAAAAATCAGAAAAATGTAAAATTTGGTCTCCAATCAGATATTAATATGGAGAATAAGATGAACGGTTCGGATCGACCATTTGGATTTTGCAAACTCGAATATTGAGCCGTAGCACGGGAGGCCACTATGCTATCCATAGCACCCCAGCCTAACTCTACATATATTATATTATATATACATATACATATACATATACATATATTATATTATATTATTTTTTTTTACGGCCATAAAAAATCCGGTATGAAAAATGTTGATCCGGATTATTTGTAGCAGTCTTTCAAATAAATCAAATTATATAGTATTCCTTCTATTTTTTTAAAATTATATTAAATATTTGTAATACTTCAATACAAAAAATAAATAAATTATAAAAAATGAAAAATGAAAAAAAAAAAGAATCCGAAAAAAAAAGTTTCCTAAAAAAAAAAAAATTTCGGAAAAAATAATTTCCTAAAAAAAAATCCTAAATCCGGAAAAAATTATTCCGGATTTAGGATCCAATTTCTGGAAAAAAAATTTCCGGAAATTGGTATTGAAACCGAAAAAAAAATTTCCGGTTTGGATAGTTTTCGAAATAAATAAGATGTTTGGTTAGTTTTTCAAATTTATATTTTTTTGGATATAAATAAAAAAATCGGTCCTAAGAATAAGATGAGAGGGATGAAGACAGAATTTTATCATTAGAAGCTTGTAAAAGTATTTATTATAATACATAGTCTCGTATTAATAATTTCTATTGGTGATAAAATAATGATAATTTGTTAACACAAGCTTTTGAAATTATGAGATTTTGCAGATTCAAATAAAATAAATTTAAGAATATTTGTAGATTATTAATAATGTGACGCACATTCATTGACTGGTCTATTTTTTTGGAAAAAATTCAACTAAGTTCAATGCATCCAGCTGGTTCACTTGTATATATAAATTTTTTTCCAAGACTATTATTAAATTCACATTCATAGAAGTAGTGATCGATAATACCAACCACTGGATCCCTATCCATCTCTATCAAAAATTTGGGGCATTGATTGGTTCCACAATTAATTACTAGCTATTGAATTGAAGATTGAATTAATTAATAAATCATTGGTCACAAATTTAGTTTGAATTCTACATTCACTGGAATCGTTCAAATGCAATCCCTATCCCTCTCTAAAAATACGACTTGACTATTAATTCCTCAAGTCGACTATATATACTTTTCTTTTACTAAAAAAAACAATATAAATTTCTTTTTCTATAACTAATGAATAATTTATGAGTGATCCACACAAAGGATAGATAGGCGGCCCAATAGAATAGTTGCGGCCATTTTTATTAATATCCCTAAAAAAAAAGAAAATTTAAAAAATGCCCATGTGTAAAAATTTTTTTTATTTATGCCCTGACCGCCAGACCCTAGGGCGCCCCATAAGGCTAGTGAGGCGCCAGCCCCCCGGGCGCCCCACGGTTCTTCAATTTTATTTTATTTTATTTTATTTTATTTATTTATTTATTTATTTATTTTTTTTTTTTTTTTTTTTTTTTTTTTTTTTTTTTTTTTTTTTTTTTTTTAGAGATGTTAGTATTTTGATTTAAATAATTTTGTGAAGAAAAAATTTTCTTGTTTAGAGTGTATGCCAAAAAATAAGACAATAGTTGTATTTTTTTTTAACAACTTGTTGATCTCTTTTTTTTTCAATTTTTATAATATATGTATAATATATACACATATACACATACACATATACACATACACACATACACACACACACACACATATACACACACATACACATATACATATACACACATACACATACACATATACACATATACATATATACATGAGATATGCTAATGTGCTTTCGGTAGCATATGGGCCAAAATACACACGGTCCAAATTTGAAATTTCAAAATCGAAACGGTCGATCCGAACCGTTCATCTTCTTCTCCATATTAATATCTGCTTGGAGACCAAATTTTACAATTTTCTGAATTTTTTTACTATTTATTAAGCCACTTTGAAAATCGCTAATCCAACGGTTTTACTGTTTTGTGCAGCCACCGTTGGATCAACAATTTTGTAAAATACTTAATAAATAGTAAAAAAATTCAGAAAAATGTAAAATTTGGTCTCCAAGCAGATATTAATATGGAGAAGAAGATGAACGGTTCGGATTGACCGTTTAGATTTTGAAATTTCAAATTTGGACCGTGTGTATTTTGGTCCATATGCTACCGAAAGCATATTATCCTATCTCTATATACATATATACAATTTTTTTTATAATATATGTATATATGTATAAATATGTACATATACATATACATATATATACATGTATAAATATGTACATATACATATACATATATATACATGTACATATATATACATGTACATATATATACATGTAGAGTAAGGTTATGCTACTTCATGAATTAAACGGGACATTTTAATTCGTGCTCAT
Source organism: Carex rostrata (assembly GCF_964058835.1). Taxonomy (NCBI): domain Eukaryota; kingdom Viridiplantae; phylum Streptophyta; class Magnoliopsida; order Poales; family Cyperaceae; genus Carex; species Carex rostrata. The sequence continues at coordinate 2,622,169 of NC_135952.1, forward strand.
ATCTCTAGTTTCGAAGTCCAAATATCCGATCTAAACCGTTAGATGTTTAATCTATATTAAAGTATTGATGGAGACCAAATTTTACATTTTTTTTGAATTTTTTTACTATATTATTAAGATGGTTTCAAAATCGCTGTTTTTTAATACCTACCGTCGAACGAAAACTTAAACTGGATTTTTGAGGCACTAAACGACATTTTTTTGAAATTCTGATGCTTCCGATACGACGATGCCTGGTGTACCACCCAGGCAAAATCGGATCCATCTCGTCCTCCCCTTTCCGAAAAGTGCTTGTAATCGTAAATCCGAGTTTCCTAGCCAAAGTTATGGCTGTTTAAAGTTTTTTCGAAAATTAAACTTTGAAAATTCATAACTAACTGTAGAAAAATCCAAATAAGTTGAAATTTATATCAATTCTGTGTATTTTTGAATGCTCTACATGCTGGTGCAATTACTTTTGCATTTTAGTCCATGTATCAATCCCCACTACTTCATTAGAGGAATATTGACGAGGAGACTATTGGAGGACTGAAAAGAGAGGATCATCATATCAAGTTACGCATGAAAATATTAATATCTTTCTTTGCAAGTATTAATCTCTTATTTCTCAAGTATTTATACCTATGAAAGTTGACGCATAAACTAATGCAGTAACTGAAAAAGAAGGCCATAAAATTAGTGGAAACCATAATATAACCTTCTTCTAATTGATTCGATCCTTTTGAGTTTATATTACATATCAACTATTGTCTATGGTTAATGATTTTGGTATGCATATAAATTTTAAGGAATCAAATCAATAATTTAGTTTTTTAAAATATACTTCAAATCAACTATTGTCTTATTTTTTGGCATACACTCTAAATAAGAAAAAAATTTCTTCACAAAGTTATTTAAATCAAAATACTAAGATCTCTAAAAAAAAAAAATAAAAAAAAAAAAATTGAAGAACCGTGGGGCGCCCGGGGGGCTGGCGCCTCACTAGCCTTATGGGGCGCCCCAGGATCTGGCGATCAGGGCATAAATAAAAAAAAATTTACACAGGGGTATTTTTAAAATTTTCTTTTTTTTTAGGGATATTAATAAAAATGGCCGGAATAGTTTAGATGTCTTTTTCAATGATGTTTATGTTACTTTCTAGGAAAGCACACGTTGCTTCGAGGAAAGCACAAATGGACCCTAATTGTTTTTAGAGGAGGGTTCAAATGCCTCCATTTTTAAAAACTTTAATAACTCAAAATTTAAATCTTAAAATTCAAAATAAAATCGTTGGATATGAACTATATCATTTTATCTATGCACATATAAAAAATTATGGCATTTCAACTTTGTTTTGATTGTCATCTTGAGCTTGTAAAAATGTATACAAATATGGATAATTTCTAGACGTTGATTTTTCAACTTATTGATTCATATAAATGCAAAATCAAAATGTGATATTTTTTTATGGGTAGATAGAGAAAATAACATAGATTACATCTAACGGTTTTATTTTGAATTTTAAGATTTAAATTTTGAGTTATTAAAGTTTTTAAAAATGGAGGCATGATGGAGGCACAAAAAATGGAGGCATTTGAACCCTCCTCTTGTTTTTATATACATTTTACTTTCTATATACATTGTTTTTATATACATTTTCCTTCTAGGAAAGCACACGTTGCTTCTAGGAAAGTTTCCATTTGTTTGACCTGAATATGATTTTCTTGATCAAAAATTCAAAATATTAATTTACTGTGTAACGGGTCACTGACGTTAATTGTACTTTCAGTTTTTCCGAAGGTGGATAGGCTTATTGATTATTTGCTACCTATAATGTTTACTCTTTGCATGCCACATGGATTGTGATCGCCAATAATTCTGTTTGAACTGTAACTTTATTGCTTATATATCATCTCTTATTTGCATACTTTACTATCTTTCACTCTCTTTCTCAGATCTTAAATCTCTCTCTCTCTCATACAATCTGTCTTTTGGTAATTTACTTCCTTTGTTACCGATCTTTGTTATCTTCGAATCTCTTTTCCATCTACAGAAAAAACTATTTTTGTCTCTCGATCACTGTCTTACACTTTCTTCTTACAACTCTTTTTTCTCTTGTAATTTGAATTTCTCAATTCATCTTTCATCCAACAATATACTACAATACTTTAGTTGAAAAAAAAAAGAAAAAAAAGAGAGACTTTAAATTACAAGAAGAAAAATGTCCTTCGAGAAGGCTCTTTTAACCGTTGGTGGATGGTTCGGGTCTGCTATCGTTACCAAACTCATCGACACAGGTTATTCCTACTTGACCAAGCATATGCTGCCACCCAATATTGAATCCGAGCTACAAAGACTGGAAGCAGCTCTTCCCAAGATCACAGCTGTCATGGGTGTGGGCGAGGCATTGAAGTTGAAGCACCCAGATTCAAGGGTGGATGCCTGGCTGGCGCAATTCAAGGAAGCGTTCTTTGCAGCTGAAGATGTGCTTGATGAACTCAAGTACTGGGAGCTGGCTGACATGGTGAAAAACCGAGATGAGGTTAGTGGATCTTCCTCATTAATAAATATAGGCTCACTGAAGAGAAAATTTACTAGTTCTGGTATTAGTAAAGATACCTTGAAGAGGTTGAGGGGCGCTGTGCAATTATTAGATCGGGCTGCCACTGATGTTGGCAATTTCCTCCAATTAGCTAATGCACTAGAGGTTAATAAGCCTGTTTACACTTCTAGTCGAGAAACTACTTCTTTTTTAACTGAACGCAAAGTATTTGGGCGTGAGAGTGAGAAGGCCATCATAATTGACTGGTTAAAGAAACCGGCATCTCACAATTATATCTCCGCCTTTTGTATTGTGGGACCGGGTGGATTAGGGAAAACCACTCTTGCTCAGTTAATCTTTGAGGAGATTAGCAAAGATAACCATTTTGACAAAACAATTTGGGTTTGTGTTTCAACAAGCTTTAGTGTCAAAGATATAACAAGAAAAATTCTAGAAGAACTAGGAGAAAAAATCCACGATAATGAATCATTAAATCGCCTTCAGAACAACTTGAAGAATAAAATAAATTCAAAGAAAATTCTATTTATTCTAGATGATGTGTGGAATGATGATAAAATGTGTGATTGGGAGAAACTTATTGCTCCCCTGAAATTTGTACAACAAGAAAGCAAAATATTACTCACCACTAGAATGAAATCAGTAGCTGACATGCTTGCTCATGTGCTACACGTGGAAAATATAGTGTTGAGAGGCTTGGAAGAGGAGGAGTTGTTAGAATTGTTTAATAAACATGCATTTAACAATTATAACCCTAACAATTATAACCCTAACAATTATAAGGATTTGCAAAATATCGGAAATGATATTGTCAAGAAGCTCCGAGGTAGTCCCCTAGCAGCAAAGGTGATTGGAAGCTTGCTGAATTTTTACATGGATTTCCATTATTGGGAAAGAATTTTGAACTATGATTCACTGATTAATTTACAGCAAGCCAGGGATGTGGTAGATGTGCTGAAATTGAGCTATTATCATTTACCAGCAGATTTACAAGAATGCTTTAGATTTTGCAGCATATTTCCTCAAGATTATGAATTCCACAAAGATGAGTTGATCAGAATGTGGATGGCCTTGGGATTCATACGCCAAGAGTTTCCTGAAGAAGATAGTCAAGAAGATATTGGAGAAGAGTACTTCAATCACCTTTTAAGAAAATCTTTCTTTGAGCGATATCCAAAGCTTCTTGGGAATGATGTGTATATTATGCATGATTTGCTACATGATCTGGCGCAAAATGTATCGAAAGGAGAATGTTCAAGAGTAGAACCAGAAAGCAAAACTAATATTATACCTAGCACTGCACAACATGTATGTGTTCATGAAAGCCAAATTCAAAGGATATTCAATCTTAGGAATTTACGTTCCTTGGTAATAACCTTATCTGGAGGAAATTATAATCGAAATCGATTTGTTCTCCCAAATGGTTCACTTAAGGAAACTTTGCGTTTATTGGTCATACAAGGTAAATGTGAACTGCCAGAGGAGTTTAGTCGTTTGATACACCTTCGGTTTCTAATGTTCGATCCCAGATTTGTGAGACGTTTACCTGAATTTTTAATTCCTAATTCAATTTATAAGCTTTATCATATTCAAGTGCTAGACTTGACCTATAATGTTGAAATATGGCAAATGGCCAATCTTGTTAGCTTACGAAGTTCAGATAATGAGGGTGTTGAAACAACAGGAATAACCAATCTTGTTAGTTTACGGTACATGAACCTTCCCAATCATGCGATGGAAAACATTCATGGAATGCGCAAGCTAACCTCTCTCCGAGAGTTAATATTTTTTGTTGGGCAAGAGTGTGGTCGTCATATAGATGAACTCGGAACGCTTAACAATCTCCGAAGCCTTTCTATTAAAAACATTGAGAATGTAGGGGATCCAATTGAAGCTAGTAAAGCCAACCTATCTAAAAAGGAAAGTCTTATTACTCTTTATTTAAATTGGAGTTCCATGATAAATTCCGATAATCATAAGCAAGTCATTGATAACCTCCAACCCCATTCAAATCTTAAGGAATTGGAAATTTATAAGTATGCAGGCCACATACCTCCAATTTGGATGATGGATTCATCTCATCTATACCTATCATCCCTCACACTTTCTGATTGTCCTAATTGGGAAACATTACCATTTCTTGGGCAAATGCCAAATCTAAAACTACTCTCTCTTTCCGATATGAATAATGTGAAAGAAGTGGACTATTCATGTGATAGGAGAAGTGATTGTGCTTTTCCATCTTTGGAAAAGCTAGATTGTTGGAACATGCCAAAATGGGAATCCTGGGCAGCAGCACACATTTGTTATGGCTTTCCAAATCTAAAAGAACTTGTAATCAAACTCTGTCCAAAGCTGCCCAAACTTCCTGCCATTCCTTCTTCTCTTTTCATATTTGAAATGCTTTCCGTGGGAATTAATTCCCTTCCAGATATGCACCATGGTTCTAGCAGTACAGCTCCAGCACCGTCATGTATGAAATCATCACTTAGAAGAGTAGATATTATTGAATGTCCCAAATTAACATCATTGAATGGATTTATGCAACAAGAGAACCTAGATTTACAAGCTCTTAAGGATCTAACCATCACACACTGTGAGAATTTGGTTCAGCTACCAACTGGTGCATTTGGGAACTTTGTGTCACTAAAACACTTGTCTATAATGGGTATCCCAAATCTGGTAATAGCTGATAACCAGAGCATCCTCCTGCCTATCAAACTAGAATCACTTGAAATGGGAAACTGTGGTGAACTTGATGTGCCGTTGCTAGAGTCAGCATCACAGCTCCCTGCACTTGCAACTCTTTACATTGAACGTAGTGAACATATTTCTTGTATCCCTTCCTCTGAAAATGCATTTACTTCACTTAGTGAACTGAAAATCTTGAGATGCAACAAGCTCATTGAACTTTCATCTATGCAACAAGCACACACTGTCAACCCAGGAAACAACTCGGTATCTTTAAATATTAGTGATCTGGAAATTGATCACCCCTGTCTCCTTCTTATTGAGCCACTCAAATGCCTAAAATTTGTTAGTCGCCTTAAAATTCGCTACTGTTCAGAGATGGAGCCCCTGCCCGAGCAATGGCTGTTACAAAACAGTAGTACCCTCAAGTGGTTGACCATCTCTGATGCAAACTCGCTGCGGTCATTGCCTGGTACAATGGATCAGCTCACTTCCCTTGAGGAACTTAACATTTACAAAGCCCCTTTACTGGAAGAAATACCCAAAATGCCTGCTTCACTGATTTATAAGAACATTAGATGGTATTAGCCGTCGTCACCTTAATTATTTTTGGGAAGGAAGCAGAAGTCCGTGGGCTAAGCTCTCTGACAATATTTCGACCCTCCATGTAAGCATCATTAAAATTTTATTATGCCTAGTTTTTGCTTATTTCGTGCTCTATGCTTTTCTAACTTCTGAATTCACTCAATGGTCTCACAATTGATTAGGTTGTCATTTACATCTGTTGGTATTAGTATAACTTCTTACCGTTGGCTCGTGCATACACAACCATTGGCCCCACCAACAAGTGGCGTATGCTGTTGCATATGTGTGAAATTCCAGAGGAGCAGAGGATGAAATAATGCAAGCTCCACTGCATTAAGCACAAGGCAAAAATGTAATTACATAAATGCCACGTACGAGATACAAATAACTGCCACTGCGTTTTATTCATGAAGGTATATTATCTCTCCTTGTTCCCAATTGTTAATTTCTGTTATATTTCTTTTTAAATTAAATTAAGTTTGAGTGATACTAACATTTCAAACTTTTAACTCCGCCTATATCTAAATGATGTAGCCGGTCCCAAGCCCGGACAAGAGGAGGAGGGTTATTTAAAAAGTTTGAAAAGTGTATATTGAATAATTAACAATTCAATGTGAAACAGTGAAACAAAAAAATGAGAAGAAAGATAAGTATGGTATAAGTTGGAAATAGAAATTTGATGTTTTATCTGGGTACAACATTTGTTTTAACAATAGGATATTTGATACTTATATAAGACCAATTGAGACAAAATGATAAAAAAAACAATATATGCAATTCAAAAGGGCCAATGTGCAAAATTGCCAAAGGGCTAAAGTTTAATTCAAGCACAACTCTAATTGACATAAGGTTGTGCAATTTGTCTGTTAAAGAACCTTTTTTCACTAGATTAAATGTTTTTGATCTGATCTTTTCTGTTTCATTTTTTGTTCCTTAGTGGTACATGTCGATGTACAAGGTTGAGTTATTGTACTCTGGTTTACTAATTTAAGGTTGTGGAGGGCATTTAAGGTCCACTGGATTTGTCCTTAATTGGATATTTTGGCCAATATACATGTTTATTTGATTTGCAGGAGAACTACAAAACTGTTCACTTCAAGTTTTGCACTTAAATTAGCAGTTAGGGAAAATCTGTTTCGTAATTATTATTTTTTTTAATTCTTGAAGAACTAGATTAAATCTTCAATGCTGTTGTAGTCCAGAGATGAATATATTGTATTGTCAACAATGATATTATTCCCCCTCCATAATTGCTTTGTATTGCTTGCTTTAACTCTTTAGCAAAAAAATTTGCTCAAGGTCTCAAGGACAGTACCTGTCCATGAAGCTTAAAAGCACAGTACCAGCTTTACACACAGAATGAACTATGATTCTTAAAAGCATAGTACCTTTCCATGAAGCTTTTGAGGATTCTTACTGGTACAAATGGTGTACCAGCTTAATCACAAACTCAACTGCAGTTTGATTGACACTCTGCTAGTATAGGTGAGCTACCAGTTTTGTGTGATGAATCCTCCAATCTTTGAGGCTGTTTACAAAATGTAGTATAGTGTGAATTGAGCTTAACTATGATACAATTTAATTTCTTGAGACCAATATATCATTTTTCAATTCTTGAGACCAATTTATCTAGTGACATGACAATTTATTCAGTTTTCAGTCATTTTGAAGTTGTACCAGTCACTACATTTTGAAGTTTTGATTTTTTTTTTTAGGAGACATCTTCGGTGATTCTTAACTAAATTTCTTTTGACAATACCCCAGGCCAATTTTTTTAATTTTTCACAGTATCAATCTTTATTTCAACTGGACTGATATCTGTTTCATTAATGAATATATTAGATAGCATCAAGTAAAAGGACTAGAAGATACAGAGTGCCTGTCTTGACTTCAAACTTTAAAGGATACAAGTACAAAACTGCCAAATTTTGATAAGGTAAGAAGAAGACCAAGTTATATAAAGTTGGTGTATTCTCTTGTTGTTTCTGATTGCTATTATTCAGTTCAGTTCAGGTGGCAGTGAATCTGAAACCAACTCAAACAAATTACAGCAAGATCAAGAATAGAGAGACCTAATTATGACCTTACACAGTGAACCTCTAGCAATTAATAGCCACCAAGCATAGTGTCAGAGTGTGTTTGTTATGAATCGAATTTCAATTTTGTGGCAATTTGAGAATTTTTGGAACTTTGGATGAAATTTAAGGATTTTGAAATTAGAAAAGAGAATTATAAGAAAAACAAGAATCTCTGGCGAGCAAACCAAAACATACATTGTTAGGTTCAAGACATAATTTCCCTCTGAAAATCGTAAATTGTACAAACAACTGAAGAATCGAATCAATTTTTATTAATCAGGAACGCAGTCACAATAATAGCGAAACGCCAAATCTGAGCTGAAACAATATAGTAAGTAATTAATTGACTAAATTGAATCCATACATGAAAAATGGTTATCTAAATATTCCATATCAATAGCGACACGACAGATCAGCAGCCAAATCAGCAGAATACGCTCATCTGTCCCAATGGATGCTCTCCAGTTTCTCCTTGCATATCTTCTCCTGTTCTGGTGATGCGGGGCCCTTCTCTTAGTGACTTGTTGCCTTCAATTGTCGCGGGTATGTTATTATATGCGGACCCCAGTCGCAGGGCTTCAGATGTTACAGTAGTGTGGGAAAAATGACACGGTGGAGCCGGTTCTGTCACGGAACCGATACAGGTTACGTTACGGCACGGCACACCATGCGTATTAGATACCAGTGTTATTAAAACCGGACCGGACCGGCGGTTAAACCGAAAAAAAACTGGACCCGGATATCTTTCCGGTTTGGCTCTGCTGAACCGACGAGAACCGGTTTTTCTTGAAAACTGTAGACCGTGCAACACATATAAACCCGGTTTTTTTACAAGTGTGATTCAGTTTTTTTTTTCTTCGAATAACATTAGGAATCGCCTCCGAAAGTCCCACTAGGGCGACTACATAGTACATAGAGTCAGAGATAGGAGCTTGAGCAGAGGCTTGATGGATCAGTTCCTGATCTCCCTCTCCTCACCATGGCCTTGATCCGCTTCGAATTCATACGAGCCTCTCCAGATCCTCCTCAGCAGCACAAGCAAATCTTCTGTGACTTGTTAGAATTTGATGAAGAAGGAGCCTGAGCAGAGGCTCTAATTGAGGGGAGCAATTTGGTGGCTAGGGAGAGCAGAGAAGTGGGTGACTCTACTTGTTATATTTGAGTAGTGAAAATGAGAAATTAGAGGAACGAAAGAACAACACAGAGTCTAGAGTCCTTTCTATATATATCACTTAAGGTCTGGTATTAAATCTTAACGAACCCAATGCTATTATTTATGGGATTGAACAATTGCAATGCTCTCAAAGTGTTTGATGCAATGTCCAAATCAAAACTATCAATTCTTTTATGGGATTGAACAATTGCAATGCTCTCGAACTGTTGGATGAAATGTCCGAATCAAAACTAATTGAGTAATACTACATCAAACCATGTTTAATGTTTTTGAATAGCGTACTAACTGCATCAGATCTCGCTTTGTATCTTGCGTTAATTCAGTTTTAGCTCTGCTTTATATGTATATATAATGATTAAGGCCTGCTTGAGAATTGAATTAGTTTTCACAATTATGCAATTTAAAAAAGGTGTACGGAGTTTTCTAAATTGTAGCTTTATAACTTTGTTAGTTATTAAAATTTCTATTTATTTATACATGTCACGCGTAATGCATCATTCAATATATATGCATGCTGTTTAATTATTTATATATTTCTGTATACACAATCTTCATATCTTATTAATATATGTTATTTAAAAAATCAACGGTTGAACCGATTGACTCACCGGTCCGACAAATAAACCACTGACCCGAAGCTTTGCCAGGTCAACGTGCGATCCGTTTCTGATAACATTGTTAGATACATCAATGGTCGCAGGGCTTCCCACTAGATGAGAGAATAAATCAGACCTCCAAACATATTTACTCTGATTAAAGTATTGTTCAAATTTGAAAATACATGATTTCGGCCCATTATATAGAATTGGATGTCTAGGGCCCAATTTTCTCCGTTGAATTTAGGCCCATTACAATCTAATTTTCTCGATGAAATTTGCTTTTGGACTGTACTTTCAATTTCATATATTTGGTTTTATGATATAAATCTTGTAGGAAACTAAATTATAAAAATTTTAAGACCTTTTTATGACTTTTGAATAAGAACGTCTAAATTTTTATATCAATGATTTCTTCATATTCAAAAAATATTTAAAAATGTAAATTTGGTTTCACAAAAAATATCAGGCCTATTATTTGTTCGTAGTATCATCGCCTCATTATTTGTTGGTATCTTTATCAATATTACAACTATTATTTAAATAAAAAGTAAAAAAAATATATAGATGTTCCTTTTATCATTAAAATAGGTTATAGATCGAACTTAACAAGATTTGTTAGGAATCAAGAGTATGAAAAAAATATCCACATACATGAATAATATTTTTGCATGGTTATGTGAAAATTGATATAAATCATATATATATATATATATTTTTTTTGGTTAAACTTTAAGAAGAAGAAGAAAGAACGACGGGAATTTTAAGCACTTAAACATTTATCAATTCTAATGAAGCACAATGCATAATTAAAAAAAAAAACTTTAAGTAATTCAAAAATATTATGTAAATTGTCAATATACAAAATAAATAATTATTTTTTAATCATTCGATTAGTTAAATTGTAAAGTTTGTTGCCCGGGCGATGGACACTATGAACGTAAAATATATTTAAAAAATTAATTGTAAAATCAGGGACGATCAACATTAATGCATATGGACATAATGTTAAGTAAACAAAATTATATAGTTTGAATTTTAAAAAGGGTCTGATAATTGCCTACTAAACAAATCTCCAAGTGTGCCTCTCAAGTATTTAATGTCCAATTTTTATTTTCAACGTTTATATTCAAATTTTTAAAATTTTATTTATAACATTTTACAATGCTACTCGCAAGTTGTTAAACCTCTATTTATAAGTATTTAAATCCTGAATCTGAATAGTTTTAACTTCTAACTATTTTTATCTTCAAGTCAAAGAAGAATAGATTCATTTCACCCATTGTTTTTTTTTTATCATTATTGTTCATTCTTGTCCATTTTTATCTTCAAACCATTTAAACATCTGATACCTATCATTTAAATTATAACGTTCCAACATTTAAACCTCAAATCTAAGATTTTTTTTTTTTTACAACTGACAATTTTGTCCATTATGACCTTCTAGAAGATCAATACGCCTCTTGAAACACAATTGTTCAAGGTCTTTCCTAGCACTTTGTCTATGTTTTCCCGGCGTTTCCAAAGTGCCATCCGGATATTACAATTCCCGGCGTTTACCAAGCGCTGCATTTTTTTCCCGGCATTTGGAAGGACCATTACCGGCGTGTCAGAAACGCCACCAGAAGTCTTGATATTAAAAAAAAAAAAGTAAAAATGTTTTCTGGGTGCTTCTAAAACGCCACGAAAAGTAACAAAAAATAAAAAAATTTGGCCAACAAATGCCCTTAGGCTTTCAATTCACATATCAATGCAGTACATCGTTTAGTTACATTAAGCACTTGTTGAAAATAAAAAGAAAGTAAAACCAACATAATTAAAAGGTCTTGGATTTCTGTACTTTATCTAATTTTAAGCAACATCAAGCACTTGTTTAATTACAATATAATCATTCTATACTTGGTGTGTATATTGTCGGAACAATCTCCACACATTTGCATATGAAAGCAAACCTTGAATAGCTCGACATTTACATCTCCAACTTTTGCATTGGTTAGCATATTTATACATCAACCTGAACAAGAAAGTAAAAGGTTTCCAATGTAACATTGGATATCATTATTGTTGAAAGTTGATCCAAAATTAGCTTTCTCTATTTAGAATTCTGTTGTAGTTGTTTTTAGAAGCATGAACGTGTGTAGTGGGATTAGTGGATTTCTAAATATAGCAGTAGCGGGATTAGTGGGTTTCTAAATATAGCTCTGTAGTGGGATTAGTGGGTATCTAAATATAGCTGTCTGTAGTAGTAGTAGTTTGTTCTAAATTTAGATATTGTATTACTTTAAATACTGAACTTCTGTAATCGAGTGTGTGGAATATCAAGTTGTTGCTTATAGTTGAAAATTTTAGCTGTCCTCTGTTTTTCGTACCAGCAAGTTTACCAGAAAAGGCTGCTGCAATCAGCAAAGTTTCCAACAATTATTAGCAATAGACTATCATCACTATAGCAAGTCTCATGTCATGCACACTGCCAGAGACTAAATTATTAAATTAAAGTAACAATTTTATGTTACCTAATTATCATGTAATATCAGTTAGTATAAGTAGGCACATTAGTTACCTAATTCCTCTTTTTATAGTGTTTGCAACAAGCACTGCCGCTTCTTTTCTTAGTTGATAGAAGCGGGAATCGTTCTCCATTGAGCCAGTACCAGATGCTCCATTTGATGAAGTACTGGTACTGGCTGAATTCTCTAATGCTTTGATTTTCATATTTTGAACACTTGGCTCACTGGAAATATCTTCCGGTGAAAACCAAGAGTAGTGCCAACTAAGTTGTCATTAAGAACTGGAAGAGAGAAAGAGAGAGTACAGATGGAAGAGACAAGTTCCACTAAGATTTGGATCACCCAATCACAATTTGGAGAAATAAAAACTAATAGAAAATAAAAGATACTGATAATTAGAGATGAAATGTAAAGAGAAGTACCTAAAAGGAGAGGATACATGTCTTCGTCTCTGCACGAGGAGAAAATATCCCAGCAATCCAACAACATAAAAAATGATAGTTGAAAACGAAGAAAACTAGAACAATATTCAAGCTCAATGAAATGATCGACTGATCAGAATAGACATAATTAGTGAACAATGGGTCAGATCGATTTGCAAAGATATATTTCATCATAAGAGCTAAAAGAAGGTTATTTCTAATTAGTAAATCTTAACTGTTCGATTTAAGACTCTCTCGATGATTTTTTTAATGGAGTCTAAGGTAAGGTATGTTGAAAAGTACCTGAATGTCGAATTACATGGGTTACCTCAAAGCTGTCCATTTAATCGTAAAGTAAAATACTGAAAAGTCTTAAAATTCAACTCATGTTACCAAGTATTTACATTCAATATCAATAAGTATATCAGATGTGTATTTTTGTTGTAGTGGGTATAGGCCACACCTTGAACAGAAAACTGTTCTGATATATAACATTTTGATATGTTTTTGTCATCAAAATGCTTTCAATTTAAGTAACATAATAATTAGTATAGGTTGTGATTATTTCTCGAAAACAAAACATAATAATTAGTATAAGTAACATAATAATTAGTAACAGAAAACTGTTCACACACGAACATGAGATCATATCCTTAGTGAAGATTAACTTCTTAAGCCTCTATTGGAGTTGTTTACTGGATTAGGAATTTGGATATGTTGGTTGCACTAGAAATTTCTTTCTGCAAAGCCCTGAAATCACTAACTATGGATGGATGGTAGTTGGTGGAGTCATCTGTGGCCTTCAATGATTCCTCCAATGAATGACAAGCCACATATGATCAGCCGACGAAGCATTTCCTCACTTACAGGATTGAACTGTGGTTTGCTTTGTGTAATTCCAGATGGATTGATTCCATCTAGACCTTGTTATGTGTGTGTTTGTGGTTGTGGCTGTCCTAACCTTGAGATTGAACATTGCCAATCAATCAAATCAGGTTTCTAATTAAATTATTATTTGAAAAATTAGAATTTAGTGCACTGAACTTTTTTACTTTTCTGTAATAATAAACTTTGGCAGGATTTGTCAACTGATAATTAAACTATTTATGATTTGACCAATGAACATTTCCTTTCTATACTAGTTGTTTGTTGCTGCTAAATAAGCTCTTGTCCAATTATTTTGCAGATTTTTTTCAATGATGTCTTCTTCACACACAAGGAACAGTACAAAATCCCGTCATAAACCCTCAATAGAAATGAATTTACTATTCAATCTATTATATGATTTGTAATAAATCTTAAGAAATTTTTTTTTTGAGTGAATAAATCATAAGAATTTTCTTTGCTTATGGTGGCATATTTTCATTGATTTTGTATTTTTTTTCCTATATATACTGTTTTTTTCTTCAGTTTGCCTCCTCTTAAGAATGATTTAGTAAGACAATAGACAATTTTGTGCCAATTTTTGCTCATTGTTTGTTTCTACCCTATTTTTTTCTATCTCCAATTTTCAGCTTGCTCATAACTCATAAGGCCTTTTTTTCTCTTTTAAAAAGCATGAATATATAAATGAACTACAGAAAATTCTAGACAGCTGGTCTAAAATCCATTGTATAGGTACTGTAAAAAATAACATATGATGTTCAATACATTGTGACATTTTTATCCAAAACAGTGACACTATGAATAGCCCTGTCACTTGTTAGCTACAAAACTCTTAAATCAGAAAGGTAAGTGATGGAGCCTACTAAGAGCAGCCCAATATTAGCCCAAAGAAGCCCACATTAATAAGTAAATACTATTGTGTATGCTACTTAAGCAGGGCTATATATGTCCTTTTTTGTTTCACTTGGCTGGCACAAAAATGATGGACCTAAGCAGGGCTTGGCTTGCCCTTTCTTCAAGAAAATCATTTGGTAGTTCTTTCAAAGACGTCAAGTGCAAGGGAGAGATTGCATAATTATGATTAGCTAATTCAAAGCACTGGGTTTATAAATTTTGAACTTAATTTAGTCTAAATTCAATTCGTAAAAAAAAAAAAAGATTTTTAAGTTACTTTTAAGGTTTTAATACCCGATAAAATTAATAGTATTCTTAGACAATTTTAAGAGTGAGTCTATGGTACTATGCATATCACGGGTTATTACTGTGCTACGGCTCTATATTTGAGTTTTCAAATCCTAACGGTCAATCCGAACCGTTCATCTTGTTCTCCATATTAATATGTGTTTGAGACCAAATTTTACATTTTTTTCAAATTTTTTTACTATTTTTTTAGATATTTAGAAAATCACTTGATCTGAAAATTCTCTGGACCATCCAAAAACAGTGATTTTCAATAAATCTAAAAAATAGTAAATAAATTTCAAAAAATTTAAAATTTGGTCCCAAACACATATTAATATGGAGAACAAGATGAACGGTTCGGATTGACCGTTAGGATTTGAAAACTCGAATATAGAGCCGTAACACGGTAACAAATCGTAATATGCATAGTACCATAGACTCACTCCAATTTTAATTATATTTTGAAACTCAATTTCTGAATTTATTCATTAAATTGGAATATAAAAGTATTCATTCATGCAAATTCCATTTCCTCTTGGTTTTACCGTAATCTGTTTATAAAAGTTTACCTCTCTCCTCATTTTTTTTAGGGAAAATTGTGAAAATGCCACTCCAAAACTTTGAAATTGGGAGAATGCCACTCCAAACTTTGAAATTGGAAAAATGCCACTCCAAACTTGGTTAATTTGTAAAAATGCCATTTATATGGTATTCTTATACTATTTTGATATATGTATTTCTGTATTTCCAATTATACCCTTTATACAATTAATTTGTTATTTGTCACGGCATGCCTCCAATTCAAAATTGCCTCCTCTTCAAATCTCGTTGGTGCGAACCGGCGATTCCTCAACTTTCCACCAATTCGTGTGCTCTGAGATTAAATCGGATCAAAACAACTTTCCACCTTCAGACAAAAAACAAAACGGCGCAGGAGAATTAAAGAAAGCTGAATTAAAACCTTTTTTTTTTTAGAACAAGCGATCAAAATTGGGCTAGACGAAACAAGACGGTGTTCAATGGCTACCCTAGCGACGGTTTCAGGGAGAGCATTGGAATACGAGGGAAAATTGAGGAGACATCGTTTGTCTTTGGAAAGCAGAGCTGACAACCTTTACAAAGAAGGAACACAGCACCACTCTTAGATAGCTACAGTACTGAGCAGGGAAGCACATCTACCATCTGCTGGCACAAGATAGCTTTAGTTTTTAACAATAAATTTCATGTTTTTTACTATTATGTCAATTTAAATTCCAAGCTTTTAGATTTTTGTTTTTTATTAGGTTTTTATTTTCCGGTTAATTAGACTAAGTTGTACTGGTAAAATGTAACAGTGAGTATGGATTTCAAGCAATACAGGCCTACGGGATTTTCATCAAAAAAAAAAAAGCGATCAAACAATAACAAGTAATGTTTCAATTTAAACAGCTAAACAGGACGAAAAGAAAACAATTTTCTGGGTCACTTGATATTGCTTCTCACCTTTGCTGAGTCGAGCTAATAATTAAACTGAATTTTCAAAAGGCATCTCTCTCTCTAGTGGCGGTGGGCTCCGACCAGCTATTGACCTGAAGAAATAGAATAATTGAATATTCCAGATTTGAATCCTCAGATATTGAAATTAATAGTTTGCATCAGAATAGATCGATGGAAAAAGTTGAAATTATTTAATTTAGACAGTAATTAAAGGGTGAATCTGAGCGACATTTTCACTATAATTGCAGCGACATTTTTCTTGCGGGGGAAAAAAGGAGAAGGGGAGAGCGTGTCTCCAAGGAGGCTAGGTTCGTGTTTTTTGATTAAGGGTATTTTAGGCATTAAAAAGATTAATACAGTATAAATGGCATTTTCACAAATTAATTAAGTTTGGAGTGGCATTTTCTCAATTTCAAAGTTTGGAGTGGCATTCTCCCAATTTCAAGGTTTTGGAGTGGCATTTTCACAATTTTCCCTTTTTTTTAACACTTGGTAAAAGAGAGGAAAAGAAGAAGAAGGAAACCGAGGGAAAAAAATAATAAGGATAGAAAACGAAAATAGAAAATTAAAAAAAATATATTGTAATCCGTCCTATTGAAATTCCGAGCCTACGTCACCGATTGAATAGTTAATTGAAGTCTAATTTTATTTCTCGAATATTGTTATAAGATAACAAGATTCCTCTATAATCTTTGTTTTCATTTTGGTCTGTTGGAATAATGAGAACTGTATAGTATCTTTATATTTGATTATGAGGATATATTTAACGGGATTGAGGGTCTAGGAATCTAAATTTGTTCATGAGACTTAACTGTGTGAATACTGTGGAATCTGAAAACCTAGACCCAACTGGTTAAATACGCGTACATATTCTGATATATTTGTGTGGATTAATTCAGTTATGTTTATATTGTTGTTCTGAATAAACTAGTTATAGGGAAGCACGTCATTAAATAACTAGTTATTGAGCTTTGTAGATAACTTTTGTTTTGTTTTTTGTTTGCGACATAGGTTGATGGGCTGTCAGAGGAATACTAGGATGTTGTTCTATCGGCGCGCGCCTGATCGGGGACCAGGGCATGACAAATGCTTTTATTTATTTTTTTACTGCTTGACTTTGTGCTAAATGTAATTTCAAAATTTATAATTTAAACATCTAAACACAATACTAGTGAAGTAGACCAGTTTCAACAATTTGGATTCATTATTTAAATTTATTTCAATAAATTTTGGAGATTTATCATTTAAATTCATTTCAATAAATTTTGGAGTTAAGCTCACAAAAAGCTTGGTGCGGTGAAGAGCACGTTAGTTCAACTCATATATAAGAAAAAATGCTTCATTATATGCTTTAATACCTTCAATGTAGGTGGGACCTTTATCTTTTGTTCTACTTACTTGGTCCTCTGTTTTCTTTATTTAATTTTTTTGCAGTCCTTTTGAATGGTTCTGATCTGAATTAATGTGTCAGAATTTGTGAAGTCAGGGTTTATAATCTATAGGGTTTGAAATGCTAATGTGCCCTCTTCAAGTCAAATTTATCTCTAATGGTAACAAATTATAGTGGGTGTTAATATTATTGCAGCTGAAGTAATTTCCTTAACAAAATCTTCAATTATTGCAACTTCCTACAATCATCCTAGTTCATTTATGTATCCGTACAAGAATGAAGAGTAGTGTCAGGCTACAGTACCAATGAATGTGAGTCTTAAAGTAATGTGAACCCGCCAGGAACACAAGAGCCCGCATTCTGTGAACCTATTTGACTGAAAGTTTGTGAGCTTTTAACCTCATTGGTTCAGTACAAACAGGAATAAAGCTTGGTGCGACAGGACAGGAGGAGTGGTTGAAGGGGTTGTGCGTGAAGCCCTACACGGCTAGACTCTAGTCGTGCGTGCTGAGTGCGAGAAGAACTGGAGAAGTCGGGTTGGGTACTTTGTGTTCAATTCATTCACGCTGCCTACTGGGTATAGTTGTATTAAGAAATGAACTGAAGCAGGATTGTTCGATTAGTGGAAACGGTTCTGAAAATTTTCAAATCGAACTGAACCAAAGTATTAAATCTGTTCTAAAAAGTAAACTGAACCGATCCAATAAACTAAAAAAGTCAAACTGTTTAATCCAATCTAGTTCGGTTCGGTTTAAACCGATTAAATCGGACCCAATGAACACTCATACATACAATTTCTCCAAAAAGAAAAGGCACCAAAACATATAGACATAGTAATCCCACTCCACCGAAAGTAATCTACTCCGTGAAAAAGATAAAATACAAGTTAAATAAGTTTATAAGTGACGATTGATGTTACTATGTTCAAAGTGAGGATTAATCCATTTGATTTATTTTATATTCTCTTTTTAAATCCTCTAATTTAAGGTGGAGTAGGGATATATATGTATAATTAATTATGTTTTGGGGGTTACTGGTACGAGCTGCTGTAACCCATGGGCTATTTCAACTCAAAAAAAAAAAATTCATTTGACTTATTTATGCAAGGTGTTCAAATATCTAAGTGTTTTGACATAAATTTTTGAAATAAATGTTGGAAAAATATGAACTAACAAACTAATTTTAAATCTGAATTTTGATCAATAAAATAAATAACAATTATATTAAAAATAGAATCAAGAATATAATTAAAACTTTATTACCCAGAGCTGCAAAATGCGGACCTAAGACAACTTCCCGTCCTAAGCGCAGGATTAATCGGTTAAGCTTGCCCCAACTTACGCCGGTATTCCTCTACCTTCAGGCGCAACTGTGGTAGAGGTTGATGTAGCTTCTTTCAACAATGATAGCAGAATAATATGTTTTCTATAAAGAAAATATTTATTTGAGGGAGAATAGAAATTGAATTTATGAAATATGGAGCTAACAGGAAGAAGAGAGTATATCGATTATTAGATGATTGCTCTTCAGATGGTATGTGCTATTTATAGGCAAAACCATAGATATCAATCAATTTGTGCATTCATGACTATTAAAATAATATTCAATATATTACCGTTTCTTTTAAAATAAATTGAACAATGTAATGTGAATCAAAGAAACGGTCATATATATTTGAATAAATGGTAATTAATCACATCCTGCGCAAATGGAAATTGGATTTTATTTCTTGTGCAAGGTGGTGCAATTAATTCAATTGATTATGAGTAAATGCCAAGATTTAGAAATTGCATCACGCACAGCTAGCTTTCTACCATATCTATTTGATTTGATTTTCTGTGGCAGTGGATAGTGAGTTTCGTGTATAAATTAGTTTAATCAAATAATTCACAATTAGCTCCATAATTCATAAAATTAAAACGTTAATATTAACATAAATATTTATTTAAATAAATTTTGTGTTTTCAAAATATATTTCTAACAATAAATGCATGAAATATATGAAGTATTGATTTAGATGTGTATTATGTTTTGTATTGTAATGTGTACAATAAATGTTTGAGGATGATTAAAATTGGTTGAGGCATTTCATTGTATTTGGTCTATATATATAGAGTGAGTCTATGGTACTATGCATATCACGGGTTGTTACCGTGCTACGGCTCTATATTCGAGTTTTCAAATCCTAACGGTTGATCCGAACCGTTCGTCTTGTTCTCTATATTAATATGTGTTTGGAGACCAAATTTTACATTTTTTGAAAATTTTGTACTATTTTTTTAGATATTTAGAAAATAACTTGATCTGAAAATTCTGGACCATCCAAAAACAGTGATTTTCAATAAATCTAAAAAAATAGTAAAAAAATTTCAAAAAATATAAAAGTTGGTCTCCAAACACATGTTAATATGGAGAACAAGATGAACGGTTCGGATCGACCGTTAGGATTTGAAAACTCGAATATAGAGCCGTAGCATGGTAACAAATTGTAATATGCATAGTACCATAGACTCAATATATATAGAAAGGAGTTAGGCTAATATGACATTGGTGTTATTTCAAACTAAATAACACCACATCGTAAACCGTTAGATCTGCTTTAATATTCGTACAATCTGCTTTTACTGTTCAAGCACTTTATTTTGTACGAATATTAAAGCAGATCTAACGGTTTACGATGTGGTGTTATTTAGTTTGAAATAACACCAATGTCATATAGTTTGAAATAACACCAATGTCATATTAGCCTAACTCGAAAGAAAGTTATCAACAGCTATACTTCATTAAACTGAATGGATAATAGGTAGGTGCAGAGGACTGTGTACAGAGCTTGGCCCACATTTAAAGTTATGTAGAAATTAAAAAGCTTGGCCCACATTTATATTTTTCAGAGGAGCTGTGTACAGAGCTCTGTACAAATTAAAGCTTGGATCAGTAAAAAATTAAAACTCTGTAGCCTGTACAAATTAAAAAGCTTTGATATAAATTCATTTTTGATCTTTCGAGTAGTAGGCTGTTGTAGTAATAAATGCTAATTAGATCTAGAAGAGCATTTATATTTGACGTAAAAAGTTTTGATGCCAACGACTAGCATATTTCAACGGATATATTATTGTAGCAATAGATTCTAATTTTTATATTGTAGCAATAAATATTATTTTTGAAATTTTTTTATAAAAGTTGATTCTATCTCTATTCTTTTGGTATCTTGTCAATAAAAAAATTATTATAACACAATAAAAATTTATTTGATTATTTGTCACTAATTTAATAAATAAAATTTAAAGAGCATGGTAACATTACTCATCCATTATTATTTTTTTATATGAAATTAATAGACGTATCAAAAGCTCTTAAAATATGTGACATCTTTAAAATATTGTAGCAATAAATGCTAATTTTTATATTGTAGCAATAAAAAATCATATTTTAAAAAAATGTCATATAGAAATAGATTATATCTCAATATTTCCTACAACTAAACCCACGGAACAACCGACACTCATTCAACACATTTCTATATCTATTCTTGTGTACACCAATAAATATGGGATCCCGCAAATTATAAAGTGGATTCCCGATCCCGTCAAATTTCATCCCCTATAATCCCGTGACAAATGAACATGCTCTTATGCTCTTTTGCTTGTTCATACTGTCCATTTTAAAATAATTGGGTTTCCCTTGGGTGGAGTAGGTATGTTTATTTTTGTAAGATATAACCCATTAGTCCATTTATTTATCAATCGATGGTTTTCTAGGATGGTTAATCTACTATACAATTATTCTTCTGGAAATTTTAATTGGAGAATTCCAATTTTATTGCGTAATTAATTGTAATTTGAAAAAGGAAAAAAAATCTAATTATTTTGAAATTTTTCTTTGATGATGCTTATTAATTAAAGCAAATGTTTGTAATTTAATTAAATTTATTTAAATATTTAAGCATCGCCTGCACGATATATTGTCCTAAGAATAAGATGAGGGAAAAAAAAACAGAATTTTATCATCAGAACCTTGTAAAAGTATTGATTATTTTACACAGTCTCGTATATCTAATAATTTTTATTGGTAATAAAATAATGATAATTTGTTAACACAAGCTTTTGATATTATGAGATTATGCAGATTCAAATAAAATTAATTTTCAATTTTTTTGACTGTGGTTTTAGCCATTCTAACTGACAAAGAAAAATAAATTCAGAGGAAAGCAACCCAATTTGATTTCATAGGAGATTGATACAAGGAGTAGGGACAAATGTACCCTAATTTCTAGGAAAGCACACTTTGTATATCCCGTGAGTCAATAGTTACCGTTTGTTTGACCTGAATATGATTTTTTTTAATCAAAACATTAATTTACTGTGTAACGGGTCACTGACGTTGTACTTTCAGTTTCTCTTAAGGTGGATAGGCTTATTAATTATTTGCTACCTATAATGCTTACTCTTTGAATGCCATATAGATTATGATCGCCAATAATTATTATCATCTCTTTGCATTTTGCTTTTAAGAAAGCACACTTTGTATATCATCTCTGTAACTTTATTGCTTATCAGTTATCATCTCTTTGCATACCTTTACTATCTTTCACTCTGTTTCTCCGATCTTTGGTATCATCTCAATCTCTCTCTCTCTCTCTCATACAATCAGTATTTTGATAATTTACTTCCTTTGTTACCGATCTTTGTTATCTTCGAATCTCTTCTCCATCTACACAAAAACTATTTTTGTCTCTCGATCTCTGTCTTACACTGTCTTACAACTCTTTTTTCTATTGTAATTTGAATTTCTCAGTTCATTTTTTCCAACAATCTACTACAGTATCTTTAGTGAAAAAAAAAAACAGAGAGACTTTAAATTAGAAGAAGAAAAATCTCCATCAAGATGGCTCTTTTAACCGTTGGTGAATGGTTCGGGTCTGCTATCATTAGCAAACTCGTCGACACGGCTTATTCCTACTTGGCCGAACAGATGTTGCCAGCTGATATTAAATCGGAGCTACGTAGACTGAAAGCAGCTCTTCCCAAGATCACAGCGGTCATGGGTGTGGCCGAGGCATTGAAGTTGAAGCACCCAGGGGTGAATGATTGGCTGGCGCAATTCAAGGAAGCGTTCTTTGCAGCTGAAGACGTGCTTGACGAACTCAAGTACTGGGAGCTGGCTGAAATGGTGAAAAACCGAGATGAGGTTAGTGGATCTTCCTCATTAATAGGCTCACTGAAGAGAAAATTTACTAGTTCTGCTATAATTAGTAAAGATACCTTGAAGAGGTTGAGGGAGACTGTGGAATTATTAGATCTGGCTGCCACTGATGTTGGCGATTTCCTCCAATTAGCTATTGCACTAGATGTTAATAAGCCTGTTTACACTTCTAGTCGAGAAACTACTTCCCTTTTAACTGAACCCAAAGTATTTGGGCGTGAGAGTGAGAAGGCTACCATAATTGACTGGTTAAAGAAACCGGTATCTCACAATTCTATCTCCACCTTTTGTATTGTGGGGCCGGGTGGATTAGGGAAAACCACTCTTGCTCAGTTAATCTTTGATGAGATTAGCAAAGATAACCATTTTGACAAAATAATTTGGATTTGTGTTTCAACAAGCTTTAGTGTCGAAGATATAACAAGAAAAATTCTACAAGAACTAGGAGAAAAAATCCACGAT
This sequence comes from Carex rostrata, assembly GCF_964058835.1. Lineage (NCBI taxonomy): Eukaryota > Viridiplantae > Streptophyta > Magnoliopsida > Poales > Cyperaceae > Carex > Carex rostrata. Next base: position 2,645,358 of record NC_135952.1, read on the forward strand.
AATGAACCATTAAATCGCCTTCAGATCAACTTGAAGGAAAAAATAATATCAAAGAAAATTCTATTTATTCTAGATGATGTGTGGAATGATGACAAATTGTGTGATTGGGAGAAACTTATTGCTCCCCTGAAATTTGTACAACAAGGAAGTAAAATTTTACTCACCACTAGAATGAAATCAGTAGCTGACATGCTTGCTCATGTGCTACATGTGGATCCACGAGAAAATATAGTGTTGGGAGGTTTGAAAGAGCAGGAGTTGTTAGAATTGTTTAATAAACATGCATTTAACAATTATAACTCTAACAATTATAAGGATTTGCAAAATATCAGAAATGATATTGTCAAGAAGCTACGAGGTAGCCCCCTAGCAGCAAAGGTGATTGGAAGCTTGCTGAATTTTAACATGGATTTCCATTATTGGAAAAGAATTTTGAGCAATGATTCACTGATTAATTTAGAGCAAGCCAAGGATGTGGTAGATGTGCTGAAATTGAGCTATTATCATTTACCAGCAAATTTACAAGAATGCTTTAGATTTTGCAGCATATTTCCTCAAGATTATGAATTCAACAAAGATGAGTTGATCAGAATGTGGATGGCCTCGGGATTCATACGCCAAGAGTTTCATGAAGAAGATAGGCAAGAAGATATTGGAGAAGAGTACTTCAATCACCTTTTAAGAAAATCTTTCTTCGAGCGAAACCCTCCGCGATATCCTCACCAAAACGATGTGTATGTTATGCATGATTTGCTACATGATCTAGCGCAAAATGTATCGAAAGGAGAATGTTCCAGAGTAGAACCAGAAAGCAAAATTAATATTATACCTAGCACTGCACAACATGTATGTGTTCATGAAAGCCAAATTCAAAGGATATTCAATCTTAGGAATTTACGTTCCTTGGTAATAACCTTATCTGGAGAATATGATAATCGAGATCGATTTGTTCTCCCAAATGGTTTACTCAAGGAAACTTTGCGTTTATTGGTCATACGTGGTAGATGTGAACTGCCAAAGGAGTTTAGTCGTTTGATACACCTTCGATTTCTAAAGTTCGATCCCAGATTTGTGCAACATTATTTATCTGAATTTTTCATTCCTAATTCAATTTATAAGCTTTATCATATGCAAGTGCTAGACTTGGCCTGTTATGTTGAAACACATACAAGGATCAATCTTGAAACAACAGGAATAACCAATCTTGTTAGTTTACGGTACATGGACCTTCCCAATCATGCGATGGAAAACATTCATGGAGTGCACAAGCTAACCTCTCTCCGAAAGTTAAATTTTTGTGTTGGGCAAGAGTGTGGTTGTCATATAGATGAACTCGGAATGCTTAACAATCTCCGAAGCCTTTCTATTAAAAACATTGAGAATGTAGGGGATCCAATTGAAGCTAGGAAAGCCAACCTATCTAAAAAGGAAAGTCTTATTACTCTTTCTCTAAATTGGAGTTCCGGGATAAATTCTGATAATCATAAGCAAGTCATTGATAACCTCCAACCCCATTCAAATCTTAAGGAATTGGAAATTAATAGTTATGCCGGCCACATATCTCCAGTTTGGATGATGGATTCATCTCATCTATACTTATCATCCCTCACACTTTCTGGTTGTCCTAATTGGGAAACATTACCATTTCTTGGGCAAATACCACATCTAAAACTACTTTCTCTTATCGAGTTGAATAATGTGAAAGAAGTGGACTATTCATGTGATAGCACAAGTGATTGTGCTTTTCCATCGTTGGAAAAGCTATATTGTGACGACATGCCAAAATGGGAATCCTGGGCAGCAGCACACATTTGTTATGGCTTTCCAAATCTAAAAGAACTTCTAATCACAAACTGTCCAAACCTGCCCAAACTTCCTGCCATTCCTTCTTCTCTTTTCAAATTTGAAGTGAATTACGTGGGAATTAATTCCCTTCCAGATATGCACCATGGTTCTAGCATTACAGCTCCGGCACCGTCATGTATGAAATCATTGCTTAGAGTAGTAGATATTCAAAACTGTCCCAAATTAACATCATTGAATGGATTTATGCAGCAAGAGAACCTAGATTTACAAACTGTTAAGGATCTAACCATCACACACTGTGAGAATTTGGTTCAGCTACCAACTGGTGCATTTGGGAACTTTGTGTCACTAAAACACTTATCTATAAATGATATCCCAAATTTGGAAATAGTTGATAACCAGAGCATCCTCCTGCCTAACAAACTAGAATCTCTTAAAATGAGAAACTGTGGTGAACTTGATGTGCCATTGCTAGAGTCAACATCACAGCTCCCTGCACTTGCAACTCTGTTTATTAAAGATAGTGAACATATTACTTGTATCCCAACTGGTGCATTTGGGAACTTTGTGTCACTAAAACACTTATCTATAAAGGATATCCCAAATTTGGAAATAGTTGATAACCAGAGCATCCTCCTGCCTATCAAACTAGAATCTCTTAAAATGAGAAACTGTGGTGAACTTGATGTGCCGTTGCTAGAGTCAGCATCACAGCTCCCTGAACTTGCAAGTCTTTCAATTGGAGGGAGTGAACATATTACTTGTATCCCTTCCTCCGAAAATGCATTTACTTCACTTTGTAGACTGAAAATCTCAAGATGCAACAAGCTCATTGAACTTTCATCTATGCAACAAGCACACACTGTCAACCCAGGAAACAACTTGCCCTCTTTAAAGATTAGTGATCTGGAAATTGATCACCTCTGTCTCCTTCTTATTGAGCCACTCAAATGCCTAAGATTTGTTAGTGACCTTGAAGTTGGCAACTGTTCAGAGATGGAGGCCCTGCCCGAGCAATGGCTGTTACAAAACAGAAGTACCCTCAAGAGTTTGACCATCTCTAATGCAAACTCGCTGCGGTCATTGCCTGGTACAATGGTGATGCTCACTTCCCTTGAGAGACTTGACATTTCCAATGCCACTTCACTGGAAGAAATACCCGAAATGCCTGCTTCACTGATTTATACGATGATTACAGAGTATAACCCGCAGTTGTTTTAATTATTTTTGGGAAGGAAGCAGAAGTTTGTGGGCTAAGCTCTCTGACTATATTTTGACCCTCCATGTAAGCATCATTATAATTTTATTATGCCTAGTTTTTGCTTATTGCGTGCTCTATGCTTTTCCAACTTCTGAATTCACTCAATGGTCTCACAATTGATTAGGTTGTCATTTACATCTGTTGGTATTAGTATAACTTTTTACCATTGGGTCGTCCATACACAAACATTGGCCCCACCAACAAGTGGTGCATGCTGTTGCATATGTGTGAAATTCCAGAGGAGCAGAGAATGAAATAATGCAAGCTCCACTGCATTAAACACAAGGCGAAAATGTAATTACAAAAATGCCATGTACGAGATACTAATAACTGCCACTGCGTTTTATTCATGAAGGTATATATCTCTCCTTGTGCCCAATTATTAATTTCTGCTATATATTTCTTTTTAAATTAAATTAAGTTTGAGAGATACTAACATTTCAAACTTTTAACTCCGCCTATATCAAAATGATGTAGCCGGTCCCAAGCCCGGACAAGAGGAGGAGGGTTATTTAAAAAGTTTGAAAAGTGTATATTGAATAATTAACAATTCAATGTGAAACAGTGAAACAAAAAAATGACAAGAAAGATAAGTATGTTATAATTTGGAAATAGAAATTTGAAGTTTTATCTGGGTACAACATTTGTTTTAACAATAGGATATTTGATACTTATATATATAAGACCAATTGAGACAAAATGATAATAAACAATATCTGCAATGCAAAAGGGCTAATGTGCAAAATTGCCAAACTGAAAGGGTTAAGGTTTAATTAAAGCACAACTCTAATTGATACAAGGTTGTGCAATTTGTCTGTTAAAGAACCTGTTTTCGCTAGACTAAATGTTTTTGATCTGATCTTTTCTGTTTCATTTTTTGTTCCCTAGTGGTACATGTCGATGTACAAGGTTGAGTTATTGTACTCTGGTTTACTAATTTAAGGGTGTGGAGGACATTTAAGGTCCATTGGATTTTTTTTGGTGATCCTTTCTTATTACAGATTTGTCCTTAATTGGATATTTTGGCAACTTAAATTAGCAGTTAGGGCAAATCTGTTTCGTAATTTTTTTTATTTTTTAAATCTTCAAGAACTAGATTAAATCTTCGATGCTGTTGTAGTCCAGAAATGAATATATTGTATTGTCGACAATGATATTATTCTCCCTCCATAATTGCTTTGTATTGCCTGCTTTAACTCTTTAGCAAATGGGACACCAAAAAAATCTGCTCAAGGTCTCAAGGACAGTACTTGTCCATGAAACTTAAAAGCACAGTACCAGCTTTTACACACAGAATGAACTATGATTCTTAAAAGCACAGTACCTGTCCATGACGCTTTTAAGGATTCTTACTGGTACAAATGGTGTACCAGCTTAATCACAAACTCAACTGCAGCTTGATTGACACTACTGGTATAGGTGAGCTACCAGTTCTTTGTGATGAATCCTCCAATCTTTGAGGCTGTTTACAAAATGTAGTTTAGTGATAATTTTTTTAGTGAGGCTTATTAGTTGAAACAAATATTTGTTATATTAATGAATTAAAAAATAAATAAATACATATATTCGGGACTCACTTGCACGATTGATGGCCATATATTCTAGTCGTCGATTGTCCTAAGAATAAAATGAGAGAAGAAGCTAGAATTTTATCATTAGTAATTATTTTATATACTCTCGTATTAATAATTTTTATTGCTGATGAAATAATGGTAAGTTGTAAACAAAAAGATATTGTAATAATGATAATTCAGTGCAGAATGAATTATAATTAGTTTTCAATTATTTTGACTGCGTGCTTCAAGCCATTCTAATTGAAAAAGAAAAGAAAAAGAAAAATATGCATTTTAGAGGGAAAGCAACCCAATTTGATTCCATAAGAGTTTGCTACAATGAGTTTTTTAATATACATCTTTCTTCTAGGAAACAATTAATTTACCGTGTAATGAGTCACTGACGCTGTACTTCTAGTTCTTTTTCACAAGGTGGATAGGCTAATTAATTCATTGCTACTTACTCTTTGCATGTCACATAGAAAATGATTGCCAATAATGCTGTCTGAACTTTTTTTTTTGTCTATCTTTCACTCTGTGTTTCATCTCTTTCTCTCTCTCTGCAGGGGCGGATCTAGAATTTTCGTCAGAGAGGAACAAAAAAAATATCGAATCAGGTTTAATCTCATTAACTAATTGGGTACTCGAGAAAAAATAATGCTTTGACTTATACTTTTCAATATTCTGACTTGTAATTTCCGATTCTTTAACTTATAACTATAATTACCAATCATAATTCAATTTTTTTTTTTATTTTAACTGTAAATTTAGCCCAAATTACAAATCAAATGTCTAGAGGGAGAAAAATAGATCAGAACCAATAGATCAGCACACTTTTAGGAAAGTTTCCATTTGTTTGACCTGAATATGATTTTTTTGATCAAAACATTAATTTACTGTGTAACGGGTCACTGACGTTGTACTTTTAGTTTTTTGACCTTGAATAAACCATTAGATGTCACAAATGTACTCTTTGCATGTCACTGATTAAAATTAATTTTCAATTTTTTTGACTGTGTGGTTTTAGCCATTCTAACTGACAAAGAAAAAGAAATTCATAGGAAAGCACCCCAATTTGATTTCATAGGAGATTGATACAAGGAGTAGGGACAAATGTACCCTAATTTCTAGGAAAGCACACTTTGTATATCCCGTGAGTCAATAGTTACCGTTTGTTTGACCTGAATATGATTTTTTTTAATCAAAACATTAATTTACTGTGTAACGAGTCACTGACGTCGTACTTTCAGTTTCTCTGAAAGTGGATAGGCTTATTAATTATTTGGTCTATTGGAATAATCTTTGTTTTTGTTTTGGTCTATTGGAATAATGGGAACTGTTTCGAATCTTTATATTGAATTATGAGAGTATATTTAACGAGATTGAGAGTCTATGAATCTGAATTTGTTCATGAGATTTAACTGGGTGAGTACTGTGAAATCTGAAAACGTAGGCCCATCTGGTTAAATATGCGTATGTATTCTGATTTATTTGTGTGGATTAATTCAATTATATTTATATTATTGTTTTGAATAAATCAGTTATAGGGAAGCGTGTCGTTAAATAATTGGTTATTGAGCTTTGTAGATAACTTTCCTTTTATTTCATGTTTGCGACATAGGTTGATGGACCATCGGAGGAATGCTAGTATGTCGATCTATCGGCACATGCCCGATCGGGGACTAGGGCATGACAAATGCTTTTATTTATTTATTTTTTTTATCACTTGACTTTGTGCTAAATTTAATTTCAAAATCTATACTTTAAAAATCTAAACACAATACTAGTGAAGTAGACCAGTTTCAACAATTTAGATTCATCATTTAAATTCATTTCAATAAATTTTGGAGTTAAGCTCAAATAAAGCTTGGTGAGGTTAAGAGCACGTTAGTTCAACTCATATATAAGAAAAAAAAAATGCTTCATTATATGCTTCATTTAAGAGTAAAGCTAGCGTGTGACATTCTCACCAAGAAAGTTTGGTTAGCATAACTCCAAAAGTATATCGGATCGACGTCAAATGTCAAATCCAAACCGTTGAAATCCATGTACTTTATGAGTGATGCATATACATGCAAAATTTTGAAAGTTTCCAGTTTATTTGCTACACGGTCAAGTGGTCAAAGAAATAATAAAAATTGAATATATAAAATAACTTATAATAAAATGTTCATTTCTTTGACCACTTGACCGTGTAGCAAATAAACTCGAAACTTTCAAAATTTTGCATGTATATGCATCACTCATGAAGTACATGGATTTCAACGGTTTGGATTTGACATTTGACATCGATTCGATATACTTTTGGAGTTATGGTCACCAAATTTTCTTGGTGAGCATGTCACACGCTAGCTTTACTCTTCATTTAATACCTTCTATGTAGGTGGGACCTTTATCTTTTGTTCTACTTACTTGGTCCTCTGTTTTCTTTATTTAATTTTTTTGCAGTCCTTTTGAATGGTTCTGATCTGAATTAATGTGTCAGAATTTGTGAAGTCAGGGTTTATAATCTATAGGGTTTGAAATGCTAATGTGCCCTCTTCAAGTCAAATTTATCTCTAATGGTAACAAATTATAGTGGGTGTTAATATTATTGCAGCTGAAGTAATTTCCTTAACAAAATTTCCAATTATTGCAACTTCCTACAATCATCCTAGTTCATTCATGTATCCGTACAAGAATGAAGAGTAGTGTCAGGCTACAGTACCAATGCATGTGAGTCTTAAAGTAAAAGTGACTGTTTTGTGAACCCGCGAGAAACACAAGAGCTCACATTCTGTGAACCTATTTGACTGAAAGTTTGTGAGCTTTTAACCTCATTGGTTCAGTACAAACTGGAATAAAGCTTGGTGCGACAGGACAGGAGGAGTGGGTGAAGGGGTTGTGCGTGAAGCCCTACACGGCTAGACTCTAGTCGTGCGTGCTGAGTGCGAGAAGAACTGGAGAAGTCGGGTTGGGTACTTTGTGTTCAATTCATTCACGCTGCCTACTGGGTATAGTTGTATTAAGAAATGAACTGAAGCAGGATTGTTCGATTAGTGGAAACGGTTCTGAAAATTTTCAAATCGAACTGAACCAAAGTATTAAATCTGTTCTAAAAAGTAAACTGAACCGATCCAATAAACTAAAAAAATCAAACTGTTTAATCCAATCTAGTTCGGTTCGGTTTAAACCGATTAAATCGGACCCAATGAACACTCATACATACAATTTCTCCAAAAAAAAAGCATCAAAACATATAGACATAGTAACCCCACTCCACCGAAAGTAATCTACTCCATGAAAAAGATAAAATACAAGTTAAATAAGTTTATAAGTGACGATTGATGCTACTATGTTCAAAGTGAGGATTAATTCATTTGACTTATTTTATATTCTCTTTTTAAACCCTCTAATTTAAATTTAAGGTGGAGTAGAGATATATATGTATAATTAATTATGTTTTGGGGTTACTAGTATGAGCTGCTGTAACCCATGGGCTATTTCAACTCAAAAAAAAAAAAAAAAAATCATTTGACTTATCTATGCAAGGTGTGCAAATATCTAAGTGTTTTGATATAAATTTTTGAAATAAATGCATGAAATATATGAAGTATTGATTTAGATGTGTATTATGTTTTGTATTGTAACGTGCACAATAGATGTTTGAGGATGATTAAAATTGGTTGAGGCATTTCATTGTATCTGGTCTATATATATACATAGAAAGTTATCAACAGCTATACTTCATTAAATTGAATGGATAAAAGGTAGGTGCAATAGTTAGGCAAGAAGTTGATATAAATTAATTTCTGATCAATCCGAAATTAAAGTTATGTAGAAATTAAAAGGCTTGGCCCACATTTATATTTTTCAGAGGAGCTGTGTACAAAGCTCTGTACAAATTAAAGCTTGGATCAGTAAAAAATTAAAACTCTGTAGGCTGTACAAATTAAAAAGCTTTGATATAAATCAGGGTTCTAAATAGCTAGCTATGGCGGCGCTATAGCTACGCTATAGCTTTTCCGGATCATAAACGCTAAGCTATGAGATAAAATTGCGCTAACTCAGCTACGACCGCTATTACCGCTATATGAGACCCGCTATAGCTACCGCTATGCTACATAGTTTTTTTTTTTGCAATTTATATGGACTTTTGTACTTCTATTCTTATTTCTAATGCTACATGGTATTCTACGATAAGTATACTAAACCAAACTATATGCTTCTATTTTTATTTGTGATTTATTCTATCATTCTATATCGAGAAATATTCAAATACTAATTCTTCATTTTGATTACTCTTTTTATAGTATTCATTTGTAAAATTATTATCGTTCATTTCAATTGAAAGCTGATTTTGATTATTATTATAATTATAAAATGTTTAAATATGTATATTGACTTCATTTACCTTATAAAATTAATTGCCCTTTGTCTATTATAATATGTAATACCATGAAGTATAAACTATTAAATAATGTAATTTTTTAGATTTTTTTCCTTCTTATTTGCGTAATTGATAAAAAGTATAGACTTAGATTAGTTGTCATTTAGTTGTTACATCAATTCTCTAATATTGATTGTGTTGATAATTAGTAGAAATATAGAATATAAAGTTTGAAAAGGGAAAATCGCTATGTGTGATAGCTTCCGCTATAGCTACGCTATTCGCAATAGCTTTTTTTTTTGGTCTCCCCGCTATGCCGCTATAATCGCTATTTAGAACCTTGATATAAATTCATTTTTTATCTTTCGAGTAGTAGGCTGTTGTAGTAATAAATGCTAATTAGATCTAGAAGAACATTTATATTTGACATAAAAAGTTTTGATGCCAACGACTAGCATATTTCAATGGATATATTATTGTAGCAATAGATTCTAATTTTTATATTGTAGCAATAAATATTATTTTTGAATTTTTTTTTATAAAAGTTGATTCTATCTCTATTCTTTTTGTATCTTGTCAATAAAAAAATTATTATAACACAATAAAAATTTATTTGATTATTTGTCACTAATTAAATAAATAAAATTTAAAGAGCATGGTAACATTACTCATCCATTATTATTTTTTTATATGAAATTAATAGACGTATCAAAAGCTCTTAAAATATGTGACATCTTTAAAATATTGTAGCAATAAATGCTAATTTTTATATTGTAGCAATAAAAAATCATATTTAAAAAAAATGTCATATAGAAATAGATTCTATCTCAATATTTCCTACAACTAAACCCATGGAACAACCGAACACTCATTCAACACATTCCTATATCTATTCCCATGTACACCAATAAATATGGGATCCTGCAAATTATAAAGTGGGTTTCCGATCCCGTCAAATTTCATCTCGTATAATCCCGTGACAAACGAACAGGTCCTTATGCTCTTTTGCTTGTCCACACTGTCCATTTTAAAATAATTGGGTTTCCCTTGGATGGAGTAGGTATGTTTATTTTTGTAAGATATAACTCATTAGTCCATTTATTTATCAATCGATGATTTTCTAGGATGGTTAATGTACTATGCAATTATTCTTCTGGAAATTTTAATTGGAGAATTCCAATTTTATTGCGTAATTAATTGTAATTTGAAAAAGGCAAAAAAAATCTAATTATTTTGAAAATTTTCTTTGATGATGCTTATTAATTAAAGCAAATGTTTGTAATTTAATTAAATTCATTTAAATATTTAAGCATCGCCTGCACGATATATTGTCCTAAGAATAAGATGAGGAAAAAAAAAACAGAATTTTATCATCAGAACCTTGTAAAAGTATTGATTATTTTACATAGTCTCATATATCTAATAATTTTTATTGGTGATAAAATAATGATAATTCGTTAACACAAGCTTTTGATATTATGAGATTATGCAGATTCAAATAAAATTAATTTTCAATTTTTTTGACTGTGTGGTTTTAGCCATTCTAACTGACAAAGAAAAAGAAATTGAGTGGAAAGCACCCCAATTTGATTCCGCAGGAAATTGCTACAAGGAGTAGGGACAAATGTACCCTAATTTCTAGGAAAGCACACTTTGTATATCCCGTGAGTCAATAGTTACCGTTTGTTTGACCTGAATATGATTTTTTTTAATCAAAACATTAATTTACTGTGTAACGGGTCACTGACGTTGTACTTTCAGTTTCTCTTAAGGTGGATAGGCTTATTAATTATTTGCTACATATAATGTTTACTCTTTGAATGCCATATAGATTATGATCGCCAATAATTCTTATCATCTCTTTGCATTTTGCTTTTAAGAAAGCACACTTTGTATATCATCTCTGTAACTTTATTGCTTATCATCTCTTTGCATACCTTTACTATCTTTCACTCTGTTTCTCCGATCTTTGGTATCATCTCAATCTCTCTCTCTCTCTCTCTCTCACACAATCAGTATTTTCATAATTTACTTCCTTTGTTACCGATCTTTGTTATCTTCGAATCTCTTTTCCATCTACAGAAAAACTATTTTTGTCTCTCGATCCCTGTCTTACACTTTCTTCTTACAACTCTTTTTTCTCTTGTATTTTGAATTTCTCAATTCATCTTTTCCAACAATCTACTACAATACTTTAGCGAAAAAAAAAAAAAACAGAGAGACTTTAAATTAGAAGAAGAAAAATCTCCATCGAGATGGCTCTTTCAACCGTTGGTGAATGGTTCGGGTCTGCTATCATTAGCAAACTCGTTGACACGGCTTATTCCTACATGGCCGAGCAGATGTTGCCAGCTGATATTGAATCCGAGCTACGTAGACTGAAAGCAGCTCTTCCCAAGATCACAACTGTAATAGGTGTGGCCGAGGCATTGAAGTTGAAAGACCCAAATTTAGATGCCTGGCTGGCGCAATTCAAGGAAGCGTTCTTTGCAGCTGAAGACGTGCTTGACGAACTCAAGTACTGGGAGCTGGCTGACATGGTAAAAAACCGAGATGAGGTTAGTGGATCTTCCTCATTAAAAAATATAGGCTCGCTGAAGAGAAAATTTACTATTTCTGCTATTAGTAATGATACCTTGAAGAGGTTGAGGGGGGCTGTGAAAATATTAGATTGGGCTGCCACTGATGTTGGCCATTTCCTCAAATTAGCTACTGTACTAGATGTTAATAAGCCTGTTTACACTTCTAGTCGAGAAACTACTTCCCTTTTAACTGAAACCAAAGTATTTGGGCGTGAGAGTGAGAAGGCCATCATAATTGACTGGTTAAAGAAACCGGTATCTCACAATTCTATCTCCGCCTTTTGTATTGTGGGGCCGGGTGGATTAGGGAAAACCACTCTTGCTCAGTTAATCTTTGATGAGATTAGCAAAGATAACCATTTTGACAAAATAATTTGGATTTGTGTTTCAACAAGCTTTAGTGTCGAAGATATAACAAGAAAAATTCTACAGGAACTAGGAGAAAAAATCCACGATAATGAATCATTAAATCGCCTTCAGATCAACTTGAAGGAAAAAATAATTTCAAAGAAAATTCTATTTATACTAGATGATGTGTGGAATGATGACAAAATGTGTGATTGGGAAAAACTTATTGCTCCCCTGAAATTTGTACAACAAGGAAGCAAAATTTTACTCACAACTAGAATGAAATCAGTAGCTGACATGCTTGCTCATGTGCTACATGTGGAACAAGAAAATATACAGTTGGGAGGCTTGGAAGAGCAAGAGTTGTTAGAATTGTTTAATAAACATGCATTTAATAATTATAACTCTAACAATTATAAGGATTTGCAAAATATCGGAAATGATATTGTCAAGAAGCTCCGAGGTAGCCCCCTAGCAGCAAAGGTGATTGGAAGCTTGCTGAATTTTAACATGGATTTCCATTATTGGAAAAGAATTTTGAGCTATGATTCACTAATTAATTTAGAGCAAGCGAAGGATGTGGTAGATGTGCTGAAATTGAGCTATTATCATTTACCAGCAGATTTACAATAATGCTTTAGATTTTGTAGCATATTTCCTCAAGATTATGAATTCGACAAAGATGACTTGATCAGAATGTGGATGGCCTTGGGATTCATACGCCAAGAGTTTCATGAAGAAGATAGGCAAGAAGATATTGGAGAAGAGTACTTCAATCACCTTTTAAGAAAATCTTTCTTTGAGCGATATCCTCACGAGAACAATGTGTATGTTATGCATGATTTGCTACATGATCTAGCGCAAAATGTATCGAAAGGAGAATGTTCCAGAGTAGAATCAGAAAGCAAAACTAATATTATACCTAGCACTGCACAACATGGGTGTGTTCGTGAAAGCCAAATTCAAAGGATATTCAATCTTAGGAATTTACGTTCCTTGGTAATAACCTTATCTGGAGAACATGATAATGGAGATGGATTTGTTCTCCCAAATGGTTCACTTAAGGAAACTTTGCGTTTATTGGTCATACATGGTAGATGTGAACTGCCAGAGGAGTTTAGTCGTTTGATCCACCTTCGGTTTCTAAAGTTCGATCCCAGATTTGTGACACATTTATCTGAAGCTTTTATTCCTAATTCAATTTATAAGCTTTATCATATTCAAGTGCTAGACTTGACCTGTAATGATGTAACATGGAGGACCAATTTTGTTAGCTTACGAAATTCAGATAATGAGGGGGTTGAAACAATGGGAATAACCAATCTTGTTAGTTTACGGTACATGGACCTTCCCAATCAAGTGATGGAAAACATTCATGGAGTGCACAAGCTAACCTCTCTCCGAAAGTCAAATTTTTTTGTTGGGCAAGAGTGTGGTTGTCATATAGATGAACTCGGAACGCTTAACAATCTCCGAAGCCTTTCTATTGAAAACATTGAGAATGTAGGGGATCCAATTGAAGCTAAGAAAGCCAACCTATCTAAAAAAGAAAGTCTTATTACTCTTTCTCTAAATTGGAGTTCCAGGATAAATTCGGATAATCATAAGCAAGTCATTGATAACCTCCAACCCCATTCAAATCTTAAGGAATTGATAATTAAGAATTATGCAGGCCACATATCTCCAATTTGGATGATGGATTCATCTCATCTATACCTATCATCCCTCACACTTTCTGGTTGTCCTAATTGGGAAACATTACCATTTCTTGGGCAAATACCACGTCTAAAACTACTTTCTCTTTCATATATGAATAATGTGAAAGAAGTGGGCTATTCATGTGATAGCACAACTGATTGTGCTTTTCCATCTTTGGAAAAGCTATATTGTTACGACATGACAAAATGGGAATCCTGGGCAACAGCACACATTTGTTATGGCTTTCCAAATCTAAAAGAACTTGTAATCGGATGCTGTCCAAACCTGCCCAAACTTCCTGCCATTCCTTCTTCTCTTTTCAAATTTGAAGTGCGTTATGTGGGAATTAATTCCCTTCCAGATATGCACCATGGTTCTAGCATTACAACTCCAGCACCGTCATGTATGAAATCATCGCTTGGAGTAGTAGATATTACCAACTGTCCCAAATTAACATCATTGAATGGATTTATGCAGCAAGAGAACCTAGATTTACAAGGTGTTAAGGATCTAACCATCGTACGCTGTACGAATTTGGTTCAGCTACCAACTGGTGCATTTGGGAACTTTGTGTCACTAAAACACTTATCTATAATGGATATCCCAAATCTGGTAATAGTTGATAACCAGAGCATCCTCCTGCCTATCAAACTAAAATCTCTTAAAATGGGAAACTGTGGTGAACTTGATGTGCCGTTGCTAGAGTCAGCATCACAGCTCCCTGCACTTGCAACTCTTTATATTGAAAATAGTGAACATATTACTTGTATCCCTTCCTCCGAAAATGCATTTACTTCACTTAGTAATCTGAATATCTTCAGATGCAACAAGCTCATTGAACTTTCATCTATGCAACAAGCACACACTGTCAACCCAGGAAACAACTTGGTCTCTTTAAAGATTAGTAATCTGGAAATTGATCACCTCTGTCTCCTTCTTATTGAGCCTCTCAAATGCCTAAGATTTGTTAGTTGCCTTCAAGTTGGCAACTGTTCAGAGATGGAGGCCCTGCCCGAGGAATGGCTGTTACAAAACAGTAGTACCCTAAAGAGGTTGACCATCTCTAATGCAAACTCACTGCGGTCATTGCCTGGTACAATGGTGATGCTCACTTCCCTTAAGCAACTTAACATTTACAAAGCCACTTCACTGGAAGAAATCCCCGAAATGCCTGCTTCACTGATTTATAAGAACATTACAACAGATAAGGGGCCGTGATCTTAATAATTTTTGGGAAGGAAGCAGAAGTCCGTGGGCTAAGCTCTCTGACTATATCTCGACCCTCATGTAAGAATCATTATAATTTTATTATGCCTAGTTTTTGCTTATTTCGTGCGCTATGCTTTTCCAACTTCTGAATTCACTCCGTGGCCTCACAATTGATTATTAGTGTAACTTCTTACCGTTGGCTCATGCATACACAAACAGTGGCCCCATCAACAAGTGGCGCATGCTGTTGCATATGTGTGAAATTCCAGAGGAGCAGAGGATAAAATAATGGAAGCTCCACTGCATTAAGCACAAAGCAAAAATATAATTACATAAATGCCATGTACGAGATACAAATAACTGCCACTGCGTTTTATTCATGAAGGTATATATCTCTCCTTGTGCCAATTATTAATTTCTGTTATGTTTCTTTGTAAATTAAATTAAGTTTGAGAGATACTAACATTTCAAACTTTTAACTCCGCCTATATCTAAATGATGTAGCCGGTCCCAAGCCCGGACAAGAGGAGGAGGGTTATTTAAAAAGTTTGAAAAGTGTATATTGAATAATTAACAATTCAATGTGAAACAGTGAAACAAAAAAATGACAAGAAAGATAAGTATGGTATAATTTGGAAATAGAAATTTGAAGTTTTATTTGGGTACAACATTTGTTTTAACAATAGGATATTTGATGTTTTTGACCAATTGAGACAAAATGATAAAAAACAATATCTGCAATTCAAAAGGGTCAATGTGCAAAATTGCCAAAGTGAAAGGGTTAAGGTTTAATTAAAGCACAACTCTAATTGACATAAGGTTGTGCAATTTGTCTGTTAAAGAACCTGTTTTCACTAGACTAAATGTTTTTGATCTGATCTTTTCTGTTTCATTTTTTGTTCCCTAGTGGTACATGTCGATGTACAAGGTTGAGTTATTGTACTCTGGTTTACTAATTTAAGATTGTGGAGGGCATTTAAGGTCCATTGGAATTGTTTTTGTTAATCCTTTTTGGTTACAGATTTGTCCTTAATTGGATATTTTGGCCATATAAATGTTTATTTGATTTGCCGGAGAACTACAAAACTGTTCACTTCAAGTTTTGCAATTTAAATTAGCAGTTAGGGCAAATCTATTTCGTAATTTTTTTTTTTTTTTAAATCTTGAAGAACTAGATTAAATCTTCGATGCTGTTGTAGTCTAGAAATGAATAAATTGTATTGTCGACAATGATATTATTCTCCCTCCATAATTGCTTTGTATTGCTTGCTTTAAAAACCACAGTACCAGCTTTTACGCACAGAATGAACTATGATTCTTAAAAGCACAGTACCTGTCCATGAAGCTTTTAAGGATTCTTACTGGTACAAATGGTGTACCAGCTTAATCACAAACTCAACTGCAGCTTGATTGCCACTCTACTGGTATAGGTGAGCTACCAGTTTTGTTTGATGAATCCTCCAATCTTTGAGGCTGTTTACAAAATGTAGTTTAGATTGAATTGAGCTTAACTATGATACAATTTATTTATTTATTAAGACCAATATATCATTTTTCAATTCTTGAGACCAATTTATCTAGTAACATGACAATTTATTCAGTTTTCAGTCATTTTGAAGTTGTACCAGTCACTACATTTTGAAGTTTTGTAGTTTTTTTAGGAGACATCTTCAGTGATTCTTAACTGAATTTCTTTTTACAATACCTCAGGCCCAGATTTTGGCATAGTCTACCATGCCAATTTTTTTTAATTTTTAACAGTATCAATCTTTATTTCAACTGGAATGATATCTGTTTCATTAATGAATATATTAGATAGGATCAAGTAAAAGGACTAAAAGATACAGTGTGACTGTATTGAGTTCAAACTTTAAAGGATACAAGTACAAAACTGCCAAAGTGGGGATGAACTACAAATTTTGATAAGGTAAGAAGAACATCAAGTTATATAAAGTTGGTGTATTCTCATGTTGTTTTTGACTGCTATTATTCAGTTCAGTTCAGGTGCAGTGAATCTGAAACCAACTCAAACAAATTACAACAAGATCAAGAATAGAGAGACCTAATTATGACCTTACACAGTGAACCTCTAGCAATTAATAGCCACCAAGCATAGTGTCATAGTGTGTTTGTAATGAATCCAATTTCAATTTTGTGGCAATTTGAGAATTTTTGGAACTTTGGATGAAATTTGAGGATTTCAAATTAGAAAAGAAAATTATAAGAAAAACAAGAATCTCTGGCGAGCTAACCAAAACATACATTGTTAGGTTCAAGACATAATTTCCCTCAGCAATTCGTAAATTGTACAAATAACTGAAGAATCGAATCAATTTTTATTAATCAGGAACGCGGTCACTATTAAAATCTGAGGTGAAACAATAAAATTAGTAATTAATTGACTAAATTGACTACATTTATTTTGCTAGTATGCCTCTGATGTTTTTGCTAGTATGCCTCTGATGTTTGATGTTATTTTGGTTTGTTATGTTGATTTGTTGTTACACTTTTATTGTTTGCTAGGTATAGATGGATTGTATGCTAGCGTTCTATTTTGGACTTGATGTATGAACTCTTTCGTTTCATAATGAAACCGGTGGTAAAATACCACTTTTTCAAAAAAAAAAAATTGACTAAACTGAATCCATACATGGATTTCCTATATATATATATATATTTTTTTGGGTTCTTACATGACCCGTAGGCCTACATTAATTCCTGCAAATCAAAAATCGGTTCAGTACTACCCCCGGTATCCCAACCATATATTTTCCCCTGCTGTGCTAACCTACGAGCTATTTCTATTCTTGAATCCTGTCTACTGCAATGAATAGCATTGAGGCAGTTGAAATCCTGCGATTGAATTTTCCAAGCTGTCCAGATATGCTCATAGGTTCTCCAGTCACTGATTTTTGGTAGGCCTTTTTTGAGTGCGGAAACAATCTCTAATGAGTCTGAGTACACAGTACCCCTTCCATTAGAAATTCAATCGCAGGATTTCCTATATGCTGACGAAACTAAGAAACAACCATCATTAGAAATGGTTATCTGAATATTCCAAATCAATAGCGACACGACAGATCAGCAGCCAAATCAGCGGAATACGCTCATCTGTTTTAATGGATGCTCTCCAGTTTCTTCTTGCATATCTTCTCCTGTTCTGGCGAAGTGGGGCCCTTCCCTTAGTGACTTGTTGCCTTCAATGGTCACGGGTATGTTACTAAACGCGGACCCCAGTCGCAGGGCATCAGATGTTATATGAATCATGACTAGGGTGGGAAATGGCACGGTGGAGCCGGTTCTGTCACGGAACGACACCATTACGGCACGGCACAACACACTACGCGTATTAGATACCAGTGTTATTAAAACCGGACCGGACCGACAGTTAAACCGAAAAAAAACTGGACCCGGATATCTTTCCGGTTTGACTCTCCAGATAGACCACTTATGTTGCTGAACCGACGAGAACCGGTTTTTCTTGAAAACTGTGGACCGTGCAACACATATAAACCCCGTTTTCTACAAGTGTGATTCAGTTTTTTTTTTCTTCAAATAACATCGGGAATCACCCCCCAAAATCCCACTAGGGCGACTCCATAGTACATAGAGTCAGAGAGAGGAGCTTGAGCAGAGGCTTGATGGATCAGTTCCTGATCTTCCTCTCCTCACCATGGCCTTGATCCGCTTCGAATTCACACGAGCCTCTCCAGATCCTCCTCAGCAGCACAAGCAAATCTTCTGTGACTTGTTAGAATTTGATGAAGAAGGAGCCTGAGCAGAGGCTCTAATTGAGGGGAGCAATTTGGTGCCTAGGGAGAGCAGAGAAGTGGGTGACTCTACGGGTGCTCTACTTCTTATATTTGAGTAGTGAAAATGAGAAATTAGAGGAACGAAAGAACAACACAGAGTCTACAGTCCTTTCTATATATATCACTTAAGGTCTGGTATTAAATCTTAACGAACCCAGCGCTATTCTTTATGGGATTGAACAATTGCAATGCTCTCAAACTGTTTGATGCAATGTCCAAATCAAAACTATCAATTCTTTTATGGGATTGAACAATTGCAATGCTCTCAAACTGTTTGATGAAATGTCCGAATCACAACTAATCGAGTAATACTACATCAAACCATGTTTAATGTTTTTGAATAGCGTACTAACTGCATCAGATCTCGCTTTGTATCTTGCGTTAATTCAGTTTTAGCTCTGCTTTATATGTATATATAATGATTAAGGCCTGCTTGAGAATTGAATTAGTTTTCACAGTCATGCAATTTAAAACAGGTGTGTGGAGTTTTCTAAATTGTAGCTTTTATAACTTTGTTAGTTATTAAAATTTCTATTTATTTATACATGTCATGCGTAATGCATCATTCAACATGCATGCTGTTTAATTATTTATAAATTTATGTATACACAATCTTCATATCTTATTAATATATGTTATTTAAAAAATTAGCGGTTGAACCGATTGATTCACCAGTCCGACAAATAAACCACTGACCCGAAGCTTTGCCGGATCAACGTGCGATCCGTTTCTGATAACATTGTTAGATACATCAATGGTCGCAGGGCTTCCCACTAGATGAGAGAATAAATCAGACCTCCAAACATATTTACTCTGATTAAAGTATTGTTCAAATTTGAAAATACATGATTTCGGCCCATTATATAGAATTGGATCTCTAGGGCCCAATTTTCTCCGTTGAATTTAGGCCCATTACAATCTAATTTTCTGGATGAAATTTGCTTTTGGGCTGTACTTTCAATTTCATATATTTGGTTTTATGATATAAATCTTGTAGGAAACTAAATTATAAAAATTTTAAGACCTTTTTATGACTTTTGAATAAGAACGTCTAAATTTTTATATCAATGATTTCTTCATATTCAAAAAATATTTAAAAATGTAAATTTGGTTTCACAAAAAATATCAGGCCTATTATTTGTTCGTAGTATCATCGCCTCATTATTTGTTGGTATCTTTATCAATATTACAACTATTATTTAAATAAAAAGTAAAAAAAATATATAGATGTTCCTTTTATCATTAAAATAGGTTATAGATCGAACTTAACAAGATTTGTTAGGAATCAAGAGTATGAAAAAAATATCCACATACATGAATAATATTTTTGCATGGTTATGTGAAAATTGATATAAATCATATATATATATATATATTTTTTTTGGTTAAACTTTAAGAAGAAGAAGAAAGAACGACGGGAATTTTAAGCACTTAAACATTTATCAATTCTAATGAAGCACAATGCATAATTAAAAAAAAAAACTTTAAGTAATTCAAAAATATTATGTAAATTGTCAATATACAAAATAAATAATTATTTTTTAATCATTCGATTAGTTAAATTGTAAAGTTTGTTGCCCGGGCGATGGACACTATGAACGTAAAATATATTTAAAAAATTAATTGTAAAATCAGGGACGATCAACATTAATGCATATGGACATAATGTTAAGTAAACAAAATTATATAGTTTGAATTTTAAAAAGGGTCTGATAATTGCCTACTAAACAAATCTCCAAGTGTGCCTCTCAAGTATTTAATGTCCAATTTTTATTTTCAACGTTTATATTCAAATTTTTAAAATTTTATTTATAACATTTTACAATGCTACTCGCAAGTTGTTAAACCTCTATTTATAAGTATTTAAATCCTGAATCTGAATAGTTTTAACTTCTAACTATTTTTATCTTCAAGTCAAAGAAGAATAGATTCATTTCACCCATTGTTTTTTTTTTATCATTATTGTTCATTCTTGTCCATTTTTATCTTCAAACCATTTAAACATCTGATACCTATCATTTAAATTATAACGTTCCAACATTTAAACCTCAAATCCAAGATTTTTTTTTTTTTTACAACTGACAATTTTGTCCATTATGACCTTCTAGAAGATCAATACGCCTCTTGAAACACAACTGTTCAAGGTCTTTCCTAGCACTTTGTCTATGTTTTCCCAGCGTTTCCAAAGTGCCATCTGGATACACAACAAGAATGAGACACTTTTCGCGAGGATAAAAAAGTGACTTTTTGCGACGGACTACTCTTATTATTCAGTTTTTTCTTTTTGCGATGGATGACCGTCATAAAAGCGTTTTTTCCCTCGCAAAAAGTGTCTACTTTGTTGTAGTGATATTACAATTCTCGGCGTTTACCAAGCGCAGCGTTTTTTTCCCGACATTTGGAAGGACCATTACCGGCGTGTCAGAAACGCTACCAGAAGTCTTGATATTAAAAAAAAATTAAAAATGTTTTCCGGGTGCTTCTAAAACGCCACCAAAAGTAACAAAAAATAAAAAAAATTTGGCCAACAAATGCCCTTAGGCTTTCAATTTACATATCAATGCAGTACATCGTTTAGTTACATTAAGCACTTGTTGAAAATAAAAAGAAAGTAAAACCAACATAATTAAAAGGTCTTGGATTTCTGTACTTGATCTAATTTTAAGCAACATCAAGCACTTGTTTAATTACAATATAATCTCTATGCTTGGTGTGTATATTGTCGGAACAATCTCCACACATTTGCATATGAAAGCAAACCTTGAAAAGCTCGACATTTACATCTCCAACTTTTGCATTAGTTAGCATATTTATACATCAACCTGAACAAGAAAGTAAAAGGTTTCCACTATAACATTGGATATCATTATTAGCAATAGACTATCATCACTGTAGCAAGTCTCATGTCATGCACATTGCCAGAGACTAAATTATTAAATTAAAGTGACAATTTTATGTTATCTAATTATCATGTAATATCAGTTAGTATAAGTAGGCCCATTAGTTACCTAATTCCTCTTTTTATAGTGTTTGCGACAAGCACTGTCGCTTCTTTTCTCAGTTGATAGAAGGGGGAATCGTTCTCCATTGAGCCAGTACCAGCAGCTCCATTTGATGAAGTACTGGTACTGACTGAATTTTCTAATGCTTTGATTTTCAGATTTTGAACACTTGGCTCACTGGAAATATCTTCCGGTGAACCAAGAGTAGTGCCAACTAAGCTGTCACTAAGTAGTGCCAAACGTAATTTGACGAATGTTCAACAGTTCAAGCCTCAAGATTGACGAATGTTCAACAGTTCAAGAATCCGAGTCTTGCTGGTAGAGCAGCTGCCCTCCCAGCTTGAAAAATTATGGATTCTTTCATATCACCACATGGAGTTGTTTACTGGATTAGGAGTTTGGATATGTTAGTTGCACTAGAAATTTCTTTCTGCAAAGCCCTAAAATCACTAACTATGGATGGATGGCAGTTGGTGGACTCATCTGTGGCCTTCAATGATTCCTCCAATGAATGACATGCCACATATTGACACCGCCCGAATTGCACCGTTCTAAAACTTTTGAAGCGTATAGGCCTCATCATTCAGTGACATGTCATATGGGACGCTTCAATGGACCCATTCAACAACAAGGGTCCTGTCAACCTTCTCTGGACCAAGACGATCCTGGCCCGAGTCACAACTAAGCCCGTTCCTTGATAGCTTGCTGGACAGAAAAACAGGCTTTAGTGTTTGGGCCATATCTCCTTCATACGAGGTCCAATTAAGGTGATTCAAAATTCTGTGGAAAGATAAGAGAATTTTCTACAACTTTCATGTTGGGACTTATTCCAGAAAAATAAATTATCTTGGTCTAAAGGGCGTGTTAAGTCAACTGATCTGGTTGGAGTCTGTGAGAGTTATAAATTGTTTTCTGTTTTCAAGTTTTATTTTGTGGGATTTTAGGAGTGTCTTTTGAGTGTTTCTAGGAGTTTATTAATTGCATTTTGGTATTATAAAAAGTAGTTGAAGTTGTATTAATGTTTAGGTGACTTTTGGAGGTCATTGTAAGGCTATAAGAGAAGCCATGCTTATTTTGTAAAACAACTATTGAATATATACGAATTTTATTGTTTGAGTTGAGTTTATCTCCTCTTATCCACTATTGGGTTGAACTTTGCTCCTCTTGAGTGATATTTAGTTGAACTCGCTGGTGTCCTTGTGAATCTCTCCGTTGCCGGACCGTGTCATTTGGTATCAGCCGACGAAGCATTTCCTGACTTACAGAATTGAAAATCATAAACTGTGGTTTGCTTTGTGTAATTCCAGATGGATTGATTCCATCTGGACCATGTTATGTGTGTGTTTGTGGTTGTGGCTGTCCTAATTACCTTGAAATTAAACATTGGCAATCAATCAAATCAGGTTTGTAATCAAATTATAATTTAGTGCACTGAACTTTTTTTTACTTTTCTGTAAAAATAAGGTTTGGCAGGATTTGTCAACGTACTGATGAACATTTCTTTTCTATACTAGTTGTTTGTTGCTGCTAAATAAGCTCTTCTCCAATTATTTTACAGATTTTTTCAATGATGTCTTCTTCACACACAAGGAACAGTACGAAATCCCCTCATAAACCCTCAATAGAAATGAATTTACTATTCAATTTATTATATGATTTGTAATAAATCTTAAGAAAAAAAATTTTGAATGAATAAATCATAAGAATTTTCTTTGCTTATGGTGGCATATATATTTTCATTGATTTTGTATTTTTTTTCCCTATAAATACTGTTTTTTTTTCTTCAGTTTGTCTCCTCTTAAGAATGATTTAGTAAGACAATAGACAATTTTGTGCCAATTTTTGCTCATTGTTTGGATCTACCCTATTTTTTTCTCCATCTCCAATTTTCAGCTTTCTCATAAGTCATAAGGCCTTTTTTCTTATAAAAAGCATGAATAGATAGATGAACTACAGAAAATTCTAGACAGCTGGTCTGAAATCCATTGTATACGTACTGTAAAAAATAACATCTGATGTTTAATACATTGTGACATTTTATCCAAAACAGTGACACTATGAATAGCCCTGTCACTTGTTAGCTACAAAACTCTTAAATCAAAAAGGTTAGTGATGGAGCCTACTAAGCCGATTTTTTTAAAAATACCCATTTAATAAATAAATTAAATTAAAATGCCCAGATCTGAACCGAAATTTTAAAAATACCCAAACCGCGGATTTTTTCCGCGCTCCGGAATTTTTATTCCGGGCCGCGGAAAAAATTCGCGCCCCAAAAAAAAAAAAAAAAAAATTAATTTTTGAGCCCGAGCGCGGATATTATCCGCGGGCCGGATTTAAAATTAATTTTTTTTTTTTTTTTTTTAGTTTGGAGAAAAAAAATTATTTTTTTGGTCCAACTTTACACCTCTGGTTAACATATCAAAACACCTTCAAAAATCATGAAAATTTACCGACATACGTTCTTGACTTCATAGAATAAGACTGTAAAGTTTCATACAAAATCTCAAAACAGATTGTGAGATATCGGCTCTCAAAAATTGCCCGAACGTCAGAAGGAGTGCTTCTGACCCCAACTTTGCACATCTGATTAACATACCAAAACAACTTCAAAAATCATGAAAATTTTCGGACATGCATTCTTGACTTCATAAAATAAGACTGTGAAGTTTCATACAAAAACTCAAAACAGATCGTGAGATATCGGCTCTCAAAAAAAATTTGGCTCAGAAGCACTCCTTCAGCAGTTCGGGCAATTTTTGAGAGCCGATATCTCACGATCTGTTTTGAGTTTTTGTATGAAACTTCACAGTCTTATTTTATGAAGTCAAGAATGCATGTCCGAAAATTTTCATGATTTTTAAAGTTGTTTTGGTATGTTAATCAGATGTGCAAAGTTGGGGTCAGAAGCACTCCTTCAGCAGTTCGGGCAATTTTTGAGAGCCGATATCTCACGATCTGTTTTGAGTTTTTGTATGAAACTTCATAGTCTTATTTTATGAAGTCAAGAATGCATGTCGGAAAATTTTCATGATTTTTGAAGTTGTTTTGGTATGTTAATCAGATGTGCAAAGTTGGGGTCAGAAGCACTCCTTCAGCAGTTCGGGCAATTTTTGACAGCCGATATCTCACAATCTGTTTTGAGATTTTGTATGAAACTTTACAGTCTTATTCTATGAAGTCAAGAATGCATGTCGGTAAATTTTCATGATTTTTGAAGGTGTTTTGATATGTTAACCAGAGGTGTAAAGTTGGACCAAAAAAATAATTTTTTTTCTCCAAAAAAAAAAAAATAATAATAATAATAATAATAATAATAATAATAATTTTAAATCCGGCCCGCGGATAATATCCGCGCTCGGGCTCAAAAATTAATTTTTTTTTTTTTTCGGGGCGCGAATTTTTTCCGCGGCCCGGAATAAAAATTCCGGAGCGCGGAAAAAATCCGCGGTTTGGGTATTTTTAAAATTTCAGCTCAGATCTGGGCATTTTAATTTAATTTAATTTATTTATTAAATTGATATTTTTAAAAAAATCGGCCTACTAAGAGCAGCCCAATATTAGCCCAAAGAAGCCCACATTAATAACTCAATAGTGTTGTGTATGCTACTTAAGCATGCCCTATACATGTCCTTTTTTGTTTCACTTGGTTGGCACAAAAATAATGGACCTAAGCAGGGCTTGGCTTGCCCTTTCTTCAAGAAAATCATTTGGTAGTTCTTTCAAAGGCGTCAAGTGCAAGAGAGAGATTGTATAATTATGATTAGCTAATTCAAAGCACTGGGTTTATAAATTTTGAACTTCTGGGTTTATAAATTTTGAACTTAATTTAGTATAAATTCAATTCGTATAAAACCAAAAAAAAAAAAGATTTTTAAGTTACTTTTAAGGTTGTAACACCCGATAAAATTAATAGTATTAGACAATTTTAATTATATTTTGAAACTTAATTTCTGAATTTATTCATTAAATTGGAATATAAAAATATTCATTCATGCAAATTCCATTTCCTCTTGGTTTTACCGTAATCTATTTATAAAAGTTTACATCTCTCCTCATTTTTTTTAACACTTGGTAAAAGAGAGGAAAAAAGAAGAAGGAAACCGAGGGAAATAATAATAAGGATAGAAAAGGGAAATAGAAAATTAAAAAAAACATATTGTAATCCATCCGATTGAAATTCATGAACAGCTAATTAAAGTCTAATTTTATTTCTCGAATATTGTTATATGGTAATCAAATTTCTCTATAATTTTTGTTTTTGTTTTGATCTGTTGGAATAATGAGAACTGTATTGTATCTTTATTTTGGATTATGAGGGTATATTTAACGGGATTGAGAGTCTAGGAATTTGAAATTGTTCATGAGATTTAACTGTGTGAGTACTGTGGAATATTAAAACCTAGACCCAACTGGTTAAATATGCGTGCATATTCTGATATATTTGTGTGGATTAATTCAGTTATGTTTATATTGTTGTTCCGAATAAACTAGTTATAGGAAAGCACGTTGTTAAATAACTAGTTATTGAGCTTTGTAGATAACTTTTATTTCAATAAATTTTGGAGATTTATCATTTAAATTCATTTCAATAAATTTTGGAGTTAAGCTCACAAAAAGCTTGGTGAGGTTAAGAGCACGTTAGTTCAACTCATATATAAGAAAAAAAAAATGCTTCATTATATGCTTCATTTAAGAATTTTTTTCATAAACCATAATTAATTAATTCAATTTTACTGAACCAGCATGATTGCTTTTTTTTTTTCAAAAACCATAAAGACCGAATTGGCAATTCGGTCTGCCCATATGCGTTTCCCTCATACCGAATTGGCAATTCGGTCTCACTAATTTTTTAACTTTCGATGTGAGACGGCCACAGAAAATCCCACAACTCATGGGACCGAATGGAGCAAGGGGTCTGATAATTTAATTCTGAAGACCGAAAGTAGCAGAGGGTCTTGACAATTGAATTCTCCAGACCGGCTGCCATAGTTTTTTAACAGATTGATTGATATTGACATGCTGGATTAAGTTTACAAAGGGTGTTGTTTATTCTAAGTGGGTCCCACTTGTCATTGATATTTACAAGTTTGATGTTTATACTATTAGAGAGTGGGTTGTGGCTGCCATCTAAATTGCCTCAAAGTTAGATATATTTTAATTGACCTCGTATAAAAATACGAGTACTGCTGAGGGGGTTCTAAATAAAAATGGAGAAGTGCATCTTATTGCACTATCAGTACCAATTTGACAGGAATGCTCGATGAAGAGCAGCATAATTATAGGTGGATCAAACAATTTCAATCACAATCAATTGTCGATATTATTTTTAATTTTACAACCTAAATTATGACAGTAATTGAAAAAAAAAAACTTACTACAATCTTTAAATGAAAGCTACCAACACAATGAAGAGGCTGATCTGTAAAAACACAATCTTTCGTTGAAACTTGATTTTCAGCTGAAAATGGAAGAAGAGTTTGAGAAGAATAAGTTTCTGAGTTTCTATTAGACGTGGGGAGAGAAGAATATTTATATTTAAAAAAAAAAAAAAAAAACCAGACCGAATGGCCATTTCGGTCTGGAGGAAAAAAAATCTCACAGACCGAATAGCCATTTCGGTGTATAGGAAAAAGTTATTACACGAACAGCCACATGCGGAAAGTTAAAAAAACTGAAAAAAAAAAGGGGCAGACCGAATTGCCAATTCAGTCTTTATGGTTTTTGAAAAAAAAAAAACGCAATCATGCTGGTTCAGTAAAATTGAATTAATTAATTATGGTTTATGAAAAAAATTATTCATTTAATACCTTCTATGTAGGTGGAATCTTTATCTTTTGTTACACTTACTTGGTCCTCTGTTTTCTTTATTTAATTTTTTTGCAGTCCTTTTGAATGGTTCTGATCTGAATTAATGTGTCAGAATTTGTGAAGTCAGGGTTTATAATCTATAGGGTTTGAAATGCTAATGTGTCAGAATTTATCTCTAATGGTAACAAATTACAGGCATTAATATTACTGCAGCTGAAGTAATTTCCTTAACAAAATCTTCAATTATTGCAACTTCCTACAATCATCCTAGTTCATTTATGTACCCGTACAAGAATGAAGAGTAGTGTCAGGCTACAGTACCAATGCATGTGAGTCTTAAAGTAATGTGAACCCGCGAGGAACACAAGAGCCCACATTCTGTGAACCTATTTGACTGAAAGTTTGTGAGCTTTTAACCTCATTGGTTCAGTACAAACAGGAATAAAGCTTGGTGCGACAGGACAGGAGGAGTGGGTGAAGGGGTTGTGCGTGAAGCCCTACACGGCTAGACTCTAGTCGTGCGTGCTGACTGCTGAGTGCGAGAAGAACTGGAGAAGTCGGGTTGGGTACTTTGTGTTCAATTCATTCACGCTGCCTACTGGGTATAGTTGTATTAAGAAATGAACTGAAGCAGGATTGTTCGATCAGTGGAAACGGTTCTGAAAATTTTCAAATCGAACTGAACCAAAGTATTAAATCTGTTCTAAAAAGTAAACTGAACCGATCCAATAAACTAAAAAAATCAAACTGTTTAATCCAATCTAGTTCGGTTCGGTTTAAACCGATTAAATCGGACCCAATGAACACTCATACATACAATTTCTCCAAAAAGAAAAGGCACCAAAACATATAGACATAGTAATCCCACTCCACCGAAAGTAATCTACTCCGTGAAAAAGATAAAATACAAGTTAAATAAGTTTATAAGTGACGATTGATGTTACTATGTTCAAAGTGAGGATTAATCCATTTGATTTATTTTATATTCTCTTTTTAAATCCTCTAATTTAAGGTGGAGTAGGGATATATATGTATAATTAATTATGTTTTGGGGGTTACTGGTACGAGCTGCTGTAACCCATGGGCTATTTCAACTCAAAAAAAAAAAATTCATTTGACTTATTTATGCAAGGTGTTCAAATATCTAAGTGTTTTGACATAAATTTTTGAAATAAATGTTGGAAAAATATGAACTAACAAACTAATTTTAAATCTGAATTTTGATCAATAAAATAAATAACAATTATATTAAAAATAGAATCAAGAATATAATTAAAACTTTATTACCCAGAGCTGCAAAATGCGGACCTAAGACAACTTCCCGTCCTAAGCGCAGGATTAATCGGTTAAGCTTGCCCCAACTTACGCCGGTATTCCTCTACCTTCAGGCGCAACTGTGGTAGAGGTTGATGTAGCTTCTTTCAACAATGATAGCAGAATAATATGTTTTCTATAAAGAAAATATTTATTTGAGGGAGAATAGAAATTGAATTTATGAAATATGGAGCTAACAGGAAGAAGAGAGTATATCGATTATTAGATGATTGCTCTTCAGATGGTATGTGCTATTTATAGGCAAAACCATAGATATCAATCAATTTGTGCATTCATGACTATTAAAATAATATTCAATATATTACCGTTTCTTTTAAAATAAATTGAACAATGTAATGTGAATCAAAGAAACGGTCATATATATTTGAATAAATGGTAATTAATCACATCCTGCGCAAATGGAAATTGGATTTTATTTCTTGTGCAAGGTGGTGCAATTAATTCAATTGATTATGAGTAAATGCCAAGATTTAGAAATTGCATCACGCACAGCTAGCTTTCTACCATATCTATTTGATTTGATTTTCTGTGGCAGTGGATAGTGAGTTTCGTGTATAAATTAGTTTAATCAAATAATTCACAATTAGCTCCATAATTCATAAAATTAAAACGTTAATATTAACATAAATATTTATTTAAATAAATTTTGTGTTTTCAAAATATATTTCTAACAATAAATGCATGAAATATATGAAGTATTGATTTAGATGTGTATTATGTTTTGTATTGTAATGTGTACAATAAATGTTTGAGGATGATTAAAATTGGTTGAGGCATTTCATTGTATTTGGTCTATATATATAGAGTGAGTCTATGGTACTATGCATATCACGGGTTGTTACCGTGCTACGGCTCTATATTCGAGTTTTCAAATCCTAACGGTTGATCCGAACCGTTCGTCTTGTTCTCTATATTAATATGTGTTTGGAGACCAAATTTTACATTTTTTGAAAATTTTGTACTATTTTTTTAGATATTTAGAAAATAACTTGATCTGAAAATTCTGGACCATCCAAAAACAGTGATTTTCAATAAATCTAAAAAAATAGTAAAAAAATTTCAAAAAATATAAAAGTTGGTCTCCAAACACATGTTAATATGGAGAACAAGATGAACGGTTCGGATCGACCGTTAGGATTTGAAAACTCGAATATAGAGCCGTAGCATGGTAACAAATTGTAATATGCATAGTACCATAGACTCAATATATATAGAAAGGAGTTAGGCTAATATGACATTGGTGTTATTTCAAACTAAATAACACCACATCGTAAACCGTTAGATCTGCTTTAATATTCGTACAATCTGCTTTTACTGTTCAAGCACTTTATTTTGTACGAATATTAAAGCAGATCTAACGGTTTACGATGTGGTGTTATTTAGTTTGAAATAACACCAATGTCATATAGTTTGAAATGAGTGAGGGGGGTGTCCGATGGGCATCGGACCAAATAGGGTTCGATGAGGGGTTTAAACCGTCGGACTGCTTTAAGATTCGCACTCGCAATTTCGCGTCTGCTTTAAAATCCGTACACACGAATCCTAAAGCAGATCCGACGGTTTAAACCCCTCATCGAACCCTATTTGTGTCCGATGCCCATCGGACACCCCCCTCTCCCGTTTGAAATAACACCAATGTCATATTAGCCTAACTCGAAAGAAAGTTATCAACAGCTATACTTCATTAAATTGAATGGATAATAGGTAGGTGCAGAGGACTGTGTACAGAGCTTGGCCCACATTTAAAGTTATGTAGAAATTAAAAAGCTTGGCCCACATTTATATTTTTCAGAGGAGCTGTGTACAGAGCTCTGTACAAATTAAAGCTTGGATCAGTAAAAAATTAAAACTCTGTAGCCTGTACAAATTAAAAAGCTTTGATATAAATTCATTTTTGATCTTTCGAGTAGTAGGCTGTTGTAGTAATAAATGCTAATTAGATCTAGAAGAGCATTTATATTTGACGTAAAAAGTTTTGATGCCAACGACTAGCATATTTCAACGGATATATTATTGTAGCAATAGATTCTAATTTTTATATTGTAGCAATAAATATTATTTTTGAAATTTTTTTATAAAAGTTGATTCTATCTCTATTCTTTTTGTATCTTGTCAATAAAAAAATTATTATAACACAATAAAAATTTATTTGATTATTTGTCACTAATTTAATAAATAAAATTTAAAGAGCATGGTAACATTACTCATCCATTATTATTTTTTTATATGAAATTAATAGACGTATCAAAAGCTCTTAAAATATGTGACATCTTTAAAATATTGTAGCAATAAATGCTAATTTTTATATTGTAGCAATAAAAAATCATAT
Source organism: Carex rostrata (assembly GCF_964058835.1). NCBI lineage: Eukaryota > Viridiplantae > Streptophyta > Magnoliopsida > Poales > Cyperaceae > Carex > Carex rostrata. Next base: position 2,676,470 of record NC_135952.1, read on the forward strand.
TTTAAAAAAATGTCATATAGAAATAGATTATATCTCAATATTTCCTACAACTAAACCCACGGAACAACCGACACTCATTCAACACATTTCTATATCTATTCTTGTGTACACCAATAAATATGGGATCCCGCAAATTATAAAGTGGATTCCCGATCCCGTCAAATTTCATCCCCTATAATCCCGTGACAAATGAACATGCTCTTATGCTCTTTTGCTTGTTCATACTGTCCATTTTAAAATAATTGGGTTTCCCTTGGGTGGAGTAGGTATGTTTATTTTTGTAAGATATAACCCATTAGTCCATTTATTTATCAATCGATGGTTTTCTAGGATGGTTAATCTACTATACAATTATTCTTCTGGAAATTTTAATTGGAGAATTCCAATTTTATTGCGTAATTAATTGTAATTTGAAAAAGGAAAAAAATATCTAATTATTTTGAAATTTTTCTTTGATGATGCTTATTAATTAAAGCAAATGTTTGTAATTTAATTAAATTTATTTAAATATTTAAGCATCGCCTGCACGATATATTGTCCTAAGAATAAGATGAGGGAAAAAAAAAACAGAATTTTATCATCAGAACCTTGTAAAAGTATTGATTATTTTACACAGTCTCGTATATCTAATAATTTTTATTGGTAATAAAATAATGATAATTTGTTAACACAAGCTTTTGATATTATGAGATTATGCAGATTCAAATAAAATTAATTTTCAATTTTTTTGACTGTGGTTTTAGCCATTCTAACTGACAAAGAAAAAGAAATTCAGAGGAAAGCAACCCAATTTTATTTCATAGGAGATTGATACAAGGAGTAGGGACAAATGTACCCTAATTTCTAGGAAAGCACACATTGTATATCCCGTGAGTCAATAGTTACCGTTTGTTTGACCTGAATATGATTTTTTTTTATCAAAACATTAATTTACTGTGTAACGGGTCACTGACGTTGTACTTTCAGTTTCTCTTAAGGTGGATAGGCTTATTAATTATTTGCTACCTATAATGTTTACTCTTTGAATGCCATATAGATTATGATCGCCAATAATTCTTATCATCTCTTTGCATTTTGCTTTTAAGAAAGCACACTTTGTATATCATCTCTGTAACTTTATTACTTATCATCTCTTAGCATACCTTTACTATTTTTCAGTCTGTTTCTCCGATCTCTGGTACCATCTCAATCTCTCTCTCTCTCTCTCTCTCATACAATCAGTATTTTGATAATTTACTTCCTTTGTTACCGATCTTTGTTATCTTCGAATCTCTTCTCCATCTACACAAAAAACTATTTTTGTCTCTCGATCTCTGTCTTACACTGTCTTACAACTCTTTTTTCTATTGTAATTTGAGTTTCTCAGTTCATTTTTTCCAACAATCTACTACAGTATCTTTAGTGACAAAAAAAAAAACAGAGAGACTTTAAATTAGAAGAAGAAAAATCTCCATCAAGATGGCTCTTTTAACCGTTGGTGAATGGTTCGGGTCTGCTATCATTAGCAAACTCGTCGACACGGCTTATTCCTACTTGGCCGAACAGATGTTGCCAGCTGATATTAAATCGGAGCTACGTAGACTGAAAGCAGCTCTTCCCAAGATCACAGCGGTCATGGGTGTGGCCGAGGCATTGAAGTTGAAGCACCCAGGGGTGAATGATTGGCTGGCGCAATTCAAGGAAGCGTTCTTTGCAGCTGAAGACGTGCTTGACGAACTCAAGTACTGGGAGCTGGCTGAAATGGTAAAAAACCGTGATGAGGTTAGTGGATCTTCCACATTAAAAAATATAGGCTCGCTGAAGAGAAAATTTACTAGTTCTACTATTAGTAAAGATACCTTGAAGAGGTTGAGGGAGGCTGTGGAATTATTAGATCTGGCTGCCACTGATGTTGGCAATTTCCTCCAATTAGCTATTGCACTAGATGTTAATAAGCCTGTTTACACTTCTAGTCGAGAAACTACTTCCCTTTTAACTGAAACCAAAGTATTTGGGCGTGAGAGTGAGAAGGCCATCATAATTGACTGGTTAAAGAAACAGGCATCTCACAATTCTATCTCCGCCTTTTGTATTGTGGGGCCGGGTGGATTAGGGAAAACCACTCTTGCTCAGTTAATCTTTGATGAGATTAGCAAAGATAACCATTTTGACAAAATAATTTGGATTTGTGTTTCAACAAGCTTTAGTGTCGAAGATATAACAAGAAAAATTCTACAAGAACTAGGAGAAAAAATCCACGATAATGAACCATTAAATCGCCTTCAGATCAACTTGAAGGAAAAAATAATTTTAAAGAAAATTCTATTTATACTAGATGATGTGTGGAATGATGATAAAATGTGTGATTGGGACAAACTTATTGCTCCCCTAAAATTTGTACAACAAGAGAGCAAAATTTTACTCACCACTAGAATGAAATCAGTAGCTGACATGCTTGCTCATGTGCTACACGTGAAAACTAGAGTGTTGGGAGGCTTGAAAGAGCAGGAGTTGTTAGAATTGTTTAATAAACATGCATTTAACAATTATAACTCTAACAATTATAAGGATTTGCAAAATATCGGAAATGATATTGTCAAGAAGCTCCGAGGTAGTCCCCTAGCAGCAAAGGTGATTGGAAGCTTGCTAAATTTTAACATGGATTTCCATTACTGGAAAAGAATTTTGAGCAATGATTCATTGATTAATTTAGAGCAAGCCAAGGATGTGGTAGATGTGCTGAAATTGAGCTATTATCATTTACGAGCAGATTTACAAGAATGCTTTAGATTTTGCAGCATATTTCCTCAAGATTATCAATTCAACAAAGATGAGTTGATCAGAATGTGGATGGCCTCGGGATTCATACGCCAAGAGTTTCATGAAGAAGATAGGCAAGAAGAAATTGGCGAAGAGTACTTTAATCACCTTTTAAGAAAATCTTTCTTTGAGCGATATCCTAACAAGAACAATGTGTATGTTATGCATGATTTGCTACATGATCTAGCGCAAAATGTATCGAAAGGAGAATGTTCCAGAGTAGAACCAGAAAGCAAAACTAATATTATACCTAGCACTGCACAACATGTGCGTGTTCATGCAAGCCAAATTCAAAGGATATTCAATCTTAGGAATTTACGTTCCTTGATAATAACCTTATCTGGAGGATATGATAATCTAGATCCATTTGTTCTCCCAAATGGTTCACTTAAGGAAACTTTGCGTTTATTGGTCATACATGGTAGATGTAAACTGCCAGAGGAGTTTAGTCGTTTGATACACCTTCGGTTTCTAAAGTTCGATTTTGTGACAGATTTATCTGAATTTTTTATTCCTAATTCAATTTACAAGCTTTATCATTTGCAAGTGCTAGACATGGGCAGCTATTATGAAGGATATAGAAGGACGACCAATCTTGAATCAACGGGAATAACCAATCTTGTTAGTTTACGGTACATGGACCTTCCCTCTAATGCGATGAAAAACATTCATGGAGTGCAGAAGCTAACCTCTCTCCAAAAGTTAAATTTTTTTGTTGGGCAAGAATGTGGTCGTCATATAGATGAACTCGGAACGCTTAACAATCTCCGAAGCCTTTCTATTGAAAACATTGAGAATGTAGGGGATCCAATTGAAGCTAGGAATGCCAACCTTTCTAAAAAGGAAAGTCTTATTACTCTTTCTCTAAATTGGAATCCCTGGAGAAATTCTGATAATCATAAGCAAGTCATTGATAACCTCCAACCCCATTCAAATCTTAAGGAATTGGAAATTGAGGGTTATGCAGGCCACATACCTCCAATTTGGATGATGGATTCATCTCATCTATACCTATCATCCCTCACACTTTCTTGTTGTCCTAATTGGGAAACATTACCATTTCTTGGGCAAATACCACATCTAAAACTACTTTCTCTTTCAGTTATGAATAATGTGAAAGAAGTGGACTATTCATGTGATAGCACAAGTGATTGTGCTTTTCCATCTTTGGAAAAACTACATTGTGACGACATGCCAAAATGGGAATCCTGGGCAGCAACACACATTTCTTATGGATTTCCAAATCTTAAAGAACTTGTAATCACAGTGTGTCCAAACCAGCCCAAACTTCCTGCCATTCCTTCTTCTCTTTTCAAATTTAAAGTGAATAACGTGGGAATTAATTCCCTTCCAGATATGCACCATGGTTCTAGCATTACAACTCCAGCACCGTCATGTATGAAATCATCGCTTGGAGTAGTAGATATTACCAACTGTCCCAAATTAACATCATTGAATGGATTTATGCAGCAAGAGAACCTAGATTTACAAGCTCTTAAGGATCTAACCATCACACACTGTGAGAATTTGGTTCAGCTACCAACTGGTGCATTTGGGAACTTTGTGTCACTAAAACACTTATCTATAAGGGATATCCCAAATCTGGTAATAGTTGATAACCAGAGCATCCTTCTGCCTATCAAACTAGAATCTCTTAAAATGGGAAACTGTGGTGAACTTGATGTGCCGTTGCTAGAGTCAGCATCACCGCTCCCTGCACTTGCAACTCTTTATATTAAAAATAGTGAACATATTACTTGTATCCCTTCCTCCGAAAATGCATTTACTTCACTTAGTAATCTGAAAATCAAGAGATGCAACAAGCTCATTGAACTTTCATCTATGCAACAAGCACACACTGTCAACCCAGGAAACAACTTGGTCTCTTTAAAGATTAGTGATCTGGAAATTGATCACCTCTGTCTCCTTCTTATTGAGCCACTCAAATGCCTAAGATTTGTTAGTTCCCTTAAAGTTGGCAACTGTTCAGAGATGGAGGCCCTACCCGAGGAATGGCTGTTACAAAACAGTAGTGCCCTCAAGAGTTTGAGAATCTCTGATTCAAACTCGCTGCGGTCATTGCCTGATACAATGGTGATGCTCACTTCCCTTGAGAGACTTCACATTTACAAAGCCACTTCACTGGAAGAAATCCCCGAAATGCCTGCTTCACTGATTCATAAGAATATTACACCAGATAAGGATCCGTGGTCCATGGGCTAAGCTCTCTGACTATATTTCGACCCTCCATGTAAGCATCATTATAATTTTATTATGCCTAGTTTTTGCTTATTTCGTGCTCTATGCTTTTTCAACTTCTGAATTCACTCAATGGTCTCACAATTGATTAGGTTGTCATTTACATCTGTTGGTATTAGTATAACTTCTTACCGTTGGCTCGTGCATACACAGACATGGGCCCCACCAACAAGTGGCGCATGCTGCTGCATATGTGTGAAATTCCAGAGGAGCAGAGGATGAAGTAATGCAAGCTCCACTGCATTAAGCACAAGGCAAAAATGTAATTACATAAATACCATGTACGAGGTACAAATAACTGCCACTGCGTTTTATTCATGAAGGTATATATCTCTCCTTGTGCCCAATTATTAATTTCTGTTATATTTCTTTTTAAATTAAATTAAGTTTGAGAGATACTAACATTCCAAACTTTTAACTCCGCCTATATCTAAATGATGTAGCCGGTCCCAAGCCCGGACAAGAGGAGGAGGGTTATTTAAAAAGTTTGAAAAGTGTATATTGAATAATTAACAATTCAATGTGAAACAGTGAAACAAAAAAAATGACAAGAAAGATAAGTATGGTATAAATTTGAAGTTTTATCTGGGTACAACATTTGTTATAACAATAGGATATTTGATGTTTTTGACCAATTGAGACAAAATGATAAAAAACAATATCTGCAATTCAAAAGGGTCAATGTGCAAAATTGCCAAAGTGAAAGGGTTAAGGTTTAATTCAAGCACAACTCTAATTCACATAAGGTTGTGCAATTTGTCTGTTAAAGAACCTGTTTTCACTAGACTAAATGTTTTTTATCTGATCATTTTTGTTCCCTAGTGGTACATGTCGATGTACAAGGTTGAGTTATTGTACTCTGGTTTACTAATTTAAGATTGTGGAGGGCATTTAAGGTCCATTGGAATTTTTTTTGTTAATCATTTTTTGGCCATATAAATGTTTATTTGATTTGCAGGAGAACTACAAAACTGTTCACTTCAAGTTTTGCAACTTAAATTAGCAGTTAGGGCAAATCTGTTTCGCAATTTTTTTTTTTTTAAATCTTGAAAAACTAGATTAAATCTTCGATGCTGTTGTAGTCCAGAAATTAATATATTGTATTGTCGACAATGATATTATTCTCCCTCCATAATTTTTTTGTATTGCTTGCTTTAACTCTTTAGCAAATGGGACACCAAAAAAATTTGCTCAAGGTCTCAAGGACAGTACCTGTCCATGAAGCTTAAAAGCACAATACCAGCTTTTACCCACAGAATGAACTATGATTCTTAATTGCACGGTACCTGTACATGAAGCTTTTAAGGATACTTACTGGTACAAATGGTGTACCAGCTTAGTCACAAACTCAATTGCAGCTTGATTGACACACTACTGGTATAGGTGAGCTACCAGTTTTGTTTGATGAATCCTCCAATCTTTAAGACTGTTTACAAAATGTAGTTTAGTTTGAATTTAGCTTAAGTATGATACAATTTATTTATTTCTTGAGACCAATATATCATTTTTCAATTCTTGAGATCAATTTATTCAGTTTTCAATTATTTTGATGTTTTACCAGTCACTACATTTTGAAGTTTTGAGTTTTTTCAGGAGACATCTTCGGTGATTCTTAACTAAATTTCTTTTGACAATACACCAGGCCCAGATTTTGGCATAGTTTACCATGCCAATTTTTTTAATTTTTCACAGTATCAATCTTTATTTCAACTGGACTGATATCTGTTTCATTAATGAATATATTAGATAGGATCAAGTAAAAGGACTAAAAGATACAATGTGCCTGTATTGAATTCAAACTTTAAAGGATACAAGTACAAAACTGCCAAAGTGGGGATGCACTACAAATTTTGATAAGTTATATAAAGTTGGTGTATTCTCATGTTGTTTTTGACTGCTATTATTCAGTTCAGGTGGCAGTGAATCTCAAACCAACTCAAACAAATTACAACAAGATATAAAGAGACCTAATTATGACCTTACACAGTGAACCTCTAGCAATTAATAGCCACCAAGCATAGTGTCATAGTGTGTTTGTAATGAATCCAATTTCAATTTTGTGGCAATTTGAGAATTTTTGGAACTTTGGATGAAATTTGAGGATTTTCAAATTAGAAAAGAAAATTATAAGAAAAACAAGAATCTCTGGCGAGCTAACCAAAACATCCATTGTTAGGTTCAAGACATAATTTCCCCCATCAATTCGTAAATTGTACAAACAACTGAAGAATCGAATCAATTTTTATTAATCATGAACGCAATCACAATAATAGCAAAACGCCAAATCTGAGCTGAAACAATAAAATTAATTATTAATTGACTAAATTGAATCCATACATGAATTTCCTATATGCTGACGAAACTAGAGACATTAAAAATGGTTATCTAAATATTCCAAATCAATAGCGACACGACAGATCAGCGGAATACGATCATCTGTCCCAATGGATGCTCTCCAGTTTCTTCTTGCATATCTTCTCCTGTTCTGGCAATGCGGGGCCCTTCTCTTAGTGACTTGTTGCCTTCAATGGTCACGGGTATGTTATTAAACGCGGACCCCAGTCGCAGGGCTTCAGATGTTATATGAATAGGGGTGTCAACGGGTACGATACGGGTCGGGTGGAGATATTTTCATACCCGTACCCGTTATGATAACGAAAAAAAATCTTTACCCTTACCCGTATTTTCAAATACGGTACGGGTCGGGTAATCGGGTAAACGGATAAAAATGTGCTATTAACATTTCGATTTATGTTTTTGATAAAACATTTTTCAAAATAAAAAAAAATAATAATGAATACAACTAATTTGTATTATGAAAATTTAATAAAATACAAAAATTTTATTGTATCATGTATCATCTTCATACAAATATATATTTATATATAATTTTATTTTTTAAAAATTATCTTATACAAAAACGGGTAAGATAACAAAAAAAAAACATTACCCTTATCCGTACTAGATTAGCTAACGAAAAAAAATCTTACCCTTATCCGTATTTTTGGATACGATACGGGTCGGGTAAACGGGTAAAAGGGTGCCATTGACACCCCTATATATGAATCATGACTAGAGTGGGAAAAATGACACGGTGGAGCTGGTTCTGTCACAGAATAGGCGAACAGCACAATTATGGCACAGAACAACAAGAAACGCATATTAGATACATCAATGGTCGCAGTTCTCCCCAACCCCCCCCCCCCCCCCCCCAGATTAGAGAATAAATCAGAAATCAGACCTCCATACATGATTTCGGCCCATTACATAGAATTGGATATCTAGGACCCAATTTTCTCTTTTGAATTTAGGCCCATTACAATCTAATTTTTTGGATGAAATTTGGTTTTGGGCTGTACTGTCAATTTCATAAATTTAGTTTTATGATATAAATCTTGTAAGAAACTAAATTATAAAAAAAAGTAAGACCTTTTTACGAGCTTTTAATAAGGAAGGTCTAAATTTTTATATCAATGGTTTCTTCATATTCGAAAAATATTTAAAAATGTAAATTTGCTTTTAAAAAATTATCAGGCTGAATTGTTTGTAGTATCATCGCCTCATTATTTGTTGATATCTTTATCAATATTACAACTATTATTTAAATAAAAAGTAAAAAAAATATAGATGTTCGTTTTATCATTAAAATAGGTTATAAATCGAACTTAAAAAGATTTGTTAGAAAGAAAAAATCCACATATATGAATAATATTTTTTTGCATGGTTATGTGAAAAATTAATGATATAAATCATATATGTTGATTTTTATTTTTTTATGAAATTTACAAATCTTGAATTTTATTTTTTTGTTAAACTTTAGAAGAAAAAATAAACGATGGGAATTTTAAGCACTTAAACATTTATCAATTCTAATGAAGCACTTCAAGTAATTCAAAAATATTATGTAAATTGTCACTTTACAAAATAAATAATTATTTTTTAATCATTCGATTAGTTAAATTGTAAAGTTTGTTGCCCGATGGATACTATGAACGCGAAGTATATTTAAATATTGATTGTAAAATGAGGGATGATCAACATTAATGCATATTGACATAATGTTAAGTAAACAAAATTATAGAGTTTGTATTTTAAGAAAGCCTCATCATTGTCTTTCAAAAAAATTTCCGAGCGCGTCTCTCAAGTATTTAATGTTTAATTTTCATTTTCAACATTTATATATAAGCTTTTAAAATTATGTTTATAACTTTTTTACTAGCATTTAAATTCTGAATCTGAATATTTTCGATCAACTTCTAACTATTTTTGTCTTCAAGCAAAAAAACAAAAAGATTCTTTTTACATACTCTTTTTTTCATCTGATCATTCTTGTCTATTTTTCTGATAATTCGTGATGAACTTTGCAAATCCAAAAATACGAACGTTTTCTACTCAATTTTCTCTTTCAAATAATTCATGAAGAAATACTTTTAAGTTATTTTTTAAAGTAAAGCCCATAAGCACTTTAAAATCTCGAGCATTTAAATCTCAGTCCTTGCCACAATAAAACATTTAAACCTCATATCAAACTTATAGATTTTTTTTTTTTTATATCCATTACTTTTGACCAGGATAACATTCTAGAAGTTCCATAGCACCTTTTGGAGTGTATATTTTAAATCATTTAAACCACTGATGTCTATTATTTAAATTACTACGTTCAATCATTTAAACATCAAATTTAAGTTGAACAAATTTTTTTTTACAGCTGGTACATTTGACCACGACGACTTTCCAAAAGGTTGGTACGCTCTTTTGGAACGCAGCTATTCAACTATTTAAACCTCTGATGACTACTATTTAAACTACAACGTTGAAGTATTTAAACCTCAAATCTAAGTTTTTTTTTTTCTCCTCTTTTATAGCTGGTACTTTCGACGACAACGAACTTCTAGAAGCTCAACACACCTCTTGGAACACAGCTTCTCAATTATTTAGACCTCTAATATCTATCATTCAAATTACTACATTCAAGCGTTTAAACTTCAAATTTAATTTTTTTTTTTTTTTTACAACTGGCACTTTTGTCCATAATGATCTTCTTGAAGGTCGATACAAGTCTTGAAATGCAACTGATTCAATTTTTTACTGCATGTAAAAATGATAACTGTAACCTTCTATTCAAATGCCCAGACTAATCTCTTTTTGATAAATTCTTAATTTTCATTTAGAGGGTGAAAATTTTACTTTTTTTATATTTCGATTCGGTGATAAAAATCGTTGAGTTTGCATACATTATTAATTCACCTCATCTTTTCTTCAAAATTTACTATTTTTGAGCAAGTAAACGGAATTTGATCAACTCATCCGAATTTTAATACGAGTAATCCGATTATAATTAATAATAAGAAAAAAAATAAAAATTAGATGGAAAATAATATTGTCGATGTGGAATAGATATATAAAGCGAATTAAGATTTGACTTTTTGGAGTATAAATTAAGATTTTTGTAGTCATTCCGTTGTCCGTGAAACTAATTATTGTACAAAAAATAATATTGTGAGCTTGATCATGGATAGGGGTGCACAAAATGCTCGTGGATCGTGATTTGATTGAGTTCGATTAAAAAAAAAAAATTCGGTTCTAAACAGAATCAAATCCATTTCGGTTCAAAATTGATTCAAATCAAACTCGAACTGAGTTTGGCTCAGTTCGAAACTCTTCTTTTTAGTTCTAAACCTTGCTTTAATTTCGAACCAGTTCGTTTCAAAACTGATTCGAATCGCACCGAATCAAATTCGAACTCTTCTTTTTTGTTCGAAACCCTGCTTCAATTTTGAACCAGTTCGGTTCAAAATTGGTTTGAACTCGAACTCGAACTTAGTTAAGTTCGATTCGATTCGATTTGATTCAACATTGAAATATAATAAATATTATTTGAAGTAAGAATTATCTTCTCATTGTAATATTACGTAGTTAAATTTAAAACTAGCAATGGGGATATCTCTTTTTTCAAGGTATGGGATTTGAAATTGAACCGTAGATGTTGCAATGAAGCAGTTGGGATAAATTAAATCAATAAGATAAGAGAAAGAGATAGTTGGTTGCATCTGCGAATAAGAGTACCATTAAGAGTGTTATTTTTGGCTACAGCAAAATAGGAAGGCTACAGCTAATTTGCCGTTCCAGAATCAGGAATTCGTATCCTGCATTAACTCAAAAGGGAATCTTTTGAGTTAATGAATTCTGACAATTGATCTGTTTTAAGATTCGTGCAGATTAGATCCGCACTAATATTAAAAGCAGTGATCGGATTGGCTCCGTTTCAAATCAGATAGTTGAGATTCATTAACTTAAAAGATTCCTTTTTGAGTTAATGCAGAGGATACGCATTCCAGAATCAGAGAGTGAAAATGGTATCATTGCAAAAGTGCTAACTGCTAACTTTATCAGACTAACTTGGGTATGGGTTTGGTCGAACCAATAGAGTGCAATTAGTATTCTCTGTGGAGTTTTTCCGTGCGGAGCTGTGCAGAGCTTTTAATCTGGTCCGTTCGTTTCGGATCGGACGGAACAGATCAGATTTTGTCCGAATTGAAAAAAAATCAAAATTTGCGGAGCTTTAAATCGGATCCGTCCGATCCGAAACAAATAGACCAGATTAAAAGCTCTGCACGGAAAAACTCCGCAGAGGACACGCTTTCCAATAGAGTGAGAGGCAACTTAAATAGGGGTGGTTGTGATGCTAAAGTGTTGGACCGGTTACCCTTTGTGGGGCCCACACTATCAGACCCCTTCTAGGGGAAGGATGTAAATATTCTGTCAGTATTCTTTAGTTCAAGTTAATCATCCTTTTAAGTCCACCTGAAATATTCTACGAAATATGCCATGTAAAATGCATAATTTTACACCCTTCAACAGGTTCTAGGAGACTAAATACTATGTTTGTGAAAACAAATGGTATATTAAAAGAAAATATTACCAATTCTCTCGGAAAAATGATTCATTGTCAAGCTGAGATTCAATAGAATTCATTCATTAGATACTCTACATTTTATTGGTGAGATACTTCTATAGGCTTCTTTATCTGTACACTATCTACACTAGTGTTGTAAAAAACGTCCGTTTAAGCTGATATTTAATCGGTTGATTAGTTGTAGGTGATAATCAAATTGATACGGATTTTTATCTGATTAATTGATCAATTATTCTGATTATTTTCAATTAATCGCTTGACAGTACAAAATGTCCGTCCGATAATCGCATACTGTTATTTACAACACTGATCTACAAACAACAACATACAATCATAAAGTAATAAGGTTTCTTTAAAAAATGGACAATTACTCCTTCAAATAAAGAGAGAGAAAAGGCTTGTAATTTCAGGTATGCAGAACTCAGCAAGAGTACTATCATTATGGAGATTTGCTTGAATCTATTGATTAGGATTCTTAACAAAAGTTTAGTTAGTTAATTAGGTGGTTATAATTTATATTATGTGGCTATAAATGTAGATTGTACTTGTAGTTCCACCCCCTACACCATAAACCCACCTCCCCACCTTTCTCCACCTCAAATCCCTGCTCTATCTCTCCTCCCAAATTCCAGTACCCTTCCATCCATGCTCCAAACCCCAGCTCAAGGCATTTCTTCAAATCTAGACATCTCTATGCTAAACCAACATTGCCGCTCCCTCAAATCATGTTAATTAGCCTTTGACAAAACCCTTTACGGCATCTTTCTCCTCTCCTGAACAATAACCGAGATTGCGGGTCTAGCCGACTATGACTTTGTTGTAATAGACATGGAGAACATGCTAGATGACATCTCTGAAGCATCACGACACTCATGACCCCTGACATCATATGGTACCCCCTATGCTTCAGCATCTCAGATGGGCAATTTTGCATCATCCAACCCATAGGTAGATGCTCTTACAACAGTATGAGCAGTCTCACGCACACCATGTGGCCGGAACCAATAGTAGGACGCTGCCATCTCGTCAGCGTTCACACTCTCAATCGCCGGAATGTTGAATGAAGCCGAAATGAGATATTAGATGTAAAACTGTGAGGTCAATCACAATCAGTGTATTTGGGTGCATTTTCCATGCAAAACTACCCATATGAGATGTTGAAGCAGAGGGGTACCACATGATGTCAGGGGCCATGACTGTCGCGATGTTTCAGAGATGTCACCTGGGCATGTTCTCCATGTCTATTACAACATAATCGTAGCCAGCTAAACCCGCAATCTCGGCTATTGTCAAGGAGAAGGAGATGAGAAAGATGCCACAGAGGGTTTCACCTAACGCTAATTAACGGGATTTGAGGGAGCGGCATTGTGGGTTTAGCAGAGAGATGTCTAGATCTTTAGAGGTGGCCTTGAGCTGGGGTTTGGAGCAGGGATGGAGGGGTTGGGAGGAGAGATGGAGGTTAAGTTTGCGGTCTCGGGGTGGAACTGGAGGAGAGAAGGGAGCAGTGGATGGGTACTAAGTGCATTACTATGCACTGGAATTTAGAAAAATAATAGAAGCTGAGGGATGAATTCATTGTAATATTAATTCTTGCTTGAATATGTAGAACAAGTGCAGTCACCTCTCTGTATTTTTGAAAGATTATGACAAACTTGTTGTAATATCATATGGCATAAGCATAGATAGTAATTACTTAAGTAGTCACGATGCGGGGCATCAATTGCGTCATTTGTAATAACACGAGCTTTGTATTTCTGGTTTCAAATTGTACTACTAGAAATTGAGAGAGGGTGGTGGTAAATTTAGGTATTAGGAATGTCTTAACTGTTCGGGGCAAAGAGAAGAATGATTAGATAAATGTTTGTAATAAGTTCTTTTTTAGAATAATAGTAGTATCGTAGGTTGCATCATCTCGATAATTTGCGAGTATAAATTATATAGGTTCATCACTATTTTTTAGTTGAAGTCAATCATTCTTTAAATTCACATAAAATATTCTACTCCCATAGTTATAGTTTTCAAAACCCTAGAACCAATAAAGGTATGCTAGAGCATACAAAATGTGTGAAATATATACTTAACTAATTTCAAAAGCGTGAGATCCACATGATCAAAAAATATGCTTCAAATGCTGAATTGCAAGGCAATGAATTATAAGTTGTTTTACATTCAAGAATGATCAGTTATTTTTATTTTATTTTCAAATTGTAAACATATATGTAAAAATTGATTAAGTAAATATGTGTGTCATGACACTGTATGTCTGCTCCATCAATCACTTTTATGTGTCTTAATACAATGATAATTGTGTAATTAGATTGAATCAAAATAAAAGTCAGTTCAAGTACCCATTTCTAAAACAGAGAGAAACCTTTAAGATAATTACTATCCCTGTAAAAACATGCTCTTACCAGTAAATATCGAATGAGTTACTATGATTAAAGTATATATATATATATATTACTGAATCATGATTCATGAACATGTAGCAGGAACAAAGAAAATTTATGCACTAGCTAGATCAAAGCTCTCATTTATTCTACTGCACAGATCATATCAAATCATGTTAGCCTTTCTTTATTTAAGCAACTGCTAAACCCACAATTTCAAGAATTGCCGTCTTTCGGTAATAATAATAATAATTTAATACGAGTTTATAAATAAACTTTCTACTGAAATATGCTGCTAACTGAACTATCTCGATGGACACGCCAGATCGTCTCAGCAAGTAGATTTGCAACTGAAAGCACCGTCAGTTGAGGGAATTGCTTTTGCTTAGATAACGGAATTGTATTTGTGACTATAACTTCTTCAAATACACCACTTGATAACCTCTCAATTGCTGGAGGGCTGCACAAAGTAATTCATACATTAAGTGCCACAATATTATATATTTATAAGGTGATTTTCATGTATACCCTCACAAGATTTTGAAATAGCAAAGTGTATTCAACATAACCCTCCATTTCTCATTACTTCACAAAATGACGAAAATACCCTTCCTTCCTCAATATCAATGCATGAGGTGGGAAAAAAAAGTTTTAACTTCAATTTTTTTACTGTGGATAAATCTTACATCCCTATAAAAGTTGGATGGATGCTAGAATTATCCAAATAACAAATGAACAATTTCTAAAACAAATCTACCAAAGAATTTGACATCGAATGTTATTTTTTTCAATTATCAAGTGAAGGAACCCAATCATTGGTCAACTAATAGATCAGTCGGTCACAAGGGGAAAAAAACACTTCAAGCCTATAAGAAGCAGAACCAATTAGGTGCTTCTGGACATATTAAGGGGTAAAGAATTTAACAGTGCAGTTTTGGCTTCATGCAGCGCTATTTTGATTCTATAGTCCGTGCACTGCCTCAAGTCAAAACTGCTCTGTTAAAATTATTGAAGTACCTAAAAACAGCATGAGTGCAACAAGCATAGACAGCCTTCGCTCCCTTTTCCTTCAATAGTGCCGCAGCACTTGCTATTGTGCCTAAAATATGGGATATATTACACACATGCCATTAAAAAAAAAAAAGTTGGCTTATTCTGAAAATAAAAATATACCTTAAAATTCACAAAATATTATGAAAAACAACAAGTGTTTCTACTTACCTGCAGTATCAATCATGTCATCTACTAGAACAGCAACCTTTCCCTTTACATCTCCAATCAAGTTCATAACCTACATAACTTAAATTTTTTTATAAAAGGTTGCGAAATAGTTCTAATTTCCAGTCCTTCTAAAATGGAGAACACAAGTACCTTACCTCAGACATATTATGGCCTTGACGTCTCTTATCAACAATAGCTAGCGGCGCATCAGATAATTTCTTGGCAAAACTACGAGCCCGCGCCACACCGCCAACATCTGGTGAAACGACAACTAGGTCCTCTGGGTTTACCTTCTTCATCAAGTACTCCAATATCACGGGCTAAATGCACATACATAATATATTTGAATCAATCTTACAAGATTCATGTTCATTGATTTTTTTTTTTTTTAATGCAAGTCTGCAATACCTTGATACTCACTTTACCCTTACAAAACCCGAAAATATTATGCATTAATACATCCTAAAAGGCATATGCAATATCATCAATGCACCTTTTCAACAAAAAATGGAACAGAATTTACAGGTCTAGTTTTCAAATGCATGGGTTCCTTATAACTATCGATTTGAGATGTTTTCTGGGGGCACACTAAATATTTCTTGTGTAGAAGAAGAAACAACAAAAATTGCCTAAATAATATTTTATCAGGGTCAAAAGCGGAATAATGGAGAAATATGTACAACTAAATATGTTGATATACCTGGCCTTGAACATGGTCAACAACAATATCAAAGTAACCCATGGATTGACCTGAATGAAGGTCACATGCAAGAACTCTGTTAGCTCCTGCCTCAGTTATCAGATTTGCAACTAGCTTTGCTGCTATGGATTCCCGTCCTTGCGTCTACATCATCAGATTAACATAAAATGCATACATTTTTGCAAATGAGACCCATTATGTCAAAACCGCTAGATATTTATGCACATGTGAAAGATTACAACAATTCAACTTTGTTTTGATAGGTATCAGAGCTTGCAAGAATACACTGAATCTCAACTAGGCTCCGTTGGTCAGGCCTGGTACATATACAATTCAACAAATCTAAAGGGCCCACCTCATGTATACCAGCAAGCTCGCAAAATATTATATGTTGCTTTCAAAATGAGAAGCATCCTGCTTAGTACAGAAATTGATCAGAACAGGAGATACAACAATTGAAACTTTCAGATATCAATCACACTCTTCCCTTGCCTATTAAGGGTGTGCAAAACTACTATATAATCTTTGTGCTTTTAAACCAGCAGATAATAAAGAAGAATTTAAATTTGGCTATTGATAATACAAGATGTCATGTGCTATCGCCTTGAAAACCTATCGTATAGGCTTTAAATAGCGAATCCAAACCGCTGAAACTGATAAATTTTACATGAGATGCTATTACAAGCAAAGTTTATATAATATTTTAAATTTATTTAGGTATAAAGTCAATCGGTCAAAAAATGAAGATTTATAAGATAATTTTTATGCACTCATTTTTCATCATCTTTGACCTTTTGACTTTATACAAACGAATTCGAAAATTAATAAACTTTGCATGTAAAAGCATCACTCGTGAAATTGATTGGTTCCAAGGGTTTGGGTTCATCATTTGAAACCTATACAATAGATTTTGAAGGCCATAGCACGGAATGTTGCTATACTATCGAAAGCACACCAGTTGAAGGGAAAATTTATATTTTTTAGAATATTTTTTCTATTTGTTTAAATAGGTAGAAAATAATTACTTTTGGATGGTCCGGAGTCTTTAGATCAAATGATTTCTTACCTATCTAAACAAATAGTAAAAAAATTCTAAAAAAAATGTACATATTCATATGGAGATCACATTAAGCAGTTCAGATCGACTCTTTGGGCTTTAAGAATGGAGATACAGATCAACAGTACGGACCAATATGCGCTATGCATAGCACCATAGCCTCACTCTTAAAAGAAAATGGCAGGCCATTGCTGATTTTAATATCATTCTTCATCCTAAAATTTGCAAAAAAATTGTAGTAAGTAACATATATACCTTTCTGTCTGCTCTAGCGTACCCAAAATAGGGAAAGACAGCTGTAATAGATCGTGCAGATGCCCTTCTACATGCGTCAATCATGACAAGTAACTCAACTAGGTTTTCATTCACCGGGGGAGACGTGGGTTGAACAAGGAATACATCGCATCCCCTGACGCTCTCTTGCAGTCGCACATACACTTCCCCATCCGCAAATCTATTTATGTCTATCATCCCCAGGTCCAATCCCAAGTAACATGCTATTTCCTGTTATCAACACAACAATTATTGAAATTTTAGATAATGTAAAATTACAGTTCAGTTGTATGTGAAGGCACGTGTGGATCGACTCAGATTCGAATAATTTGACTTACCAAACTTCTCAAATCTGGACACCGGTTAAGGTCATTAATTTGGGTCAAAAAAGGTTCCGACAGTCAGATGCGAAGGTAGGATTTTAATCTATGGGGGTCAAATTTAGCATACACAGCAATTTTATCTTTAATATTATGATCTAAAGTACAAGTTTAAAGGGTTTTTAGATTTGACCCCCAATTAGCAAATGTAAATCGGCCCCTGTTGACAGGTACAACTTTAAATGAGTTATAGGCTTGGCACCGACAACTTGCCAGTCAGGTTAAATTGGCAATACATTAGTGAACATATCATGTTAGATCTAAAATATTGGTCAAAACCAGGTCAGGTTGGGTAGGCAAACGGCTACGTCACATCCTTGGTCAAAACCAGGTCAGGTCAGGTTGGATTGCCCCGAACCAACCCAATGTAACTACTACCAGAAATAAGATGTTACAGGTTGTATTGGGTCACACTACCCTACAGTTGGTGTATGTAAATTAATTTATATTAAAGAAATACTTGTAAAATTGATAACAAAAAATTCAGACAAACATGTGACAAACTTTTTCTGATCTTAATTTCTACATTTTTCCAAATTACCAATAAAAAGAATTAATCTTAAATACTGTTAAATCTAAAGTATTAACAATTTTGCAGCAATAAGGTATTAACAAATAATTATTACATGATAGAATTAAAAGTAACCACCTTTGCAAGATCCGGGTTAGCGGTACCAGAGAAAACCCGCAACCGGTTGTCAGTATTCCGATTCACCTCCTTGTCAAGCAGTTGGGTTTCAAAACTGAGACACGTGCCAGTACTGCTCAATTCGACTGATTTAGGTTTCCCATTTATTGGGAGTTGCAACAATTTATTAATATCGCATTTCTACAACAAAAACAAACAAACCAAAACAATAAATACACGATCAAAATCATCATCAAATACAAAATAATCAGAGAAAGATCAAAGTAAGTCGAACTCACTGTTGATTGAGAAGGAATAGCAGCACAGCACACGAATCGAGGTGCCTTATCGCCACCTTTGGTAGAGAAGAGATTAGACGACGGAGAAGAGAAAGCAATCGCCGTCGCCGTCGCCGCCATGCGATTCGAATCGAAGAGAAAGATAGTAATTTGAAACTAGGGTTACGGTCTCAGAGAATATTGGAGAGCTCGAGAATCGAGAAAAAGAAAGAGAGAGAGAGGAGTATTTTTGAACCCTCCCTTTTTATCTATGCCTTTTTTCGGCGGGAAAATATTTTGCATGAACCTAGCGCATTACAGTCCGGTAAATATTTTAACAGAGTAGTTTTCACTTCATGCAGCGCATAAACAATACGCAGCACTGCTTTGATTTTACAGGCCTTGCGCTGCATGAAGTTAAAACTTCTCTGTTAAAATATTTGTCCTTGCAGTCCGACAGCATAATTCCATATATGGAAGGATGCTATTCATCTCCTTTGTATATCCCACTATAAATCTCCAATACAATTATAACAGTTCCTTATTGGGAAAAGGTAACAGAAATAGAATGGAAAAGGTTAAAGGAGGCTTTTCTATTTTTATTACACTTTTTAAGTTTGTAAAATGTTAATAGATTAGAATATGTTAACTTTAATTTTTGTTGTATATTTAATTGAATAAAATTAGTCTGCGAAGTTCCTATTTTTTTACGCTTTCATTTTTCTCAAACAATATATAAACAAGACTCGTATTGAGAAAACTGCCAAATAAAGAACTCCAAATCTGCAATGTGAATTTATTATTATTTGATAGTAAAAATAAATAAATAGGGCAATCACCATTAGATAGAGCAATCACCATTAGAACTAAACATGTAGCACATTTAAATTTGCATGTATATTTATTTCATTCAATTCGTTTTCATAAGCCTTATTGCTTACGAGATAAAAAGTCAAAATTATAAGATATAATTAATTTAATAACTTCTCTAAAAGAAAAAATTTCTTGTAGTCAAAATTACGATATCAAAAGTCAAAAATTTCAGGTTACTTTGAGAATTGAACATTCTGTGTAGCCTTTAGGAGATGGTAATCAAAAAGTATTATTGTAATTCCAACTTAATATCTTAGTACGGCGCATGTTAAATAATATGCCACTCGTGCAACCAAAAAATGCTCCGAAGGAATCATCGGATGAGAAGTGCTTTTGACTACATCTGACCACTGGGTCCCGCTACTGAAACACCGATTAGAATATGTTCTCTTTTGACTTGACCGTTATCACCGTTCACACTTATACACCGGGAATCCGGGATTTTGAAATTGTGGGTCAATGTGTTAGCCTTTAGGTGTATGAGATTTCTATGTACTTGGTGTAAGGAAGATATGTAAGGAATACAACAGCTGTTCGCATTTAATTTCTTCTGCGGTCCGCCGCGTCCGTATCTTGGCAATTCCTTTTTCTGGGAAAAGTTTTTGACCATATTATAATTTCCAATTAGGCCCTTCTATTTTATGAGTTTCTTACAATGAAATATTTCTGATCTGATCCTTACTTCCAAAACTATTACATCGATATCCCTGTTTTGAAATTCTTGACACATTAATGCTTATTTTCTTAAAATTAAGATGCATTTATTGTTTATTCCAAATGCATGCGTCTAGTATTTAGACTGAATGTACCTAGTAATTTTAAGGTTCTGGTTATTTTTTTACAATTATCAAGATGCATGCATCTAATAATTTAAATAAAAGTGTGCATTTATCGTATGAGATTTAATTTATAATTATTAGATTGGAGAGCAAAAAGGCACAAACTTGACAATTTTCCGAGGATATGAAAATCAAACCCACCAAGGTAACATAATATTTATGTTTAGATCTGAACCGTCTAATCAGAATCCAGATCAATCCGATTCGTCCCCTTCGTTTATTAGACACATGGAAAATTACAACTATATATGCAGCAATTCATGTTGTCAATGCAAATAATTTATTGAGATTCTTCAAAATTGTGTCATCATGAGATTTCAATGATTGAATTTTTTTTTTCTTTTGATTCCTTCTGATTAAAGAATATTCTTGCTTGTTTATACAAAATAATGTTGCATGTGCATTGATGTAATTAATTATCGTACCACAAATAAAAAAATATTGTTATTTCTAAAATAGTTTAATTCTTGCGTTAATCTCAAGTAATTTTAATTTAATAATTAATATGATTTTCTAAAATAGTTTAACGTTTATTGATAACCAAGTTATATATCCTTTCCAAGTCGATGTGACTTAAATTATTCTTGTTTGGTTAGAGTTTGTTACGTAATTTAAGACCAAAGTTGTTAATTAAAATCCATAAAGCATATATTAAAACTAAATAAAATAGCATTGCATAATTTGAAATATAACACTAAAACTATTTATGACAGATGAAAAGACAATAATATAATTAAAAAAAAAAGAATTATGAACATACAACACAAATTATTTTATCCCGGTGAGTATCTCTTGGTCGGCACATGGGTGTGTTTGGTTAAAGGCTTTGGTGGTGAGAATATATAGTGAGGTAACTTAAAATTGAGACGGTGAGGTAACTCAACATTTAAAAAGTGGTTAGTAGAATAGCATGCTAATTCATAAAAAGACAAACAAAAAATATATAGTCCCTTTTACTAATCGAAACACATTCAAATATAAGATAGTTGTTCAGAATAGTCACTATTCCGGAATAGCACTATTTTTTGCCCCATTGAAACGCACCCAAAAATTTCATATTGAGGATGTCTTTTAATGAGTGAGACATTTTGGGCTTTACCGGAACAAAATCATAGTGTTTATAAAATTGCTTTGTTTAGCCCTCTATAAATAATTAGGAACGAATAAATTTCAGGTGAAATTATTCCAAAATCTATATTGTCAAAACCCAAAAAATATAATTTGGAATTTTGCGCTAGCTCAAACCTTATTCATTTTAACACGTAATTAAACGAACCTTAAATTTTATAAAATAATCCATTTTTTTATTCTAGAAAAATAAAAGGATAATCTCGTGAGATGATCATGAATTATAAATTGAGGTAATGCAATATATATTTGAAATCATTGTGAAAGCATTTTGTAGTCATCAAAACATCATGTTTATACATATTTAGATGGAAAATATAAATGTTATAATGATTGAATATGTTGTGCTGCCTATTTATATGAATCTTTCAAATCCAATGATTCAAACATAAATATGAAACCATATTCTTCCAAACTCAACTCTTGCATACCTGTAAGATACTTGAGAAAATCAATTTTTGAAAAAGATGATTATTAAATTTATCAAAATATCATGTTGCCTATTTTAAATAAACCGTAAAAATATTGTAATTTGTAGTCATATTGTATAAAAACCAACAAAAACTATATATCAACAATTTATCGGTATCATAGCACTAGTACTTGTGCGACAAATATGGGTTATTTATTACAATTATTAATAGTATAGACAAAATGTCCAATAAATTGCAATTATGAATGCAACAATAATTTTTGATAACTTTTCTCCTATAAAATTATTGTGGTATCAAAATAAATCGTGAGCTATTTACCATCAAGTTTGTTAAATAAATATACATAAGAAAAGAATTTACCAGCAAAGTTGGAAAGCATAAATGCATAATTTCAAAAAGAAATTACACAGCTCATCATCAGATATATTTGTAGCCATGATGCGAAGGCGATACCAGGAATTTACTCATTATTTTTTTCATGTGACTGTTCTCCAAGTGGAAATACAATTATTAATTAGATACAACGATATAAAATATTGTATTAATCAATTTTTTTATTAATTATTAATAAAAAAATATATATAAAATACTGAATAAATTAATTTTGTTATAAATTACTGAATTATAAAAAGAGTATATAAAATACTACATAAATCAATATAATCATAACAATAAAAGAAGAGTGAGTCTATGGTACTATGCATATTACGATTTGGCCCGTAATACGGCTCAATATTCAACTTTTCAAAATCCTAACGGTTGATCCGAACCGTTCATCTTGTTCTCCATATTAATATGTGTTTGAAGACCAAATTTTACATTTTTTTAAATTTTTTTACTATTTTTTTAGATTTATTGAAAATCACTGTTTTTGGATGGTCCAGAATTTTCAGATCAAGTGATTTTCTAAATATCTAAAAAAATAGTAAACAAATTTAAAAAAATGTAAAATTTGGTCTCCAAACACATATTAATATGGAGAACAAGATGAACGGTTTGGATCGACTGTTAAGATTTTGAAAAGTCAAATATTAAGCCGTATTACGGACCAACCCGTGATATGCATAGTACCATAGACTCACTCATAAAAGAATATCAATGACATCTCTAGTCTTAAAGCCTAATATTTACAAAAGTAGAATTAAAATGTCTCATTATTTTTGTCACACCCCGGAACAGGGGGTCGCGCAGTTTTGTTTTAAAATACGGTTTTGTTCATGTAGATTTATATATATATATATATATATATATATATATTGTTATGTTTATGTGTGTGGGCCCGATTCTATTAGTATGCGGGGGGTGGCAGGGGGGGCGGCAGCCCCCTGCGAGCGTTGTCTGAGGTTACGAAGCACC